>NC_048601.1:14562833-14862833 GCF_003668045.3 Cricetulus griseus
AACACTTTGTCTTCTTTTCTGGACCCATGATAGTTGCAACTTGATTCCGGAGTAGAAAAATACTGCAAGGTTTGAAACAGGTAGAAGACTGAAGACATCCTTTCCGTGGGTTGTTGAGAGTTTAGAAACCATCTGGTTTGACAGAGGCTTGCCCCTGGCATGATCCAGATTAGTCCACACCACAGTTCTACAGAGATGCAAGTTAATATGTAGAGAATTAGGGTGGTGCAAACACGATGCCTCCCATGGAAATGAGAACCGGTTCCTGACTGGTTCCTTCATTGTCTTGCAGAGAGTAGCCAGCATTTCCAGTTTTTCCTGTTTGCAAATCCATCCCAGCATTCCTTATCTGACTACAAATATGTGGTGTTTGAAGTTCTCTTTGAACCGGATAGAATATTTTATTGCTTTCAGTTAAATGAGTTATAGAAGGCATTTGACATAAGCTCTTTTTTAATGTTTTAGTTAAGCCAAATGCATTTATTTTTCAAAGTCCATGCGTGCGTACCACATATTGTGGTCACAGTCTCCTCTCATCATTCCACCGTTCTCTCTCACACTTCTGCTGGTTCTCTTCCGTGTCCTTTCGTCCTACTGAGTTTAATTAGGGCTGCTTGTGTGAGCGTGGCTCCGGGGTCATTTACTAAGACATGGGCAATTTGTCATTGAAGAAACAACACCCTCAGCCCCAGCAACTGTTAACTGCTAATAGGTCCTTGGGGGAGGAGGGTCGGGGGTGGAGGTCTCAGGAGCCCCTCCCCTATCTGTGGCGGAATGTTTGAGAGCCCAATCTGACATGCATTCTCTTATAACATGTAGTGTTATGATAATTTTACATTATTATTGACATTAGTTAAATCGTTTAAATTCTTTTGACTTTCACTATAGTTTCTTATACACTTGATTGACTGAGGCACTTTTGGATACATTGGAGACATTTCTGCCAGTCATTTCTGTTCCCAGCAGGTGGCGCTATTTGGGGCGGTTAAGGACTCTAAGCAGCTGCAGGAATTGGTTGCTGCGATTGGACCTTGGGTCTCTGTTTCCTACAGGTCTGCACCGATGTGGACAAGCCACTTGACAAGGGGGGAATGGGGGAGCAACCGGCTGTTTTAAAAGAGCACGCTGAGCAGCCTAAGGGGGGCAGCGTTCCTCTGCTTTCTCAGGTCTCTGCTCAGGTTCCTGCCGCCTTTACTGCCCTCAGTGTGAAGCCAAATTAAGCCCTTTCTTCCCCCGGTTGCTTTTGGTCATGGTGTCTTTATCGCAGTCTTAGAAAGCAAACTAGAAACAGGTCACTGTTGAGGGGTGTTGGAGGAGTGGGCTGACTTTTGCAGTCCTGGGGAGTTGTTGGTACAGAAGCCTCACACTTTTGTGAGTGCCCTGCAACAACCTGGGTTATTAGGTGGAGAGTTACACGGACAATGAGTTTCATGCCTTCCCAAGGAGCCCATGCGGAGGGCTGGGGCTATAGCTCAGTGGTAGAGTGCCTGTCTAGCATGCATGCCTGAGGTACCGAGTTCAAGCCCCGCACAACCCAACCAACAAAAACCTAAGGAGTTGATGAAGGACATTTGAGTTACATATTCCATAACTAGGGGGGTCAAAGGTCTCAAGACATGGAATGAGTTGGAGAATTACAGGCCAGGTGCAGATACAAAATTTCTTGGGTGGCTTCTCATTGCTACCCAGAGTGTTAAGTGTGGGTTGATAGAATGAGGAACTTGGCCCTTCAACTTGTTTCTGGTTAGGTGTCTGAGTGTGGACAAATTAGTTAATGTCTCTGGCCTCCAACCTTCTGTGAGAAATGCCTCATCTCTGCGACTGGAGTAACCAGCACATGTACAGCAATAGTACAGCAGACGGGATGTCATTCACCTTTGTCCTTGGGTCTGTCTGACAATTTTTTTTTTTTTTTTTTTTTTTTTTTTTTTTATGATTGACTTAGGTAGTGGCAAGGTTACAGAGATGTGAAGATGAGGTTGGGGAGGAATATGGATGGAATTTCAGGCCACGGAGTGAGATGATCATTTTAGATGTGAGCCTTGGGCCGGTCATTTCCTAATTGGGCACTTTGTCTCTCCCTCTCTCCTCTCTCTCTCTCTCTCTCTCTCTCTCTCTCTCTCTCTCTCTCTCTGTGTGTGTGTGTGTGTGTGTGTCTGTCTGTCTGTCTGTCTCTGTCTGTCTGTTTCTGTCTCTCTCTCCCCTCCCTGCCTCCATCTCACTGAGCCTGGAGCTTGCTGCTTCAGCTAGACTGGCTATCCAGCAAGCCCCAGAGAGCTGCCTGTTTCTGTTCCCTGCACTGGGGTTACAGATGTATGCCACCACACCTGGCTTTTTCTCGGCCTCCAAACTGAAGTTCTCATGCTTATACAGCAAGCACTGTAGCCACTGAGCCATAGTTCTAGTTCCCTAAATAGCTTATCAACAGTTTCCTTAACCACACTAGCCTCGGTTTCCTGGTATATTAAAAGAAGACCAAAAGATTTGATGTTATGTAAAGACCAAATGGCAGTTTTTTAATTTTTCTTCTTTCTTTCTTTTTTTCCTTCCTTCTTTCTTTTTTTTGGGGGGGGGCACTTATCAGGGTACAAAGCTGGTGTTCCAGAAACTACCAACTGCTGTTGACATGTGATCATTATTACTCTGGGAATAGTAACAGTAGGTGATATATGAGATCCCAAAAATATTGTAGGGTCAAGTGTGTGCCGAAATGTAGAATGTTTAGGATTACCTAATCAGTTGCATGCCAAAAGAAAGAGAAAAACTTCACTTAGGAGGGGCTCAGGTCAAAAATGCTTGATCTCTGCTTTGTTTGAAACAGTGTAAGGCAAAAAGTGTAATCCAAAAAACAGTGTAATCCAAAAAGTGATGATGGGTCCACGGGATGGCTCAGTGGTTAAAGGTACTCATAACCAAGCCTGAGGAGCTCAGTTTGATCCCTGACATCCATATGGTGGAAGGAGAGAACCAACTCCGAGTTATCCTTTAACCTCTACACAGATGTTTCTGTCGTGTGAGCTCACACACAGAGTAAATAAATGCAATTTAGAGACTAAACAAAAGGAAATGATACTGGCATACCACACCTGCAAAGCTGGGTTCTGCTCTTATGACTTTGTAGAATTCTGTTGACTCCAGGACCTTGTGCATATGAGTCAATTATGTTACCAGCAAGTTACAGCTCTGGCTTGATTCTTATTTTATTTAGACTGGGTCTTTCTATGGAGCCCTGGCTAGCCTGGGATTTGTCGGCAAGCTCGGGGTAATCCAGAACTCACTACAATCTTATTGCCTCCGATTCTGGGATTACACCCATGTGCCAAAATGCCTGTGGCTCAGACTGACTCTAGTGCCTTTTAGCTGAAGAACTAAAAGCCAGACTGTCTGCATTCATATCTCAGCTCTGTCTTTAGATCAGCTCTACAAACCAGGGCCAGTGGTTGGATTTCTCTGTGCTGCTGGTAACTAATGTGGGTGGAAATGAAAACTATGATGGTTGCAGTTAGGCCAAGAGTGCAGAACTTCTCTGAGCCCATACAATTGCATCTAGTAGAGTGAAGTTTACATTAAGAACACACATTTCTTTTCTTCCTTCCTTCCTCTCTTTTTCTTCTTTCTTTTTTCCCAAATGGTTTATTGTTATTACGTATTCCTTCCTTCCTTTTTTTCCTCCCAGTTTCTTGAGACAGGGTTTCTCTGTGTAACTGCCCTGGCTGCCCTGCAACTTCTCTTCAGACCCTGGTGGCTCCAACTCATAGAGATCTGCCCTTCGTAGCCTCCCAAGTGCTGGGATTAAAGGCATATGCTACCACTGCTCAGCGGACACACATTTCTTAGCCTTTACCTTCCAGACAAAGAATCCTGTCTGAAAACTGCTTGACTGTAGCCCCTTCCAGTCCTGGGCCTTCTACTGTCTTTCTGGAAAGGTTCATGGCTCTGGATGATCCCTGGTGATAGGGGATCAACCAAACAATTACTTGTAACGAAACACATGCCCAGACTTGCAGCACCAACCTTCATTGACTCCTAACAACGTGTGTAACTAACAGAGCCAACAGAAAATTGTCTAAAAAGTTACTTCACACCATCTCACTGTTCTCCTTCCTTTTTTTAAAAAAGATTTTATTTATTTATTATGTATACAACATGCTGCTTCCATGTATATATCTTCACACCAGAAGAGGGCACCAGATCTCATAAAGGATGGTTGTGAGCCACCATGTGGTTGCTGGGAACTCAGGACCTCTGGAAGAGCAGTCAGTGCTCTTAACCTCTGAGCCATCTCTCCAGCCCCTCCTCCTTCCTCTTAGAGGAAAAAACAACCCAGTAAAATGGATCTGAGTTTCATTTTCCAGAATCCAGATTCATGATGCACAGCCCCAGCCCTGGAGAACTAGAAATGAGGTTCCTGAGGCGGCAGGCTCCAGGGGCAGTGATAGACCCTGTTTCAAAAAACAAGGGGGGGGGGTGCTGTAGAGATGTCTCAGGAGTAAAGGAATGTGGCACAAGCCTAAGGACGTGAGTTCAATACCCATGGCCCATATGAAGGTGAATGGAGAGAACTGCCTATACCAAATTGCCTCCACTTGTGTGCTGGGGCACTTGTGTCCCTCCCTGTATGTGCACACACAATAACAGTTTCTTAAAAGTTTAGAACCAAAGAAAGGAGAGCAATTAAGGAAGATAGCAACAGTGACCTCTAATCTCTCTCCACATATGTCTATGTACATAGCGTGTACATGTGCACACACACACACACACACACTCACACACACACACACACACACACACACACACACACACACAGAGCCCATTCCTCTTTTCCCTCGATGGACTTACTTCCTTAGTGTTTAATTGAACCAGTTGAAAGGTTCAGGCATTATGCTGGCCTGCCCCTGTTACCTGGTGGAACAGGCAGTACCCTGGTCAGCCCAGGGTTCCATGGGAACTAAGTCTGCACGCAGGTGCAGAGGACCCCTTTAAAACAGATCCCTGCCCATTTACGCTGTCTCTACACTTCTCTCTCTACACTTTCTCCTCTTCTCCTCTTCTCTGTCTGCTTCTGCTAACTTCTCTCTCTCTCTATGACGACTGGCTATGGCAGTCAGCCATTAAGCCTGTTTCTTTTCTCTCTTAGTCTCCCTACTCTGCAGGGCCTATAATAAACTGGTTAATATGTCTAATATGTCTCATCCTGTGTCTCATCTTGTGCTTCTCTTCTTTATTTCTAATTTAAACAAAAATCTAACATTTGGTGCCCAACTTGGTTTAGGCTCTCTTGTAAGCTCTCTTGAAGCTTGCTGGCCGGTTAGGCTTTCTCTGTAACCTGTTCCACCAGGGGCACGGGAAATTTCAGGGATCCTAAAATCTGAACTTATAACCTACTTCCCATCTCAGCTTTTCCTGGCACTTCCTCCTGCCTGCAGTGGCCTGAGATGCCGGAACTCTGTACACTTCAACTCGCTTTTCCGACTAAACCATCTTTGGAACCCACTCATCTGCTGGTTCACTATAAGATATCCCTTGAATTTCCCTTGGGTCAGGTTTGGGATCCTGCTCCAGGAGCGATGCTTTTTTGCTTTTTCAGTTCGGACCGCTGGGTCCTTTCCCATTTTGGGACAGCTGTGTCCCCTTTGGGGCCGCCATCTTGGCCATATGACCTACCTGTAGGCACGCCCACTCCAGCGGCCTGTGCCAGCAAACCTGGCTGCCAGATTTTTTTTTTTTTTTTTTTTTTTTTTTTTTTTTTTTGTCTGTGATTTCTTCTTTCACTGGCTCTGTTGTTCATGGCTTGTTTACTGAATACTGTGTCTTTCCAGGGCCTCTGTTTAAGTCTACTCTGTCCCTTTAAATCTCCTGTCTGTTTGCTACAATAAACGGATCAGAGATTACATTCTGGTTCCCCCTTTTACTGTTATCCAGTCTTGCTTGTCTCTGTACCTGTAATTTAACTTTATACCTATCTAACTATATACAATTTAAATTAAACTGTGCTAAGTCTCATATTTCTAAATTGCTATGTATCTTTAAATGATGGTAAACATTTAAAGTCATAAAGGTCTCATTTAACTATATTTAAAATATAAGCTAACTCTCTACAACTTAAATTTAACTCATGTATCTTTAAATGATGATGAAAGTTTAAAATCATAAAGGTTTATTTCAAATTAATAAAATATTTATACCACTCAGTTCATCCTGTAAGCCATTTACAAAGGTACAACTTTTATTACAAAAAGGTATTTTTCTCTAATTAAAGGCAAATTTTTGACTGCTGAGATACTAAACAGACAGACAGCCCTCAAATGCTCAGAGATCTAGAGAATATGGCATTTAAAATGTTTTGTTAAAAAGCTTTTCATAACAGAGAGACAGGCCAGCTGCTGGACCTACCCCATTTCCTCCAAGAAGACTGATGGGCACTGAAGAAACTTCATCTCAAGTCAGTGACAACGCTGGTCACTGAGCAACCCTGCCCTTCACCTCAACTGCTACAAAGTACTCCAGACCGTGGACAAGAGGACAATGGAATCGACTTTCCCCGCGTTGCTTGGGCCAACGGTAGGGCGCCTTCCTGTAGTCCGTAATCCACAGGTCACATGCTATCAGCAAGAGGGCAGGTGTCCTGCAACTCGCTACTATGGATGGAGGGCCTTGGGGGTGGCTGTCCATGCAGCCTGCTGGCAAGTCTCTGTTATTCTTTAATCATTAATTCAGGTAAAATCTTGTCCTTCTCAAGTATTCTGATGCTTTTGATGACTGGTAGTCTTGCCAGCTTAAAGCAAAACAGATTTCAGGAACAGGCATTTTTAGGGTTTATCTATTTGAAGTGTAATGAGGGTCTGGGAATGTAGTTACAAAGGTCTGAGGATGGAAAGGTCTAACATGGTGGATAAATGCAAGTTATGAAGTGTAGGGAGACACTGTAGCCACGCTTCCGAGAAGTTAGCTACAGGTGTGCTTGACCACGCCCTGAAGGGGAGGTTCAGGATAATGTGTGGGGAGTTCTTAAAGGGGCTGCAGACACCTGGAGACCTCTTCTCTCTGGCATCCCTAGCTTGCTGCCTCTGGGCACGTTCTGGCTTGTGCTTGGCCGGTATTATTTGAATAAAGATATCATAACCTGTAACTTCTTGTTATACCTGGTGCCTCAACTGAAACCCACGACCCATTCCGGCTCTTTGCAAGCCCGTGTGGGCCTCTGCTTTCAGCCACAAAAGGCTGAGCTGTCCCAAGAGGTTTCAAAAGGCAGCAGGAGATTAGGAGTCCCAGAGATAATGACAGAAGGACTTGGGAAGGAGAAACACCTTACAGGGACCCATACAGGTATCAAGAGGCCAGGGTTCATCACTACCATGAACCAGAGCCTCGAATAGGAAGAGCCCACTCTAGGAGTCCACGGAAACGTCAGGAGAATAGATGTTTCAGGTGTGGTAGAATGGGACATATAAGGAGAAATTGTAGGCAAAGAAATTCTAAGGATCCCTCACGCGAAAGGCCACTGCCCTCTGGGTTGTGTAGGAGACGTGGTAAGAGCAGACACTGGACTAATGAGTGTAGATCCACCAGGGACATGCAAGGGAACCTGGTAAGGTCGGGAAACTCTGAGGGGGGCCTCCAGGATCCCCCTCCACATCGAAGAAGGTTCGGTCATTTCCAGTAACTGTGGAAGACAATCTGTCACAGGATGAATAGATACTTCTTCATTAATTGCCAAAATGACAATGCTATAGATGGTAGTTTGGCTAGCAATAAAGAATCAGGTAAAACTGGACAAGACGAAAAGCACATATTTTGGCAGACCTCAATCAAGGGCAGGCAACCTCACTTACGGGTACAAATTAATGATAAAATTATTAATGGGATACTGGACACAGGCGCTGACATCACTATCATTAACCACAAGTCCTGGCCACTCTGGGAAGCAAATGTACAATTTTTGAGTATTGGGACACTATCTAGAGTTCAACAGAGTGTTCACTCGGTGGTCTGCATTGGACCGGAAGGACAGAAATGGAGACTGAAACCTTACGTAGCAAATATAGCTATAAACCTCTGGGGTTGTGATCTCTTACAGCAATGGAATACAAATTATAAAAAAACTGCTGGATAGTAGGAAGGATCGGTAAGACACTATGGAAAATGGTTACCAACTATCCAGGCCGTACAAAAACTAAATACAAATGATAGACCTTCAGAGGAGCCAAAGGCCCTGCCATTGAAGTGGCTTACAGATAAACTTGTCTGGATAGGGCAATGGCCTTTGATCTCTGAGAAGCTAGAGGCTCTAGAAAAGTTAGCACAGGAATAGCTAGGGGCTGGTCACATAGATGAGTCTACCAGTCCTTGGAATTCTCCTGTATTTGTTATCAAGAAGAAGTCAGGTAACTGGAGAATGCTGACAGACCTGAGAGCCATAAATAAGGTAATTCAACCTATGGGCTCTCTACAGCCTGGAATGCCACTGCCTTCCTTAATACCTAAAGGATGGCCAATCATAGTAATTGACCTAAAAGACTGTTTTTTCACTATACCATTACAAGAAAGTGATAGAGAAAATTTGCATTTACTGTACCAACTCTTAATAACTCACAGCTAGTTTGAGTTTGGAGATATCAATGAAAGGTTTTACCTCAGGGGATGCTAAATAGTCCTACTTTATGTCAACACTTTGTCAACAACTGTAGGGAGACACTCTAGCCCCACCCCAGGTAACCTGGACAGGTGTGCCGGAACACGCCCGTGAGGGTGGGGTGAGGGGAAGTCTAAGGTGATGTAGAAAAGGCTTCTTAAGGGACTGCAGACACGTGAACTGTCCCTTCCCTTCTGCTGGCCCTGGTCCCAGCTCTCTCCTCCTCTCTTTGGCCTGCCCTTGGCTGGTGTATCCGAATAAAGAAACCTTGCCCGATTGCCTGTAGAGTGATCACTTAACACGTGGCGCCAGTCTGGATTCTTCCACACATTGTAAGACAAACTCCCATTTCTGGAGTTCTTACCTTCTACACTGACGCTAACAAATCAGGTAAGGCTGATTATAAAGCAGGTGAGGTAAGTAGAGTAGTTCAAAGTTTGTACAGAAAGCAGAATTGTATGCAATTCTCATGGTGCTTATGGATTTTACAGAACCTCTTAATATAGTTACTGATTCCCAATATGCAGAGAGAGTTGTCTTAGACATAGAGACTGCAGAATTCGTCCCTGATAATGCTGAACTAACCTTGTTGTTTTTACAATTACAGGAAACAATCAGAAACAGAAGTAATCCACTGCATATAACGTATATCAGATCCCATACTGGTATGCCAGGCCCACTAGCACAAGGCAATGACAAGATTAATCATTTATTAATTGACACTGTGCCAGAAGCCTCAGAATTTAATAAAAAGCATCATGTAAATAACAAAGGTTTAAAGAAGGACTTCTCCATCTCTTGGCAACAAGCCAAGGAGATAATGAGAAACTGTCCTACTTGTTCCTTTTATGACCAAACTCCACTGCCAGCAGGCTGTAATCCTAAAGGCATTCAGAGGAATGAGATCTGGCAAATAGATGTCTTTCACTTTACAGAATTTGGAAATTTGAAATATGTACATCATACTATTGACACATTCTCAGGATTCCAATGAGCTACTGCTTTCAACTCTAAAAAAGCTGAATTTGTTATTACACACCTGCTAGAGGTGATGGCAGTTATGGGTATACCTGCACAGATAAAAACTGACAATGCTCCAGCATATGTCTCCATAAAAAATGGAACAGTTCTTCAAATATTATAACATAAAGCATGTCACAGGTATACCACACAACCCTACAGGACAAGCAGTTGTTGAGAGGTCTAATAGGACGCTTAAGGAGATGCTCCATAGGCAAGCTGGTAAGTCAAAACCCCCAAACATAGGTTGCATAATACTTTATTGACACTAAACTTTCTTAATGCTAATGACAAAGGACAAACAGCTGAGGAAAGACACTGGACTACGGAAAAAACTGCTGAACTGAATCAACCAGTGTACTTCAAAGATGTACTGACCTCGGTATGGAAAACCACACATATGTTATGTTGGGGTAGGGGTTTTGCATTTGTTTCCACAGGAGAAGAAAATCTTTGGATACCATCAAAATTGATCAAGATTCGAGTTGAAAAAGACAACCCTCTCAACAAGGACGACTGACAGGTATTTACTGAGGTATATCTCATGAACTAAATAAAAGCCTTCCAAAAGATGGGAAGTGCTTTGTTTTTATCTTCACAGGAAAACCCACTTCCAGAAGTCAAAGGACACTACATGAGTAGATACTTAAGGAAAGAAGGTAGCTCTAAACATCAAACAAAAGGAACGTGCCATACATTAAACTTTACAGCTGTCTCTCAAATGACTCTATTTCTCTTCATTTCCTAGTCCCAATTCCATTAAATCGATGCTGGATTTGGCTTTCCTCCCCTAAAATCCAAGCATGTTATTTAACAAAATTTTAAAGTTTCTGTGTTATATCAAGAAGCCAATTGCTGTAATACAGAATAAATGAAGAATTAGAGGACTATCTTTGTCTTTTCTTGGCTCTTTCTTTCAAGGCCTACACCCTCTCATAATTGTTATTTTTTCAAGGATTGCCTTTCCCAGTACACATACATGTGCAAGCGAACATTTCTCTGATGACACTTATGTTTGAGTCCCATACAAATAATGAGGACCAGCCTGACGACAATCCCTGGACGCTCCGGAAAAAGAATTGGACCACAAATCACCGACTGCACTGGATCCAACTTACTCCGTTTCAACTGACACTCCGACCAGAGATTCTTGAGTGCTAGCTTCAATCAAGTTGAGGATTTCAACCTAGATCTTCAATCAAGCAAATCCCATCTAACATGGACTGAAGATAACCCATTACAGACTTTCACTATACTAACATTTTTTTCCCCACAGGACCCCACAAGGCTACCATCGTTCCATTTCAGCAGGAAGTAACTTAGAAGATGCTACACCCCCATTTCCATTATTGTCTTAGGGTGGTGTAAGCCTAGTTAGGAATAACTTTCTTATTGTTTAGGTTTGGGAGTGGAAGGAGGTGTTCAAGTTGGACACCCCTTTCAGATGATTTTAGGACTTAGCTGGAATAGACATAGATTATTATATCTTCTTGTATTTCACCTTATGATTGTTAATTTTGGATGTTTTACACTATTAAGTTTTAATCCTCTTTTAGACTAAAAGGGGAATTATGTTAGGAAGACACTGTAACCACGATTCCTAGGAGCTAGCTACAGGTGTGCTTGACCACACCCTGAAAGGCTTAAGTGATGATAAAGTGAGTTGAGACATTAAAAAGAATGAAATATGTTCTGGATTTCTCTATTTCTCATGCTACTGTTCATAGTAAAGTTCTACACTACCACTATAGGATCATAACTACAAGGTCAAGGTTAAGATGCTTTTCATTGTCCTAAAAAAAATCTGTCAATTTTAAAATGTTAATGCTTTCAGCCAAGTTGCTTCTAACAAAATATGCTGCTAAAGTATCTAATACTTATGTTTCCACAAACTCTAAGGATTCTTGTAAGTTCCAGGGAGCTGAATTGGATCCAAACAAACAGGTCAGATTCACTCTAGTTATTCAATCTTTCCCTGGTCCTAGGACTCCCTTCCCTCAGGTTGGGACTCCTCAGGAACCCCTCCCTCATCTTACAATCTTCCCCTCAAGTGACAGGACCTAAGAAAAAAAATTTTTTTTTCTAAACAGCCTTGTCCTCTGCTCTGCCAACATCTTGCCAGGTCTAAGAGGCGCCAGGGAGTTCTGTACAGCCTGGACTGCAATGAAACAACCAGTTACCCCAGGACGTGGCAGCACCCCAACCTTCTCAGGTCCCCCAAAGATGGTCAACGCCCCCCCCCACGTCAGCAGGAAGAGTAGGTCTTGAGAATTCGATGCCCTTATTCCTTATTCTGCCATGTCCAAAACCTCACCTTTTAAAAAATAATAAGTAAAGGTGGTATTGAAAGGTTCAGGCATTATGCTGGCTTGCCCTGTTACCTGGTGGAACGGGCAGTACTCTGGTCAGCCCAGGGTTCCATGGGAACTAGGTCTGCACGCAGGTGCAGAGGACCCCTTTAAAACAGATCCCTGCCCATTTACGCTCTCTCTATACTTCTCTCTCTACACTCTCTCCTCTTCTCCTCTGTCTCCTTCTGATTTTCTTCTCTCTCTCTCTCTATGGCGATCGGCCATGGCAGTCAGCCATTAAGCCTGTTTCTCTTCTTCTTTAGTCTCCCTACTCTGCCGGGCCTATAATAAACTGGTTAACATGTCTAATATGTCTCATCTTGTGTCTCGTCTTGTGCTCCTCTTTTTCTTTATATCTAATTTAAACAAAAATTTAACACCAGTGCTTTCTGTTTAGTAAATCTCTTCTATCTTTGCTTCCATCTTTAAGTTCATATTAAGCTCACATGGCTTACATCCGTAAAGCTGGAACACTTAAACCATTACACGATCCAACAGATGTACATATGACGACAGGTGAAGTGCTCCCAAGGGGGTCTGGCTCACAGTGACGACTGCTGTAACTGTAGGTGGAGCTGATGCTGATGAGGTGTTGTGGTACCTCGACCAGCCTTAGGAGATTGTCTCGGGCACTGATACTGGGAAGGTGATCCATGCTGCACCAGGATCCCAGGGAGCCTGTAACTCAATGGTCCTCTCGGTAGCTCTGCCCGAACACTCCTTCCTGAGACCAGCTCCACACAAGACATGCTGTGCACTCAAGCTTATTCCCCACACATTTCACAGCAGCCAGGATGCACGAATCACGTTAACTGTCCATCCGCAGCTGAATGGACAGAGGCATTGTGATGCCCATACAGCATGGAGTCTCAAAAGGAGAGGAATCCCGTGAACCGTGGTAGTGTGGATGAGTCTGGTGTGCACTGTGTTAAGTGAACAAAGCCAGCACGGGGAGAGAAATGCTACTCAGCCTGTCTCCGACAGACTTGGAGTTGACTGGTGTCAGACGGAGGCTCCGGGAAGGGACACTGGGCTAAAGGCACAACAGTTCAGTTTGAAAGTGATCCCTGTACAGACTGGTAACCCATTGCAATGAATAATTCAGTACGTGTTTCAAAACAGATGACGGTGTATATTTTAAGGAGGTAACTTGTTAATCAGCCTGATTTAGTTAGTATACATTACAAACTCATATCAACGCATCACATCGGTCTGACATGGTGATGCATGTTGTCTATAATCCCAGCGCTTAGGAGCAGAGTCAGGAGGGCCACAAGTTCAAGGCCAGCCTGGGCCACATAATATGACCATCTCAAAAAGGCTGAAAAAAAATTTTAAAAAATTGCATTGTATTCCACCAATGTATAAAATTATTATTTGTTGATGGAAAAGTACAAAAACCAAAGCACAGGCCTGAAATCCCAGTAACTCAGGACTAGCTTGAGCTTCTGTGTGATTTCAAAGCTGGGAAGTAAGACCCTCTTCAAAAAGAAGAAACCTGGGACTTGAGATACAGCTCAGTGAGAAAGTTTTTGCCCAACACCTGTAAGGCCCTGGTACTGAAAAAACAAAACAAAAAATAGAAAAAAGAGTGAAAAAAGCAACCACAGGTCCCCGTACCACGTCCTACACTCTTTCTATGTATGACCCGCCTTCTCTCCACAACTTCTGGTGGTCTTACCAACTCACCTTTGACTCTCACCTGTCAGGAACCTACCGACCTGTTCAACTGTGACTGAAAGGGGGAGTGGGGATTGAAGAAAGAGATAGACAAGAGACAGAAGATAGAGTTGGGAGGGCTTCAGTGAATACTGTAACAGCCCCGAATTTTATTTTACATAGCACTTTTATACCCAAAGCAAAGGGGGAGGGCAAAAGACTTCCTTTACCCTGATACAGGGAACAAACAAGTATAATTACTTCCCTAATTCAGTATACAGTAACCACACCCTTTGCTAAACGCCCTACAATTTGGCCTTGAGGAGTAAAATATCTAGTAGCCATGGCTTGAGGATCAAGAATAGGTTTGAAGCTGGGTGGTCGTGGTGCATGCCTTTAATCCCAGCACTCAGGAGGCAGAGGTGGGCAGATCTCTATGAGTTCGAGGGCAGCCTGGTCTGCAAAGTGAGTTTCAAGACAGGCTCCAAACCTACACAGAGAAACCCAGTCTCAAAAAAACAAACCAAGAAAAAAAAATAGATTTGACGTCTCTGACTTTAAGTCAAGATGGAATGAAGTCAGATTTGTGGGCTCCCACACTCACGTCCTTCAGAAGTGCTGGCGGGTCCTTCAAGGTGTGTGGGTTCACTCTTACAAATACGGTCCCATAGTAGGTTTGGAATGCATCTTTCAGTACTTATTGGCCTTCTGCGCATTAGAGTCCACCGGTCAGGCTTCTGCTTTCACCGGGTTTCCCTAAAGTGCAAGGAGACATGACTCACCTCAGGCTTACCCTCCGCATGCACCTTTGCCCACACGGGAACTGACTGTGGTAAGGCTCCAGAGAGGAGAGTGTTAGGAGAACCAACTTCCCTGAATGAAGAACCAGAGTTAGGTTCAGAGCTGCAGAGAACAGGACGGGGGCTGGATTTAATCTGCATGGCGACAACACCTCACAGTGACAGCCATTCAGTGAGCGGGGCCCATCTTGAACAGTGAAAGGCTTGATACTACTGTTGGGAGTTAGTAGAGAGAAGCCAGGACACGCCGTGGAAGCTTCTTGTTCGTGAACTGGGTTTCAACATTGTGAAAGATTCTGGTGACATTTTAGGGCTTACCTGTAGTCACAGTCATGGCAGATGGCTGGGCTTGCTGGAGTGTCAACCCAATGAGGCTGAGAAGGAACCAGCCCTGTTTAGGCGGACCTGGGTCTCATTCTCTCACTACTCCAGTGTACAGAGACTGCTCTGTGAAATCCATCTCTCTCCCCTCGGCCTCTATGTCATGCATTGTCCTTTCCCTTCCCCATCCTTGCCTCCTCATTGCTTCTTTGTTAGCCTAGAAAGGTGACTTCATGGTGAACTTCACACTGTGTCTTAGTTGCTTTTCTATTGCTGTGATGAGACGCTGTGACCAAGGCAACTTATAAAAGAAAGTATTTGGGGCCACAGTTTCAGAGGGTTAGAGTCCATGACCATCATGGCAGGAAGCATGGCAATAGGCTGGCGGACATGACCCTAGAGTACTGGTTGAGAGATCACATCACGAGGTAGAGAGAGAGCGCTATCTGGGAATGGTTTGGGCATTTGGAACCTCAAGAGCTTGCCCCCTGTGACACACCTCCTCCAACAAGGCCACACCTTCTGATCCTTCACAAACAGTCCCACCAACTGAGGACCACATGTTCAAATACGTGAGTCTACAGGGGTCATTTTAATTCAAACCATCACACACCCCAACGTCATGAGTTTCTTCTAGAAGTATCTGGGTTGTCTCATGAAAACCTCTCCACTTAGCTTTGGTTAATCATGCTGTTCAGTATCTACACTGAACACACCCACAGAAAGTCTTGGCTCTCTCTATTTGTGACACTTAGTCTTTCCATATTTTTTCCCTGGGATTCCATTGCATTTTCAAGTTTCAGGTCCAGCAATTCCTTTACCATTTGCATCCCAGATGGACAGCTGTCCCTCAGTACCTACAAGGGAACTGGTTTCAGACTCCTCCTGGATAACCAAATTCTCAGAGGTCCAAGTATTTGCAAATGGCAGATACTTAAATTATCTCTAAGTCTCTTATAACCTTAGATACAATGTACATGCTGTGCAAATAGTTGTTATACTGGATTGTTTTGTGTTGCTATTTGGGTATGAAGCCCTGCCCCACCCCAGAGGCTCATGTTGAGGACTTGGTCCCCTGGTGGTGATGCTACTTGGGGGATTCCTGTCTCCTCCTCTCTACTTCCTGTCTGCTACGAGGTGAGCCACCTTTGTCATACACTCTCCTGGATGCTGCTACTCACTACTAGCCTAGGAGCACTAAGCCGGTGGCTATGGCCTGAAACCTTGGAAACCATGAGTGGAGGCAAATCTTTCTTCACTCATTGTTTTGGGTATCCTGGAAGAGCAATGGCAAAACAAATAGCACATTTAGGGAATGTTAAAAAAAAAAAAAAGTTCTGATGGTGGCTCACACCTTTAGTCTCAGCACTCGGGAGGCAGAGGCAGTGGCAGATGGATCTCTGGGAGTTCAAGGCCAGCATAGTCTATAGAGAGAGTTCCAGGACAGGCTCCAAAGCTACACAGGGAAACACTGTTTTGAAAACAAAACAAAACAAAAAATTCTGTATATTAGAAGCACAAACACAGTATGATGAAAACCATTCTGCAGACATAGTGTGTCAGGCTAAAAAGCTCTAATTTTATTCACCCCTTTGGCATTTCTCTTAGGACCTGGTGTTTCCTGGCTTCAAAGCCCTGTCAAAGGCGCCTCCCCAGGCTCCGGGTACCAGGGTGTCAATGATGAGCTCCTAGCGAGCACCCTACTTCAGGTCTACATGTTACTTCTCTTATATTCCTTTCCTCCTGCCCTTGGCCTGAGCGTCTTGACCCTCTTGTCCTCTTCTCTGAGGATTTTGCTCGTCGAGGTTGTTGGGTTTGCTACTGTGCATCAGCTTGGCAGATTTACTGCTGTCTGTCACAGCACAAAGTTCTAGAAACCATCAAGTTTAAGAAGGGGCTCTATTCTAAAATCATATTATAAGTGACTTGTTTAGAACTCACATCGTCCCCTTGCACCGATGTCCTTCATGATGGTTAGTTTGGCCAGGTTAGGCTGGGAGAGGCCATTTAACTAGTAGGATTAAGCTAAAGTGTGAAACCCATAGAACCTTAAGGACTGTAACAGTTAGGTAGAATACAGTGTTTCCATGGGAAGATATTTTCTGGGTTCTGCATTGGAATGCTGGAATTTCTTTAACTGTCTATAGGGAGTCTGGGCACACTCCCACCCCCATTTATATTTAAAAAACACTACAGTACTTTTTGAGGCACTGCTGCACACCAGGCAGGGATAAGTCGTTGTGTTTTGTGTTGTTTCTTCCATCAATACAGTGAGGTGGGGACTACTGTGTCACCTGTTTCAGGGCAGTCAAGGCTGCTCTTCATGGTTTGAATGTCATAGAGATAATCTAAGGCCTGCTCCACAAGTTGAAATCCATACCTAGGACAGTTATAAGGGCCAAGACCCATGGCTGGAGGTCATAGGTCCTAGGAAAGAAACATTACTATTACTTACCTAAATAGACAGTATTAAACCAATTCCTCAAGATTTACCATTATACCCATAGATTAATGTGTCAGCAGCCCTCATCAGGGAAACTTTTTTTTTTTCAATAGATGGTGATTAATGCAGAAACCCACAATGGTCAAGATGTAGAGAATAAGGAATTTCTGTTATAATTTCATCTAGTAGATTCTCTATTCCTATTTATTATCATCATTTCAGCTCCTTTCCTTAGCATGTGAAGTCTGTTCTTAATGTTGATCTCTGGACTGTGCCCCAGAGTTTTGGATGCTGTCATCATGCTTATTTATACACTGTTTTTCTTTATTTGCATTTGAATGTAACACATCCCAGCCTTGTACGTCATCCCTGTCATTCACTCTCCTGCTTTGCCAACTCTACACTGATGGTGACCATTACGCCTTTTAATGCATTTTTCATTTCCAACATTTTCAATTTTTACAGAATTTGAATTTTTTATTGGCTTTCTCTTCCATTTTGCTGACTTTTTCCATCCATATTGTTGATTTCTTATCCATTTTTGGCAATTTTCTTTCCTATGTTGTTCGCTTTCCTCTACATGCCCTGTACTGGCTTCCTTACTTCATCCATGTGTGTAAATGGTGTCCTTTTTGAGATCATTAGTCATTTTTGTTGGTAAATTCTTGAGATATTTTTCTTTCTTTTTTTAAAAAGATTTATTTGTATTATACAGTGTTCTGCCTGCCTGTGTGCCTGCAGGCCAGAAGAGGGCACCAGATCTCATTATAGATGGTTCTAAGCCACCATGTGGTTGCTGGGAATTGAGCTCTTGAAGAACAGCCCAGGAGCACTAAGCCAGTGGCTTAAACTCTGAGTCTTCTCTTCAGCCCACTATATTTTTCTTAGTTCTTTTCATGTTGCTGGGATAGAGTGCTTTGGCAAAAGCAATATAAAGGGGAAAGGACTTATTTTAGCCCACAGTTCAAGACGCCCATCCTAGAAGGGAAATGGAGGCGATGAGCACTTGCAGCAGCAGTCATATGGCATCCATGGTCAGGAAATAGAGAGACTGAACGCCTGCATGCCAGGGCTCTGTTCACGTTTCCATTTTATGCAGTCCAGTATATGTCCTGTCCACAATTAAGAAGGATCTTTCCATATCAACTGATGTAACAAAGACAGGGTAGGGTGTGGTATGAGGACCTGTGGTTGCTTGCTCTTTTTTCATTTTTGTTTTGTTTTGTTTTTAGTAAAAGGGCCTTACAGGTGTTGGGCAAACACTTTGTCACTGAGCTGTATCTCCAGCCCCACGTTTCTTCTTTTTGAAGAGGATCTTACCTATTAGCTTTGAAATCACACAGAATCTCAAGCTAGTCCTGAGCTTAGCCTCCTGAGTCTCTGGGATTTCAGGCCTGTGCCAGGAGGCCCCGCTTCAGTTTTTGTGCTTTTCCATTGACAAATGATACATTGGTGGAATACTATGCATTGGCTTATTGTTTTTTCAGCTTTTTTTGAGACAGGGTCTTATAAGGCCCAAGGCTGGCCTTGAACTTGTGATCCTCTGAGATTATAGACATGTCAGACCAATGCGATGCTTTGATATATGTTTGTATCGTATATTGATTAAATCAGGTTAGTTAACAAGTAATTCACCTCCCATATTTTATTTTGGGTAGCAAAACCACTTAAAATCTACACTGTTTTGAAACATATAATGAATTATTCACTGCAATGGGTCACCAGACTGTACAGTAATCACTTTCAGACTGAACCTTTGTGTCTTCATCTTAATTCCGGAAGGATTGTTTCTGCTGGACATAGGGCTCGGACATTTGTAAATCTGGTTGTGAAACAAAAGTCACAAGTTACTGCTTTAGAGATAATTGACAGGCAACATGTTTTAAAAACGTGGAATTTCGGGCTGGAGAGATGGCTCAGAGGTTAAGAGCACTGGCTGTTCTTCCAGAGGTCCTGAGTTCAATTCCCAGAAAACACATGGTGGCTCACAACCATCTATAATTAGATCTGGTGCCCTCTTCTGGCCTGCAATACATGCAGACAGAGCGCTGTATACCTAAATCTTCAAAACAAAACAAAAATCAAACCACCGAAGCTGCCCACCAATGTGCTTCATGGCTATGGAACCCAGGATGAGTGTCAAGGGCACTCAAGTCTCTTATGCATAAGCACCCCAGGACTCATGGGTGAGGGACGGGGTACCATTGGCCATGATTTGCAGACCAGAAAGTTTTTTTCTGCTGCTGTTTGTCAATTAGAGAAATGTGGTTCCAGAAAATAATAAATACTTGTTAATTTAGAAAAAACTCCGTGGCTTGCTTATATGTTTGTGCTTTGTGCTTGTGAAGAGACAGGAGATTTTTTTCAGTTGTTACATCAAAGTGGCTGAGTTCTCAGGAGAAGGGATCTATCTATCTGTCCCAGTCTGGAACCTTTCACAAACACAGACACGGAAGGAAGCTGTGTTGTTCAGTTGTGGTCACCAGGTGGCGCTACACACACGCTATCAAGTCAATTATTCTCGTCCTCGGGATTTTTAGTTACCAAAGCAAGGGCTGGGAAGTGGGGGCTGGGGTGGAATGGGGTGACGGAGGAGGACTCCACAGGTCCTGAACTTCAGTGCAGAAAAGGAGAGTTGAAAGGAGGTGGGAAAACCCCAAAAGAACCTGCGCGGTCCAGTTGTGCTGCAGATAATCCTCTAGGGGTCCAGCCAAAGAAAGCTCTGACATTCCAGACCCAAACTCCTCCAGCGTTGGCCACTTGTGTGGATCCTGTTTCCACCTGACTGCTCTGCCTAGGGAGAAAGGCAATTTCCATTTCTACCCTGGAAGCTTATTTTCTTCAGTATTTTTTCTTTTCTTTTCTTTTCTTTTCTTTCTTTTTTTTCTTTTTTTTTTCTTTCCTTCCAGAAACAGTCTGGAGCTTTTGAAGGAAGGGTTAGACAAGGCCATGACCCAGTAGTGCCTTTGGGGAAGACTCTGGGACACCTAGTCTTATCCATCCCTCCAAAGGAAACTTGCGTGGGCAAAGCCATGCCGCTCCACATCCTGAATCTTCTGGTCTATTTGGCAAATTTGCTCTGAAGAGGCGAGAACCCACACCCCATGCTTCCATCCACAGAACCATTTCTTGGTACCACAAGAAACAACTGAGTATTGGCTGTCTGCCACTCTGACTGTGGGCCAGGGACCACTGCACTCCGATGACCACCGGCGAAGGGATGCAGGCGGCTGCTGTGGTTGCCAGTCCGGAGTATGCATTAGTGGGCTGGGCCGAGGTCTCTGATGCAGATGCTACTGGCCTGGAGACCACACTTTGATGATCAGTTTACTCAGGGCAGAATGCTGGTGGGGAAATCTGCAGCATAGAAAAGCTGATGGGAGCGGTTTGGCGTCTTTTTTTTTTCCTTGGGGGTTGTTCATTCAACGATTGCAGGTCACTTGGAAGTGCCTTTCTTTTGCGGATACTGTAAATTGTTCTTTCTAGACCAGCGGGTCTGGCCTTAGCATTGCAATCAAATGAATACATGCTGACTCTGGCTTCCCAGAGAGCCTGGTTTAATGGTTTTCTTATTGGAAGCCTTAAAGGCTCCCTTGATGTGTGCACCTGAAATCCCAGCGCTGGAGACATGGAGGCAGCAGGATGGTGAACATGAGCCCAGCCTGGACTGGACTCTGAGACGCTGTTACTGTTTGATTTCTTAGTTGTGAGATGTCCGGTACTTATTTTTTTATTGCGTTCTAAACCTCATGGATTTTAAGGCCTTCTTTTAGATCGCATTGCATTTTTCTTGGTAAGCAGTTTATTGGTGGATCAGCTGGGTGAGAGAGTCTCAGATTTTGACTCTGTTTTGGTGGGCTCAGCACAGCCTCTCTCTAAGCATAGGGTGGACAAGCCTAAAGATGAGGCCCCTCCGATCTCTGCTGAGTACTTGAGAGCCACAGAGTTCTCTCTGCTCTGGCCACTAAGAGCATTAACCGCTCTCCTGACTCTGGCTTGGAATCCCTGTTCAGTACACGGCTCCTAACTTCTACTTTCTCCCGACCCAGTGAAGTTTTACCTGCACTGTGCAACTTTGTTTCCAGCTGGAGACACGGCGTTTCCCGAGGCAGACAGACGCCTGCTCTACACGGCTCCATCCTTCCCTGCATCTACGGCAACAATCCTCAGAGCAACCCTGACTTTTAGTCTCCTTTCTCCGATTCCCACTGTGGGCTTTGCCTCCCCGTGCTGTGATTAGAGAGTAGAGGAAAGCTTCTCCTCGTAGGGAGGGCTTTCTTTTTTTGAAAGGTTTCAACTCCATCCGTAGTGGACCACCTAAAACAGCTGTGTGATGTGTATGTGACTTATTTTACTGTTGATGTCAGAAGTGTGAGTCTGGTGTCCCTTACTCTGTGACAATCAGATGGTATCTCCTTGTCAGAGACAGACATCTGTCTATTTTATAGTTGATGTAAATGAGGCTCAGAGTATGCAAACACCGAAAGACCCATCATAACCTGCTGGGAAGACGCTCTTCTCTATTTCACTCCTGTCCCCCCAAAATTCACTCTCTCTCTCTCTCTCTCTCTCTCTCTCTCTCTCTCTCTCTCTCTGTGTGTGTGTGTGTGTGTTGGTACTGAGGATTAGGACCTCCCACACGCCAGAGGAGTGTTCCACCAGTGGGACACTATATTCCAAGTCCACTCCATATGCCCCGCCTCATGTCACCTTTAAACTTTTCCTTTCAAGACAAGATACTGCTAAGTTGCCTAGGCTAGGCTTGAACTTGCTCTGCGGTCCAGACACGGCTTAAGCTGGTGGTCTCCCTACCTCAGCCTCCTAAGTAACTGGAATTACAGACCCGAATCACCACACCTGGTGAGAATATCCATACATATCTCGTTTGCCTTCATGCCTCCAGTTCTCTGACATTTCACGTGGTCTCTCTCGTCAAGGCTTCAGACTGTCTTCAGACTTCACGGCTGCTCTGTCTCACCCGGCCAGCTCTCTATGTCCGGTGTCCACCCTACCCTTTCTGCGTCTGCATTTGGCAAAGTGTCTAGTGAGTGTCCATATTTATTTTCACATTTTCTTAGCCAGGCAATGGTCTTTCACATAGCCATCTCCAGAAATGCTTGTTAATAGGACCGAAGGAGAAATAAGTGCCATTCCACACACCTTCCTCCCCACAGACACTGGAGTAGGCCCTCATGGAGCTGGAGGAGGAGCCAAGCCTGAAGGTATCAGCAGGGGGATTCGGCAGCCTGGAGCACTCCTCCTCACACAGCTTGGACATGCTTTCCTCTTGATCTGGGCTGTTGGCTGACAATTCATGCATCCCTTTATTATTCTTGGCATGCTGGAGCCATCCCACTAACTTTCTTCTTCTATATTTCTCTTGGAAACAACTTCATAAAAGTCCCTTTATTATCCATTTCACCATGCCAATATAAATCTATCCACTCCTCTCATTTAATTTTAGCATTGCTCTTTTTTCCCTTTACATTTCTAGCACACTCTAGAATTTTGCATCCAATTTCTCTATGTTTTTTCTTCAACAAAAACTTTGAAAATGTATTATCATTGTGCTTGTGTGTGTGCACGTGCCATGGTAGGCATGTGGAATTCAGACGACACCTTTGTGTGGCCACTTTTCTCCTACCATCTTTATGTGGTGTTGTATGACACGTAATTCCTGGGAACAATGACAGGCTGAAGTAAGAATATCACCTGAGTCCAGCATGGTGAACCAACGAGTTTTTGGGTTATTTACAGAAGCACAGCTAAAAGGTTACTAAAGAACAGAAATGACTTGAAGATAGTTGCATTACCAAAAGGTTACCCCAGCAAAGGTGACAGCCACAAAACCTGGAACCCTATATCATACCGCACAACCTGCAGGCAGCTTACAAGTTGGAATACCTCTTTCAGGAAGTTCAGCTTGCCTGACAGTACGACTTGACAGTCCTCATGGCCTATATATGTGTAGAGAGGGAAGAGTCTAGTGAACTTTGTCAGTTTCAGGAGCTTCCTGAGTTTTAAGCTTTTTTTGGGATGTTATATGCCTCCTCCCTTTATAACATCTGGGTATTAAGGAGTCTTCCTCAGAGCTTCCCTCAAGACGAAATGTTTTATCTTTGAGGAAATGGATATAAGACACATGGATTCTAGGGACTGAATTCAGGTCATCAAGATTGCATAGTAAATGGTAAATGCCTTTACCCACCGAGTCATCCTCCTCCCCACATCTTCCCTTTTTCTCAAAAAATTCTTTCATTACTTATATTTGTGTCTATGTGTAAGTGTGTGTGTGTGTGTGTGTGTGTGTGTGAGAGAGAGAGAGAGAGAGAGAGAGAGAGAGAGAGAGAGAGAGAGAGAGAGAGAGAGAATAGAGGTCAGGGGACAACTTGCAGAAGTCAGTTCTCTTCTTCCACCATGTGGGTCCTGGGAATTGAACTCAGTCATTAGGGCATCTTTATTAACCCTGCCCTTTTCCTCCTCCTCCTCCTCCTCCTCCTCCTCCTCCTCCTCCTCCTCCTCTTCCTCCTTCTCCTCCTCTTCCTTTTTCTTCTTTTTTTTTTTTTGAGACAGGGTCTTAACTATGTAGACCTTGCCTAGAACTCAAAGAGTTCTACCTGCCTGTGCCTCCCGAGTGCTGGTATTTAATGTGTACGCCCTTACACCTGGCTTCATTTATTTCTTCATGCAACCACAAAGAAACTAGAAACTTCGATGGGGTTCTTTACGTTTCATAATTCTTTTCTCTTTTGTTCTGTTTAATCTTTGAGACAGGGTTTCACGTAGTCCAGCCTGGCCTTTACCTTGAACTCCTGATCTTGCTCCCTCTACTTCCCAAGTACTAGCTATTACAGACATGGACAACACACCCAGCTTACATCCCACCATTTCTGTTCAGTTTCTCCATCTTTGCTCTATTGATTGCTTCCACTTGAGAGCTGCCATTCTCTTCAGGGCCCACCCCCAAGTTCTTCATCACTTTCTAACCTGTGAGAGACACTGCCTGTCCCGGAGGGTCAGAGGCCTGGTCTCCCTTCAGCTCCTTTTTGTTTCAGCCTCTTCTTGTCTGACAGGAATTCACTCCCTGCTGTCAAACATCCTCCCTCTTCCTCCCCTGCCACTGCCTGCCAAGCCTCTCATCTTTGTAAGGTGGCTTTTGGCTACTATCTTCAAAAACAAGAGTGTGGCATCATTCCTATTCTGTGTCACAACCTCTATCCTCTTCTGTATATAAAGTGTCAGTCCCCTGCCTCAGCTTCCATTTTGGTAGCTAACTACTGGCTTGTGTGCCAACAAACACCTTCAGCCCTGTGCGTGCTCTTGCCATCTGGGTTAACTGGTTGATTGGGATGCCTTTCCTCCATCTTCTGTTTCTTATTTCCCAAGAATCTGGAAATCTTCCTCTTCCTCCTCAACCCACCCCTTCTTGAACTTTTGGGAAAATGAGACATGTTTTTTATACATGCTTTTGTTTTCCAGGCTCCTTTTGGAGGCTGTGTAGGTTTTTCTCTTCTTTTCCTTCCTTTCTCTTCTTTAAATTATAATTTAATTTATTTGTTTCGTGTACACGTGTATACTCATGTGGATGCATGTGCCCTGGTGTGTGAGTGGAGGTCAGAGGTCAGCTTGTGTGATTTGGTTCTCACCATGTGGTTCTGAGGCTCAAATTCAGTTCATCAGGCTCAGTGGCAAACACTCCTAGTCACTGAGCCATTTTCCCCAGCCACTCATCATCATCATCATCATCATCATTGTCATCATTTTAGTAACAGCAAGACACAGAGTTTCTCATACTTTTTCTTTTAAAAAGCATAATATTCCATTAATTATTAATTCTTTGAGAATTTTTACAATATATTTTGAACATACTCATCCCCCCTTCTTCCCCCAATTCCTTCCCAGATCCATGCTCTGTCTCCCTACTCACTCCCAACTTCATGTACTTTTGAAAAATAACACGGAGTCCAATTAAGTTGTCCATATACTCACGAGTGTGGCGCCATCTGTTGAAGTATGATGGACCTACTAAGAGCCACCGAGAGATCACCTCAATAAAAATGCTTACTTTACTCACCATTCCACACAGTAACTATGTTTGTTACTTTTCTGTTGCTGTGATGAACTCTCTGACCAATGGCAACTTAGAGAAGTGTCCAGAGGGAGTCCATAATGGCCAGGAGTCATGGCAAGATGACACGAACAGAAAGTTGGCTGACCCCATCTTTGTCTACACATGGGAAGCAGAGAGCATGAACAGGAAGTGGGGTAGGCTATAAACCCTCAAAACCCATCCCCAGGGACATACTTCCAACATCAAGGCTGCACCTCTTAAAGGTCCCATAATGGCATATTATAGATAACTGGGGACTGAGTGTTCAAATACATGAGCCTGTAGGGGACACTAATCGTTCAGATCACTGTAGTGTGATTTACTCTCTTTTCTTTTTATTGTGCAGAGAATGCTAACTTTTAAAGAAAATTTCAAGTATATAATACTATATTAACTTGTCAGCATACTATAATACAGATCTCCTGAACTAATTCATAACCCTGTACCTTTGGACATCTCATTTCTGTCTCCTCTCAGAGCCTGACAACCACTCATCTGCTGTTTGCAATCCCACACTGAAGAGAGATTATGCGGTAGTTGTCTTCCTGGGTCTGGCTTATTTCTCTTGCAGTGTCCTCCAGGTCCACCCAAGCTGTTACAAATGGCAGACTTTCCCTCTTTAGAGGTTGGTTACCATTCCAGCGTGGGGCATGTGTATCTACATTTTCTTTCTAGCAGATGCTGGTAAACATTTAGACTTGCCTCAATGATCTTTTGAGCCTCACCCTTTGCAGGTCTTTGTATAGAAAGTATAGAAAAATACCTCAGACTTCCCCACTAACAGTTCAATCTCGTTACTTTGCAGGAAACTCCACAACAGTCAACCATGATTTTTTTCTACCAAGATGGTTAGTAGAGTACCACACCAAATCACATTAACTGAATCCTAATATCTTTATGAACAAGGTCTCTTAGATCTGGCCTGCTTGGGGGAGTCCCTAGAAAGTGCCTATGCTATCCCGATCCCCTTTTCCAATGAAGACAGATTTCTCTGATGGTCTGAACTTACTTCTCATTTTGAGGGAGGTCTGCACCTCTGTACTTTGTCCATCCATAGCAAATTGAAACAAGCGTCCCCACTAGGCCTCAAGCTGTACAGAACCCCATACAGTTCCACGTGGGATTACTCCCAGTGTTGGGACAGCTTTGGAGAAGCTCTGGCTATATACAGTTCCCTACAGTGTCTGGATAAAGGCTGGAACTTTAAGGTGATCAGTTGAGAGACTTCACCCTGTCCAAGGTCTATGAGACTGGTAATTGTCTGCATTCATCTGGTTTTCTGATCACTAATGGTGCCACATTTCAAAACCCAATGGGTCCTATGCAAGGCTGCATCAGCAAATGTTGGCTGCGGCTCCCAAGAGCAACTTTGTCTGATTTCTGAGGCTTTGGTTTCAAGACAATGGGTGCTGCAAAAGCAACTCCTAAGATTCTTATCCGGTTGTTTGGGGGCAGGGCCGGTCACGCCATCACCTCTAGAATCACATGGATGTGGATTCCCAGTCTGGTTCTTCTGCTTTCTAGAAGGATCTATGAAGGTTTTGAGTCTATAATGTCAGCACGAACATAACAAATGCCTATTTCAATGGACGGTTCTCAGAAATTACGGGGCATTTTTGTAAGGTATTATTATGACAAAGCGTTTTGTGAATGATAGTCATCTGTTTCATGTTCTCTTTCTTCCTCTTGTCTTTACCTCCTTTTGTGTGTGTGTGAGGGCAGGGCATGGATGGACTCAGGACATACAATAGACAAGGCAGAGTATAGAAATAATGAAAAGACTCAGGACAGGTGAGCCCCCCCTCCCCCAAGACAGTAAAGGTAACAATAAGACAGAGATATAATATAGACAGATATATATATATATATCTATATCTATCTATATATATATATATATATAGATAAAGAGAGATATAAAGAGGGAGAGAAATCCATATGTCATAGGAGGGTTCTCGTTCCCGTTTTGTGGAAGGATAGGTACCAGGACAGGTTGTATTGTAGGAGATGGGGAGGGAATGCTGTTGAGGTTCCTTTGATTGATATGTTCTCTTTTAGAAGGGCCTGGACAGTATTAAGATAATGCTGTGTGCTATGCTCCAAAGGTCCAGGATGTGGAATCAGGGTCAGAGGTGAGAGGGCATTCAGAAAGGACCCTGCACCTACTCACTGACTTTGCTTAGGAGGAGGCCCTGTCTCCTGCCCCAGGTTGAATATACTCAGTTAGTCACCCAGCTGAGAACAGGAGCCTGCCTGGAAGGCACCTGACGGTTGAGCTATCAAGCCATGGGTATTCGAGTATCAACTGTAAAGCTGCATTGCATTCAGAGGAAAGCTGAGGTTCTAGCTGCAGCCTCACTCTGGGCTCGTGTATAGCAAGGGCACATCAGGGAAGGAACTTGGTGTGACTGGGCTATCCCCTACCACGTCACTCAGGACGTATTTCCCACCCTCTCTGAGTTCTAGGCTCATAACACGCCTAAATCTCTAACAGCCATACTTCTATCAGATGCTCTTTGTAATCATTTAAGTTCTATGCAAATCCACACGAGTTTGTGAATTTCTTATGATTTTTGAAGCCCAGGTAATTTTGTTACCGATGAGGAACATAGCTTCTAATAGTGTGGAATCTGTGATCCAGGAAGTACTAGTATCCAGAGTTTCTGTCTCCCCAAGAAGTGTGTCGGGCAGTTCAGGAGGGTGGGTGGGATTGTCTCAACCAGGTGAACATGTTCTGAAAAGGAAGGGACACCAGAGCTGGCAGCAAGGCGTCTGCGTGTCAGCCGTTGGGAAGGAGAGCCAGGCTCAGAATGGAGTCTTTCATCAATTACTGCTTGGCTCTATTCCCAGAATGCCCGCCCGCTAAGGTGAAATTGCCCAAGGGAAGAGGCCCCGGTTGATCCACAAATCCCTAGCTAGCTACTCTCTCAACAAATGAGCAGGGCTAGACAATGGGGACGCCTAAGGAACCATTGGAATGAGGTTTTCTTCTCCTTCAGCATAGCAGAAGGTCACGTCATTAGGAAGGAGTAGCAGGGAACAAGGGAAGGGCTGTGGAAGCCAGTCACAGGCAGCAAGATCCCGTCTTCACTCACCTTGTTACTAAATCTGGAAAAGGTCTGAATGGAGCTAGATCCAGGCGAATATGGGCTTTTGGCGACCATCCACTTGAGCATGACATGACATTAAGCTTTGACCTAGGGGCAGGCCAGGCAGCAGCAGGAGCAATATGGGATAGGTTCCCACCCAAGTTTTTCATGCAAATAAGAGATTCTGACTTCCAAAGAGTGCCAGGGCCTGATTGGCCAGTGTCAGGTCCTCTATACAAATGAGGGATTCAAGTTCGCGCTCCTCCTAACCAGTGGATCCCAGAGGGAGGCAGAGGGCAGGGCAGGCCTTCAGGAGGCTGGCCCTCTTTGACTTCTGTGTGAGTAGGGGCGTTTGTAGCTGATCCATGTTTAGCTCTAGGACTGCGTGTGAGCCCCAGGTCCCCATTCATACGCTTATTTTGCTGTACGAAGCCGGCATGATCCCTTTGGCATCTCTCCTCCACATCTGGGAGTTCTGTCTCCCTCTGAGGTGGTCCTCACTGGGTCTAATCTGGGTCCAGCCAGGAGGACACCACTGCTGCCTGTCAGGGGACAGATTCATTGCCACCAGCCACTCTCCTCTTTAGCCCAATACAAAGGCAGGGCACTTCTGTTCAGGACTGGCTAGGGGTGGCTGCTGCCTGAGAACTTCTAGTGAGGCTTTCTCTGGAAAGATGGACAGAAACAGGGAGTCCTTCTGAAGTGTGTGTGTGGGGCAGCTGGGCAGTTTAAAACTTCACAGTTTACTTATTTGTTTTGACCATTCACAAGTGTGAGGGCTTTGCAGTTTATTCTATGTGTACATATGAGTTCACCTACATATATGTGCATATGTGAATGCGTGCATGTGTGTGGAAGCCAGAGGCTGGTGAATGTTTTTCTCAATTGCTTTTCCCACTTACCCCAGAAGTGAGTAGACTTTATTTATTTTGTTCACAGAAAACATGTAACAGAGAAAGTGGCCACACAGAAACAGCTACAAGGAGCCAAGTAGAGCACAGGACCATGGTGAGTGGTCGCAGAGTACTTGAGGAGGTGTAGAGTCAGTCCCACTAGAAGGGGAACAGTCAAACTCGAGTATTGACTCACGCTTCACAGTGCTCCAGATTTCCCCTCTCTTCAGAGCACCAGGAGCTTGCCCTGATGATCCATCCCTGCATTTCAAAATTGGGAGTAATTTTCGAGGCACCTAACCTCTGTCATCTAACCTGGAGTTGACCAGTTCTGCAAGGCTGCATGGCCAGCCAGCCCTAGGATCCCTGTCTCTACCTCCCCAGTGCTACTATAGCAGGGTATCACAGTCTAACCCAGCTTTTGGCTACCTTAGCAGGGTATCACAGTCTAACCCAGCTTTTGATGTGGGTGCTGGGCATCCAAACCCAGATCCTAATATTTGTGCAGCCATGCCCCCCCATCCTGCATGCACTTTCTGTTCTAAGGCCCCCCTCCCGCCTTGTCCAGCCTCTGCAGCTTCTAGCACTTGTCCCTACTCTGTATTTCTCCTGCTGTGTGTGTCCTTAGAGCCTCTCATTAAGGGGTCCTGTCTCCTTCCTCCTGTCTTCTAGCCTCTCTCAATTGTGAGGTGCAGCTTTACCAAGGTTCATGGTACATTGGACATCCTGCTATGAGTTTTACCCTCTCAGGGGTGCAAAGGGTTCAGGACTGTAGTATACTAGGATTGGGCCATTTGGAACTGGCTATGATTTAGTTTTTGTGAACCCAAGATGTTCAAATGGCAGCTTGATGTCAGCTGAGACTGGAGTGTGTATACACTGGAGTCTTTAGCTACCCAATAAGCTTTCACCAGCACGTTGCCAGCTAATGGGAAAAGGACTCAGACAAATCCTTGGAGTGGCTTCTCTTCAAGCTCCCAGAGGCCCCCAGTGCTTCCAACAATATCTAGGGACCCAATGCCCTCATTTGAAGCTACTCCCTCTGTGGGTGTTCGTTACCCTAGGGAAGAGTGACAGGGAGAGACAGTGGAACAGAGCAGCTCTTTGGAGCGTTAGCCCTACCTAAACTTTTAGAGGCTCCTCTCTTTAAAATAAGGATTTATTATTTTGTGTATATGGATATTTTGCCTGCATGTATGTCTACACACCAAGTGTACACAGTGCCTAAGGAGGCCAGAAGAGGGCATTGGATTCCCTGGAACTGGAGTTAGAGATGGTTGTAAACTGCTATGAGGGTGCTGGGAATTGAACCCGAGTCTTTTGAAAAAGCAGCCAATGCTGTTAACTTCTGAGCCATCTCTCCAGACCCAAAGGGCTCCTCTCTTTAAAAAAAAAAAACTTTCTCTTTTTCTTTTCATGTGTATATGGTGTGTGTGTGTGTGTGTGTGTGTGTGTGTATGTTCAGGTATGTGCAGACATGTATGCACGTGTGTGTGGAGATCACAGGCCATGTGGAGACTCTTCCTGAATTGTTCTTTCACCTTCTCCTTTGAGGCAGGGTCTCTTAGTCAAACTAAGAGCTTGCCAATACAGGATCCCCCATCTCTCCCTCTGAGCGTGGGAGAACAGGCCAGCCAAGGTGCACTCCCTCCAGCATTTATGTGGGTTTTGGGATCCAAACTCTGGTCCTCTTGCTTGCTAGTCAAATGCTTTATCTGCTGAGATGTCTCTCCAGACCTCTCCTTTTTGGTCTTTAGAGACAGGGCCTTCCTAAGTGCTGGCCTTCGTCCTGCGCTCCTCTTGTTTTTGCCTCCTGAGTGCTGGAATGATGCTTTGGTGTCCAGCTAAATAAGTGTTGAAGATGTAAACAGCCGAGTCTTAAGATTCAGAGAACCCAGAACATTTTCTGGCTTTGTTATTAGTCTTCAGTGAACTATCTGTAGGAAGAAGAAGTCCATGGATGAAGGACAGAGGAAAGGAGAGATTCATCCTGAGTGACAAAGTCCTTGCCATCTGCCATCTGCCTCCTTGAACCTCCATTCCCTCCCTGTAAAATCTCATTTGTATCCCTGAATGGCAAGAGAGGGCTTTGTGACATAAGCCCTATTTCTTCTTGTTGAGCAGTCTTTCCCAATAGTCACCTTCCTTGCTGGAACACCTTGACTCTCAGCTTAATTGGCCTTTCTTTTGTAAGTACAAGGTTGGTCCAGGAGCCCCAGTACTGAGTGCTTCTCTGGGATAGAGGCGGCCAGGTTCCTTCTGTCCCAGCTCCTGGCTCCTATCTGGCTTCCTATCACCCTGGTGTGACTGGAGGGAACTGGTCTGGGGCAGAGAAGCCACATTCTTTGATTTGAATGCAGGGACAATTACAGGGCTCTGAGTTTGCTTGGAGCTCCCTGCCAAGGCTCTGCCTCTCCCTTCCTTGTCTTTGGATGGCAACCATATAAAACCTAGATGTCACGCTGTCACTGATTTCCCAGCTGGGACATCTGGTCTTGGCAGATCCTGGGTATTTGACTCTGGCTGAACTATTTTGACCTTTCTATGATGGAACCCTGGAAGCACTGTGTACCGGCTTTGCTTTGTCCTTTCCTCTAGAATTTTTCTTCCCATTGCCTCCACCTTCTCATTAGAACACATCACAACACAGCAAAACAAATATTTTAAGCACCAACCAGACAGCAACAGAAATCGAACCAAACCTCTTTTCAAAGAGGGAACCCCAAACAACATCCTCACCCACACCTCGGAGGAAGCAAACCTGCTGCTTTCCAGAAAGTGATGGAAACATGCTATTCAGAAAACACTCCACACATGAGTCATCTGCCTACCCACTCTTTCATCTGTATGAAAATAGACCCGTCATCTGCTTCCACGTCCAGTTTCCTGCCCAGAAGTCATTGTCTGCTGGTGGCACCAGAGATAATTACTCCAAGGGACTGGTGCTGGCTGGCAGCAGGCAGTGCCAACTGGATGGGTTGCCAGGCCTGTCAGTACCTAGCTGTTCCAAGACAGGAGAGGGCAAAGAGCCGGACTGAGCTACAGGAAGAGGGGTCAGTGATTGAGGTCGACCTCAGAGATGCCAGTCTAAGTTCTAGGTCTAGACAAGGTAATTGTCCTGCCCGAGGTCATCCCTTGGGCAGACTTAGAGATGGAACAGGTTTGGAGTCATGCTCAAAAGGCTGTTGTCTTTGAAGTCAAGACACATTGGGACTGAGAGATTTAAATAGGGACAGTTGGCATAGTATCTGTGGAAGAAAGAGCACAATAGCAGAATCTTAGTGTGTGGACTCTAACCCAGAAAGGAGTCACTAGCCACTACCTTGCCTTAGAGTAGACTTTTCATATCCTTGGAAGGTCTTGGATTAGACAAACAGAAACTGACACACTGTGACTCATGGGCTAAATCTAGCCCTTTGCCTGCTTTTGTACCAGTGTTCATGTTTTAAAATGATTAAAACAAGAGTAGCATTTCTATGGCCTGGAAAAGTGATGCGAAATTCAAAATTTGATAACCACAAATCAAACTTTATCAGAGAATGACCATATAAATTGTCCTCGTTAGCTTCAACTGTCAACTTGAAACAGCCTAGAGTCTCCTAGAAAGGACTTGCCTAGGCCAGATTGGTCTGTGGGAGTTTCTGTAGGGGGAATGTCTTGGTTGTTTTAGTTGATGCAGGAGGGCCCAGACCACTGTGGGCAGCACCGTATCTTTGGCCAGTGGTCCTAGGCTGTACAAGATAGCTAGCTGGTCATAAGCCTTCAAGACAGCCTACAAGCAGTGTTCCCCATGGTTTCTGCTTCATGTTCCTTCCCTGAATTCCCTCAGCAATGGACTGAAATGAATCTTCCCTCCCTTAAGCTGCTTTTGGTGAGACTGCTGCATCTTAGCAGCAGAGAACAAACTACGATGCATGTTCTTTCCCAGCTGCCCTAGGGGCTTTTGTGGATGATTGGGATATTGGTGTGTGAGGCTAGATGCTAGATGCCCAGGCAAAGTCTCTGAAGCCATCCCATTTTAGACAAGGGTCCACACTTCCCCCTGGGTCTCCTCTCGCTGCTCTTCCAGCATCGTTTCTCATTGTGAATTCTCCATATGTTTCTCAGAGCATTTTCCTACCCATTGTGTCTGGAAGAAGTGCTAATCAGACCAAGGGAGATGTGACTCAACACCTAGGGTTTGAATGAAAGCAGAGGGGCAGGCTGGGGGGGGGGGAGATAGATCTAGACAATGGACAGAATCCATTTTTCATCATCATGATTGTAGCCCGTCAATCTAGTGTGATCTTGACTCCCGTGGCTCACTGGGAGAGTCATGGTGTTGGGAAAGCACCTGGGATTGGAAACTAAGGCACCTGGGTTGGTCTCCAGTTCTCTTACTTGTTCTCCCTGAAGATGGTTAGTGAAATGGCTTCATGCACCAGGAACACACCTGTTAAAAACAGACCCCAGAGCTCTGTGGAGAGATAGTAAAATACGGAATTCACTTATAAGAGAGATAAGAACACCTCTGAGAGGCGACCTGTCTTCCTAGTCCTGAGCAGAGCAGTGCCTTTTCAAAGTTTCTTCCCGGGCTGTGGCCAGAGCTCAGGTTACCTCTTAGTGATTCCACCTCACCGAGACCCCTAAGATGCTTGATAAAGTTCCAGGTCGAGATCTTCCATTACTTTTCTCCACCATGGCTACAATCTCTTAAGGGATCTAAGTTGCCCTTCAAAGCATGAGACCTGAGTATGGAGCCCCAGAACCCATGGAAAAGCTTGCTGCAGTATGGGTGCTAGGGAGGCAGAGACATGGGATCTGTAAAAGCTTGCTGGGGCGTGGGCGCTGGGGAGGCAGAGACATGGGGTCTTTGGGGCTTACTGAACAGCCAGTCTAGCCAACTGGTGAGCTCCAAGTTCAAGGGGACAGAAATAGACTTTGACCTCTAGCCCCCCCATGAGCTAATGTGTGCATTTACACCACACATAAACGCACATATCCACATGAACACATATGTATATCATATAAAGACACTACACACACAAACAAACTACACTACATACACATATATACTTAGAGAGACAGAGATACACACACACAGAGACAGAGACATATACACAGACACACAGAGATTGAGAGAGAGGGAGAGACAGAGGGGTGTAGAGGGAGAGGGGGAGAGGAAGGGAGAGAGCGGGGGAGAGGAGGAGGGAGAGAGAGGTGTCTTTTACATCCTGAGCCTCAGTGTGAAGTTCTAATTGAAGAATATGCTCTAGTGTTAAAAAAAAAAAAGAAAAAGAAAAAAGCTTGAGATTTGAGTCTTCTGGCTCAGGATTGAGAAGTGAAGGAGCTTTTCAATGACGACCAGATCATCGCTGCTGTGCTAGCGCACAGCACTGCAGCCACTTGGCTGTTTACATTCCTAAGTGTGAATTTGTCACTTCTTGCTTGAGATCATCAGTCTCATAGGCTGAGATAATTTGGGAACATTAATTGTAGCATTCTAGAACATTCAGGGTAGTTCTTACTTCCACACTTGCTATCCTAAATGACAATCATCTCTGGGAATGTCCCCCCAAAGGCACACTGAAGTGTGCTTTACTGTCATCTCTCATGTCAATCAAGATGTTTGGAAAGATGATGAAGACTTCATCCCGTAGTTCTCAGCTATGGATTATTCTCTAATTTAGCCTGACTATAAACATTACCCCCCTCTTCTCGTTTCTTTCCTTTCCTTCCTTCCTTCCTTCCTTCCTTCCTTCCTTCTTTCTTTCTCTCTCTCTTTCTTTCTCTCTCTCTTTCTCTTTCTTTCTTTCTTTCTTTCTTTCTTTCTTTCTTTCTTTCTTTCTCTTTTTCTTTTGTAGTTGTGAGAACCAAACCCAGGGCCTCAAATTGGATATTGTATGTAATCCTAGCACTTGGGAGACTGAGGGAGGAGGATTTCTATGAATTCAAGCCCAGCCTGGGTTGTAGAGTGAGACCCTACTTCACTCTTTCCCTTTTCACCAAAGCCCAGGGTCTCACACATGTTAAGCAAATGTTCCACCATTGAACTACACCGCCAGCCTAGCCTTTGAATTTTATATGTTCAAATGGCTACAGAACTGTGGAATACTATAGTCTCCACCCAACATTTTCCCATTCAATCCCCATACTCATTTTAAATATTCCATGGCTATACCTGCAAAGATCTGGGATTGACTCTAGGAAAACAAGAGAATAAATACACCAGGAGTTCAGTGCTAGACAAAAGAAGGAAATAAAAATGGTAGCCATATCAATGAGATGAGGGGTAGAGGACAAGATGGAGCAGGAGGTAAGGGAGAGATAGCTGCTCAGCTCTGCCTGGAAGTGTTGAGGAGACGTTCTTGGTTTGCTCTGAGCCGTCTAACAGGCAGGTATCCATGTGACATGTCCACCATCATGTGAAATCTAGGCATGGGACTTACAGCATCCTCCTGACCTAGGTGTCCAACAAATGCTCATTGGATTTGTTTTAAAGCGAGTCAGGCTGGGGAGAAGGAGGCTTTGAGGGTAGAGGCGATTGAGGGACGGTGAGAACCTAAGCCAGACAGAAGCAGTGAAAGAAGACAGAGGATAGGAGAGCCAGGGCTTGTTATGAAGGCAGTGCTGAGGCTTGGGCGGAGGCCAGTGTGCAGTGCTCTTTGCTTTCCTGGGTAGCTGGGGGCTGGTCATGCCGTTGTCTGAGATTACAAGGAGGGAAATCATGAACTTCAGCCTTAGAGGCCTGTGAGATGTCTTTCCTTCCCTGTTCTGACTTTGGTTCCAAATTTCCCAACTATACTGACTCAGATGACTTCTAGGTGAGGGCCGGGAAGAGTGGAGGGCAATGGTGAGCTTCGTTCTCCCCAAAGAATGCTTGCACTGTGTCACACTCTTCATTCTGGCCTGGCTGGGTCTCCTCTGCACCAGTGGCCACAGTTTTCGGCATAGAATGTCTATGCACCTTTACAGGTGCTTTATTTTAATGCCAAACCGTGGTTAAGCGACATAATTCTCATCAGTTCCAGGCAGACCAGAGTTGTTACTTACCCTGCAAGAGCGCTCGGTACTTGGTATCCACAGAACATTCTAGATGCCCGTGATTGTTAATCTCCGTTGTCAGCTTGACTGAGAAGCATCCAGGCAATTATTAAAGCATGCTTCTGGGTATGCGGGAGAGTGTTTCCAAAGAGGCTTAACTAAGGGGAAAAGACTTGCCCGGCATGTGAGTAGCATGTGGGCAGCGCTCTCCTATAGGTTAGCTGCTGATGGAATTACAGAGAGAAGGGGAGCTGGCCGCTAGCACAGGCATCCCTTTCTCTGCTCCCTCTGCAATGCTTGCGGTTCCAACGCACTGCCCTGTGGTGGGTGCCTGCCCGCCACTGTGGACTGAAACCTTGGAAACCATGAGCCAAAGGAAACAACCACTATTCCCAGGAAGGTGTGTTCTCATAGCAACAAGGAAATGGCTAGCCCCCTGGAAGAAACACAACTGTTGTATCAAAGCACAGCTCCTCAGTGCAACTGAGAAGTGTTTGGGGACTTCAAGGCAGAATGAAGAAGCCCAAGTTGGGCTCCTTTGGTCCCCAGGAAGGTCACCCAGGGCAGTTGGACATGACAGAGCAACGGCCTCGACAATGTGGTGGCTGCAGCGGGTCCAGCCTCCTTTCCTGGAGCTGAGCCAGGATGGTCCACTTCACACTGGGCACTCAATTACTGGAGTGAAGGAAATGAACGAAGAACACGCAGCCGAGCATCAGTCTGGGCTCTCCAGCCCTCAGACCGCAGCTACTGCTAAACAGAAGTTCCCGGGGAGCAATTCCTTCCCGCCCTCCCTTCCTGTCACTGCAGGGCACACTACAGGAAGCTGAGGACATTGCTTCAGGGAAGGCTGCTTTTTCTCTTAAAATACCTCAGGTCATTGAAACCAAGTGATTGTGGGCACCCTGAAAATCGACTCAGACGGAGAAGGTGTGTGGGTGGTTCGCGTTCCTGCGCTTTGGGCTTCCCCTACACAGACCCCTCTACCCACTCTCGGTGAGGGAGAGAGGCAGGATGGTTAGGGCATACCTCTCCTTGCCTCCTGTAGGAAGCACAAGAAAGCCTTTCCCCAATCTAGCCCTAAGTGTTTCTCTAGAGTCAGATGTAGCAACCCCCTCACGGTTCTCCTCCAAAGGTTAAACAGTTCCCACAGGGTACAAGAAAGGGTTATTGAAAAACAGCAGGTCTTTTTTTTTTTTTTTTTTTTTTCCTTGACTTCAGCACTTCTGGTAAATCTCTGATCCAGCATCTAGTGGCTAACCACTGATACAGGAAGTGACATTTAACGTTTTTATCACTCAGCCAGAAATGGAAGAACAAGGCGAGTCTGTGTTTAGGGAAGATGGATGGCTGCCCACCACCTTCATCTTAAAGGCACATGACCCCTTTTCCTGGTTGTAGGGCTGACGGGCAGTGTGTTTCCCTCCAGCCCAGCTAGCTTCACTGTTGGGGTAAAGCACCTTGGAGAGGATGTGCACAGCCTTGCTGCTCAGGGGTGGGTGGGGGGGATGGAGTGGCGGGGTGGGAACACAACCTTGTTGGCTATTGATAGGGCAAAGCGGATGGTGCTTGGTTCCCCTTTCTCAGGAGCCGTTGCATGTAGGGACAGGCAGGAAGGAAGTGAGCTGGGATGCTTGTGTCCCCTGCACAGCAAACCACAGACTCAGCCTCCGGTGGCTGAATGCACAAGGCCACCTGGCCAGATGAGACGGGATAAATCCTGCTGGCCATGGCAAGTAGGGCAGTCACCTGAGGCCTTGTTGACCCCCACCAAGGTGCTCAGTGACTCTTAAAGGTAACATTGATCATTGCAAGCCACAGTTGGGGCCAGTGCGTTCATTCGGTCTCACTCAGTAGTCACCACCATTGCTGGCTTCCCTGTTTCTTTGTTGCTTATTAGGAATGAGGGGGTTTCAGGGTAACTGCTAGATAGATCCCTGACAACAAGAACGGCAGCGACAATAATGAGCACCCCCGAGTTCCTCCACGCTAAGTGTCTAAGTTTATTACCTTTCGCTGCCCAGCATCCGGAGCTGGTAAGTACCGCAGCCAGAACTCCACACCAATTGAGCCTGAAGTACCCAGCCCTGATCTGGAGGTAAGAAATATAGCTTCAGGCATCACCTCCTGGCCCATTCTTTGCCCCACACATGGCGGGCCCTAAAGATACTGAGAAGCTTATGTGTTAACCCTGCTGAAGGGTAAGGGTGCATCAGACACTGTTGACAAAGCCCCTGACTTCTCATGCTCATCAGGGTGCTGGATTCTCTAAGAAATCCCCCCTTCTTCTGGCATGAAATGGGATGATTCAAGTATGAAGGGGAAAAAAAAGACCTATTGAGTTACAAAATTGTCTCTTCTCTTCTTGCCCTCTGTAGGTGACCACATGGATTCTTGGCCCTGTCAACACTAGGAGGCAGTGATGCCATGGGCCTACTTTGTCACTGAAGTGGGTAGGTGTCATAGGGTCAGCCGGTCCACCATGAGGCCAGCTGCTCCTGTGAGTGAGTCACCTACTGATTTCTGCTCTACCTTGTGCTAGAGAAGGTTTGCGGTGACAAGTGACTCGTGGTCTCTTGGACCCTCAGTTTGTCTGTCCACACACTTCCTTTGAAGAGCTCGTGAGAGCTAAAGGTCTCTACAAAGAAACTGTGTCCTTGTGAATTTTCACTTCTCTCCACGCAGGGAGAGCATGGACCACTTCAAAGTGTTTCTGAAAGGACAGAATTACACTTGGGTGTCACGTGCCCTGGGCTGCATGCACAGTGGTGAGGGACTTTGTGCTGGATGTAGCTGAAGGGTCAAGAGTAGGATTCTGGTCCTCCCTGGGGCAAGCTGCTTCACAAGCCCATGTCTTCTCCACACCCTCCCTAACAGAGATTTTACCTGACAGACCAAAGTGGAACAAACAGCAAAGCAGACTAGGCTGTTTCCTGTGACAAAGGACACAAAGCCACTCTGTATGGAAGCTGTGGTCTTCACAGGGTGCCCACTCCTGTCTGCCAGTGATAGGGACTTCGAAAACACTCATGGCCAGGTCCACCTTAAAAATCAGCACAGGAATTTGCATGTGTGTGTGTATGTGTGTGTATGTCTCTGTGTATGTATGTGTGGTATGTGTGTACCTATGCTGTATGTATGCATCTCTCTCTCTCTCTCTCTCTCTCTGTCTCTCTCTCTCTCTCTCTCTGGGGTGTTGTGTGTGTATGTATGGGTATACCGATGTCTATGTATGCATCTCTTTCTGTGTGTGTATGTGTGGGATGTTGTGTGTGTGTGTGTGTGTGTGTGTATGGGTATACCAATATCTATGTATGCATATCTCTCTCTCTCTCTCTCTCTCTCTCTCTCTGTGTGTGTGTGTGTGTGTGTGTGTGTTTGTGTGTGTGTGTGTGTGATGTTGTATGTGTATGCATAGGTGTACTGATGTCTATGTATGCATCTCTGTGTGTGGGTGTGGGTGTTTGTGTGTGTATGTGTGAGTGTACCCATGTCTATGTATGTGTGGGGTGTTGTGTGTGTATGTATGGATGTACCCATGTCTATGTATGTGCCGAGGCCAGAAGAGAACATCTTCACATTACCCCCTTGAGGCAGGCTCTCCCACTAAACCTGGAGCTCACCACATTCAGCTAGGCTGGTTGGTGTCCAGTGGATCCTAGTGATTCATCGTCTCTCTCACCTGCAGCATTAGGCTTGTTGCAGCCATGCCCAGCTATTTTGTGGGTGCCAAGTTTCAGAATTCCAGTCCTCCTGCTTGTGCAGCTGAAGTGCTCTTATCCACGAAGTCGCAGCCCCAGCATTTCACAAGGGCCTTAAGAATTTCAGTGTACAGTCTGTGTGGAGAACCTTCTATTTAACTGGAGAGACAGATACGTTAAAAAAAAAAAAGCAGAATACTCTACCATATAGAAAATGATATGCTCTGATTTTGGTAATTACAGGTTGCTATGGAAGCAGAGGTAGAGCCACTTAGCCCAGCGCAGGAAGAGCTGGTACAGGAGGAAGCATCTCAGGTGAGATTTCAAGATCAGGAGTTAACCAGGTGAATCAATGCAGACGGAGCTGAGGGAAAGCGAGCAAAGTTAGGAAGGACATGAGATGGGGGTGGGTAGGAGCCAGGACATGCTTTGCAGTCTCCTGAACTGTGTTAGCAGCCCTGACCCATCTAGGAGAAGCAGGGAGTACAGTGGGGGAAAGAACAAGAATAGTCACCATGGGTGGTGGTGTCCACTGATGCTGAACTTCCAGGCTTGGCCATACAGGAGACTGTAGGTGGGACCAAGCAGGCTTGCTTATGGGAGGATCATACAGGTTCTAGAAACTGTGTAGGCACAGCTTCTGCAGGCAGCTCATGGTCCGTGGAGTTTGTCCAAGCATCCCGTGGGCAGCAACATCCTCCTGGGAGCATCACGGGGATGTATGCCTCAGGACAATGATGAGGGTGCCAGCCTGTTCCGATTTCCAGGGATGCTTCCCACTCAAGAAGCTCATTTCCTCAGCTCAGTCCACCTGGACCAATCCAGAATACTGGAGGAAAGTTGACAGCAAACTGACTGCCATTTTCTGTTATCTGTTATTGCATCCTGTTTTTCTCATTTGAATAAAGCCCTACTATCTGTCTACTTATCCTCATACAAGACATCAAGTCAGACTCCTAAAATAATGATAGTAATCAACATTGCTCTCCTCCTCGTTAATTTCCCCTCCCTCTTTCATTTTTCTCTTCCTTTTCCCCTCTCCCCTTTCTCCCCCCCTTCTCTTCTCTTCCCTCTTCCCCCTACATCACAAACTAGAGTCTCTTTATATATATAGCCTAGGTGGGATTTGAACTCATGATTTCTTGCCTTACCATTCTGAGCACTGTGATTACAGGCATGTGCCACCTTATCCAGATTCCTTTATGTTCTAATTAATAAATTTAGGTTCTAGTAGAGTCCTTGGAGACACCATGTCATCCCCACCTAGGGACTCCCCCGTCTGGAGTCCCACTCATTTTCTTAGTCATATACACTGACGTATCTCCACTCTCACAATCCGCTGAGGCTAACTTGAAATTCCATAGCTCTCCTTCCCCTCTTCTTATTACCCCTCTCTGCTTCTTTGTCTTCTCTTGTTCCTATGCCATTATTTGTTTGCCTTTTGGAGGCTTCATTTCTGCTTCATTTGGCATAGTGTTAGTCCACAAAAATTTGAAAAAAAAAATTCTGCAAAGCTGTCGAATTTGGATTCTATTACTTTACTCATATTTATTTATTTATAATTTTCTGCAGTTGTGGGGATTAAATCTGGACCCTCACACATCCTCAGCCAGTGCTCTAGCACGGATCTGCACCCCCATTCTTAATCTGAATTGTTAGGGCTGTGTGATGGATTGTTGACTGGATTTAGAATCACTGAGGAGACAAATGTCTGGGTATGTCCATGAACATCTTTCTGGAGAGATTTAATGAAAGGGAGAAGACAACCCTGAGTGTGGGCAGTGCCACACTTGGGGGTCCTGCACCAAGAAAAGAGAAGGAGTGAGTGGGGTACTGTAGTCAGATGTTTCTCACCCACCTGCCAGTTCTCAAATAATTACTCAGAGGCTTCATATAAATTATAAATGCTCAGTCAATAGCTCAGGCTTATTACTAACTAGCTCTTACATTTTAAATTAACCCATATTTCTTATTTGTGCTCTGTCATGTGGCGGTGCCTTTTTTAGCATAGCACATTCACCTCCTGCTCCCTCTGCATCTGACTGGTGACTTCTAACTCCATCCTTCTCCTTCCCAGCATTCTCAGTTAGGCTCTCCTGACTAGCGTTATCCTGTCCAGTTATTGGTCATTCAGCTTGTTTACTAAACCAATCACAGCAACAAGTCTTCACAGTGTACAAAGGGATTACTCCACAGCATTTTCCTCTTTTTGTCTAATTAAAAAGGAAGGTTTTAACTTTGACACAGTAAAATTATATACAACAAAAAAGCTTTCAAGTAAGAATCACAGTCATAATATCCAGTCTATATGCACTTAAGTCAGAGAAAATGCTCCGTTAGGGCACAGTACCCATGAATCTCTGCTTCCTGAGTAAGAAGCAGTGTGACCAGCCACTTCCTGCCGGTGCTGCCATGCAGGCCCTTCCAGGATGGACTGCATCCTCAAATTTCAAACCTAAGAAACCCTTCCTTAATTTACTTTTGATATATATTTTGTCATAGCATGGGTAAAATAATTAATATAGGCTGCTTAGTGGTAAGTATAACAGCATAAGAGAAAACACGTTATAACCACAAATAAATAAATAAATGTTAAATAATGATTGCAGTCCACTTGTGGTTTGAATGGCATATAGAAACAAAGGTTGGCGTATAATGAAATCCTGTCCCTAAACTCTCCTGGAAGCCCAGCATCTACTGTTGATCCTTCATAAATTATATGCTAAACAGATGAAATACTGGGAGGTATGTACAAATTAGTATTTGCCTCCAGGATCCTTTTGTTGTTTACAAAATTTTTCCCATATTCCAAACCATATGAACTATGCCTTTTCCCCCTGCTGCCATTTCTCCTTGGAATTTTCCCATTGAACACATCCATATTGACTCTCTTTCTTTCTTTCTTTCTTTCTTTCTTTCTTTCTTTCTTTCTTTCTTTCTTTCCTTCCTTCCTTCCTTCCTTCCTTCCTTCCTTCCTTCTTTCTTTCTTTCTTTCTTTCTTTCTTTCTTTTCTCTCTTTCCTTCTTCCTTTCTTCTTTCCTTCTTTCCCTCACCCTGTATTTATTAAGTTCTACTATGTGACAGTGACAGCTAGTCACCCAACAGTGGACAAACATAGAGCGTTCATACCCTCATGAGTGTATCTCAAGGTTAAGTATGGCAAGTATGGGGTGAAATACATTAAAGTGGTCATATAAATAATAGAAATATGAGTAATAGTAAAATATTAGTTGTGTGGCGTGAGGCCTCAGCTGCAGAAGTCAACTGTACAACAGAGATTTGGCCAAGGTTGGTGGTATGTTGTAGGTGGGCGGTAGGAAGACTTCCTTGAGGAGATGCTGTCTTTGCACAGATGTCAAAGAAGGGTCAATTAGATTAGGGATGGGGGATGAGGAGATTCAGAAAGAGGACAAATGTCATGGAAGTCTGGGTGATGGATTCATGAACCCCACAGAAGCCAGTGGGGTTGGATGGCCGAGGGAACCAGCAGAGACCCAGGCAAGGGTTAATCAATGTGGGCTTTGAAGGGTGTGTTAAGGATCTTTTCATTTTAGCTGAAATACTTTATTTAAAAAATTTCCATTTAATTTTATGTGTAGGTGTCTTGCCTACAAGTATGTATGTGTATCATGTATGTGCAGTGCCTGGGATGGCCAAAAGTGGATGTTGCATCTCCTGGAATTGGAGTTGAAGACAATTGTGCACTGCCATGTGTGTGCTGGGAATTGGACTTGTGATCTCTGGAGCAGCTGCCAGTGTTCTTAGCTGCTAAGCCATCTCTCCAACCCCATGCTGAAAATATTGTAATCCAAATGTTAAATGATATCAGATTTATATGAGGTACGTTAATAAAACCAAGGACCCATCCACTCTATCCTTCATCACCGAGAGATCTTGACCTGGAAGAGATTCATAAACAAGTATGATTGTTATAATTGTATACGAAGCCCCAGGAAGGTAGAAGGGTATAGGATAGTTTTCTGTCTGAGAAGTCAAATAAGGCTTCAAGAAAGCAACATTTGGGCTAGGTATTAGCAAATGGTGTGGGAGCTGAGGGCGGGGTTCTGGCACTGCTCATGCCTAGCATGCTGGAACCCTGTGTTTGGGTCCCTAGCATCATGGATACCCAGTGCACACACATGCACGTTGACATCGGTAAGGGCGGTCCATGCCATAAGAGGTGTGTGCAGAGAGAGAAAGAGCACATGTTGGGAAAGAGGCATTCTCTATCCACTGTAGAGGCATGAGCAAGCATGGAACTCTGCATGGACATATGTGCTCTGGGAGCCCCTAGAGGGGTTAGCAATATTCTCTCTCTCTCTCTCTCTCTCTCTCTCTCTCTCTCTCTCTCTCTCTCTCTCGCATGTGGTAGCCTTGCCCTTTCTAGAAGACCAGAGTTTAGATGTGAGCAATGACGGTAAGCAGGAGGGAAGCCTCCAGGCAGAAGGTTTCGGTGCTTCTGCATGTTTTGACACGCCCTCTTCTGCTTCTGGCCACTGACACTGTTCAGGAGTAGAAACTTCATCAGACTGTGACACCGGATGAGGATGGTGGTACCAACTCGATCTGTGGAGGACATGGAGGATGAACAGGAAACCATGCTTTGTTCTAGGTGGCTGAGATCTGGAGCCATTTGCTATAATGACATGATTCAGTTTGTTATGACTGCTACAAGGCTCTTCTGACACCTACAAAGTGTGTGAGGTTTTACATCACGTGGAAGCTGGCGCTGTAGCCTGCTGCCTTTCTGTGGGGGTTGGTGGAAGATGTGGAGTTTCCTGAGTCAGAGACATAGGACTTAACCGCTCATGGTTAGACAAGCAGCGTTGAGTCTCCTCGTTGCATTGATTTCTTGGCCTCAAAAGGCTGCTTTGTAGAGTGACCCTGATGGGTGTTCACCCAGCGAGTTTGTACCACGACTGAGAATCTCCATGCTTAGGAAACTCCAGTTGCTTATAATGGATGGCACATAAACCTACCCAACTGTTTCCTAAACCCAAAAGCAAACAAATCTTCCCCCCTGGTCTGGAGAGAGGCATTATCCTTATTTTCCAAAGTTGTTCACTGCACAAATACCCTTGAAAGGAGATGTGGGACAGTGTTTGTCAGTGACTCTGCTGAAGTGTAGAAACACGACAGACTTGGAACTGCTCCCCAACAGTGTCTGTGGGTGGTGGTGGGGTAATGGGTGGTAGGAGATACCCAGAGCAATAGGAGGAATTTTGTTGAAGGTTAGACTTTACCCATTAGGCATTGTGGAGCCCTCACTGGTTTTAAAATGGGTACTATGAAAAAGAGGGCAGTGGGCAATGCTTGGAGGGAAATTAAGGCGAAAGATACAGGTTTGGGGGATTTGTGTTGATTTTGTTTTTTGTTTGAGACAGGGTCGCTCCATGTAGTTCTGGATGCCCTATCGTTAGCTATGTAGAACAGGTTGCCTTCAAACTCAGAGATCCTCCTGCCTCTGACTCCTGAGTGCTGATATTAAAGGGTTGCATCACTACATTGGGCTAAGTTTGGGGAATTCTTAACAGATTGAAGGGAGCTGAAGCTCCCAGACTTTATGTGTTCTTAGATAAATTCTATAACCTTCAAAGCCCAGCCCAAAATATATCATAGTAGAAAGGTTTTGATAAAGAACCTGTGTTAGTCACTTTCCTTGTTGCTGCTGACAGAGACAGCTTCCAGAAGCAAGGATTTGTTGAGGCTCATGATTTCAGAACAGATATGTCGACCATGGAGGGAAGGCATGGTGGTGCGAGCATGTGGTAGCTGGTGGCATTGTGTCCACAGATAAGTGGCAGATCTGAAACCTAGCATTCTGCTCACTCTCTCCCTTTGCATTCAGTCCAGGATCCTAGCCCAAGGAGGCTGAACCAACATTCAGGGCAAATCTTCTCTCTTTAGTTAACCCTTTTGGAAATTCCCTCCCAGATACATCCGGAAGTGTGTCCCTCTAGGTCATTCTAAATTCTGTCTAAAAGAAGACCCATCCCCGAAATCAGATGTAGACATAGAAGAAATAAAACAGAAGGAGCTGTGTTTTTCTTGAACTGACCATGAGAGACCTGGAGCCTTCCTCCTGCCGCTCCAGTTCCAGGAGAGATCCAGGGGACCCTCTGTCGAGTCCCTGCAGTCTAGAAAACACGAAGAGACCTCATTTTCCTTGCCCAACTTAGGATGGAAAGAATTGTTTTCTATTTCTTTCAACATTTGTTTTGTTTGTTTGTTTGTTTTTGAGAGATGGTTTCTCTGTGTAGCTCTGGCTGTCCTGGAACTCACTCTGTAGTCCAGGCTGGCCTCGAACTCAGAGATCTGCCTGCCTCTCCCTCCTGAGCACTGGAATTAAAGGTCTATGCTACCACTTCCAGGCTTCTCTCGACATTTTGATCTGACCATTTGGTAGCTTCTTTCACTTGATACAGTAGGATGAAAACTCCACGTCCATCTCTACATTCCCTGAGTTCAAGTTAGCACCTGCCATGCAAGACTCTCCACTAGTGTTTGTGGAATTTAATTGAATTGATGTGGAAAACACATCAATGAAATAACTATAGAAAGTGTTTCCTTTTAAACTTGATTAAATATAAAAGATAGCCCCTGAGACCTAACCATGGGAAAATAAGGACCAAGGATGAACAAACAATGATAACAACAACAAAACAAAACAAAGAACAAGTGTTCTGTGGAAATTCTATGCAAATTATTTTAGTTGGTCTATGGACCAACAAATGTTTATTCAAGAAACAAGAAAGGGGACCATGATCCAAATAAATAGCACCCTTGAAATTAGTGTGCTATTAGTGAAACTAGTGTCAGGTGTCAGAACTTCTCAAGTGTGTGAGCCCTGCAGCCAGCTGTGGTTTTGCCAGGTGAGGAAGGGCAGCCCCGTATTACTCTGCTGACCTGTGCCATGCCAGCAGAGTATTTACATTTGAAAAAAAAACACAATAGTTCAAAAGAACTTCATGAACTAGGTTTGATCCAGCTGCTGTCTATAGCAAGTTCAGGGTGAGTTCACCTGGGATCTAGTGAGGACAGTAGTTCTGGAATCTCAGAGCTCCCTGCGTTTTTGTGGGACTTCATACTCATTGGTGAGTGAATGCTACCGACTTTCAAGGAGAAAAATCACATATGATCTCTTGTCATCCTGCTCTGGGCATGTTAATGTTAGCTACTTAAGTTTGAATTTGTTCTTTGAATTCATTCATTAAAAAACAATTCTCCGTCCTCCCATGTCTCTGTCTCTGTCTCTGTCTCTGTCTCTGTCTCTCTCTCTCTCTCTCTCTCTCTCTCTCTCCCTCTCTCTCTCTGTGTGTGTGTGTGTGTGTGTGTGTGTCTGTCTGTCTGTCTGTTTGTGTGCACACATATGCCACGGCCTGTGTGTGAAGGTCAGAGGACAACTTTGTTCAGTCCATTTTCTTTTACAAGGGTTCTAAAATCAAACTTAGGTCTCCAGGCTTGAGCTACAAGCACTTTTATCAGCCGAACTATCTTGCTGGCCTTAAATTTATTCTTTAACTGATTATACAGAAACACAATTGTAGGGTTGGAGATGTGGTTCAGCTGTTAAAAGCACTTTCCTAAGGACCTGAGTTCAGTTCTCATCACCCATATTAGGTGGCTCACACCCATCTGTAACTACAGCTCCAGGGGATCTGATACCTTCTGGCACCTGTACTCACTTTCACCTACTTGCCCTCATACATGCATGGGTAAAAGTTAATGCTAAATTAAACACACACACACACACACACACACCCTTAGATTACGATATTCATGAAGGTCACATTTTGTTATCTGTGTCTACAGATATCTAAATAATATATATTGTGTATTAATATATAAACCAGGTAATACCTGTTTCCTCAAGAATACCATTTTTATGATGAACATTTTCAAGCTCCTCTCTTGTAGCTTTTGGAATTGTATGTTTACAGTGTTGTTATACTGTCATCACAGTACAGTATATTATTGTTGTTGTAGTCACCCTACTGTTATAGGACACCTGAACTTCTTGCTACCAACTGGGGCTTAGTTACAATGTCGATGGACGTTAAACAGATTCTAACTTAGCAATCCATTGGTAAGCCTTTCTCCCCTGGGTGTCTTTTTTCTTTTTCTCTTTTGAGACAGAGTCTTGCTGTGTAGCCCTGGCTGGTCTTGAACTCCTGCCTCTGCCTGCACATGCTGGCATTATAGCTGCACATCATACTTGACTGGTTGTGCTTTTATGCAATAGCAATTCTGGGGTGTTTTAGTCTTTTATCTAGGGTGGCTAATTAAAAAAAAAAACAACCTTTCACTTCACAGCTTGTGAATGGTAATGCAAGGAGAACACTTCTTGTCCGTGTGGGCCTTTTGTGTATACAAGCTGTAAGATTTCAGGCCATTTGGGATTTTCCTGTCAATTTCTATTTAAAATATTCCTTGGATTGATGATATGCATGTTCTAATTTTTATGGTATATTACAAAATTTATGTTCTTGTCATTGATGTCACCATTTGGTGTCAGATCAGTAAAAAAATTAAATCTCTTATAATGTATTTTATGATTCACTTATTAATTCAAATAATCCAGCAATGTATCATTGTATCTAATTGAACTCTATCCCTTCTTTTTTCCTTGATGAATTAGTAATTGCCTTTGACATAATCACATTATTTTATATTGTAATTTGCTTTGTGTGTGATTCTAGGGCTGGACCTCAGGGCCTTCTACATGCTAATGAACTCTCTGCCCCTAATAAGCACTCCAGTTATACACTTGGCTTCTTGGTGTTGCAGTGCCTATTGACTTTTATTATTCCTTTTTATTGTTTTTAATGTAGATTTTATCAGTGTGATTTTTGTATTTGTGGTTTTCTTTTTTGAGACAATCTCTTGCTGTGTGTCCTAGACTGGCCTTAAACTTATGATCCTGCATCCTGAATGCTGGTATTACAGGCATGTTCTCCCTCTCCCAGCTCATGGCTCTTTAGTAACGAAAATGCAAACCTTCGGTCAGAAGGCTATAGATCCTCATTTGCCTTATAAAGACATTCTAAAACGTCTCTCGATGTTGGCGGGAACTAGGAAACAGGTTGGACGAAAACCTTAACTTAGCACGTGCTTTGAACCAGGGAAACCTTACCTGAGTGTTGAGGTGTGATGGGCAGATCAAGCAGGACAGGTGGAGTCAGATGAGTGTCGTAGACCCCAGGGAGATGAGGACAATTCACTTGGGCTGGAATTGGTACAACCTCATCAAAAGAACCCGAGGAGAAAGAGTGGCAGGGTGAGAACCAAGAGGAGGTTGGCCAGACCTGAGTCGTCGTGGAGTCATCTTAGAAACAAACAAGATCAATACTGTTATCTTTCTTATGTAGGTAGCTTTTGCACTGTCTGTCACAGGCTAGGTGAGTGCAGCTGTATGGGTTTATTTCTGGTCCCTCTATTCTTTTCCATGTCTGTTTTCCTACCAGTACCACACCATCTTTGCACATAAAATTGAAATTGTGTGACATTTGTCTTCCAGTGTGTCACTTATTTATTTATTTATTTTTTGGCAAGCATATAACTTTACTATTTATGAAAGAAGATTTTATACCCATATTCAAATTTGGTATTCCTTATGGTTTTGGGCCTCTTGGATGTACTCCCCCATGATCACAGGGTAGTAGTGAGTTACACATTGTACCGTCCTGGGAGAATACCCTGCTCAGTGATAGCTTTTCTGTCTTTTGTTTGTACCCTTCAATAATTCTACCTTTTTTAATTGACTCATGTAGAGTGGCCAAATTAATTAAAACACACAGGAGGATTGGGGAGGATAAACCCTTGAACAATAGCATGCCGTTGTCACTATGGGGTCCATAAGAGAGTCTCTCCACAATTAGAAAGAACAAGCCTTCCTCCAATCTCCAAGTATGCAGACACACCGTGATTACTATTAATTAGAATAAAATGAAAATGACAGCAACACATTGACTTCTCACCAGGATAGAAGTCTGTTACAGAAGACCTAAAGAGACTGCCAGGAGCCCCTCCCCAGGTGGAAATGTAACACCATCCTCAGGCATGAACATTGTAAACACAGTGTTAGGAGCTGAAAATGGAGAAAGAGCATGGAATGGGTCCTCTTTGACCTGTGGTGTTTGCCATTTCAACTCTTGTTCAGGATACTCTATTGCATGTGATAAAAACAATCCTACCCCAAATAGCTTAAGCAGAAGGAATTTAATATGTATAAGATAATCTGGAGGAAGGGCCACTTGTTTCAAAGCTGACACCATTGACCTGTTTCTGTGTACCTGCCCCATGATGACTCAATCTGGCTCCATGCTCAGAGCTCCCCCTGTGGGGTCATAATGACTGCACAACTCTAGGTTGACCGAACATTGTTTCTGGACTAGAATAGCATTTGGGCAAAGGAGATCCACCCTCATTTGTGTGGAGTATGGGCAAATACCCTCTAATTCGCTGAGAGCATCCATGGAACAAAGGCAGAGGACGGCATGGCCACTGTGATGACCATTCTTGCTTTTCATTTTACGCTGATATACCTGGGAAGAAGGAACCTCAATTAAAGAATTGCCTTTATCAGAGCTGCAGCATGTCTGTGGAGATACTTTCTTGATTGCTAATTGATGTAGAAAGGCCCAGCCTACTGTGGATGGTGCTGTCTCTGGGCAGATGGGCCTGGGCTGTAGAAGACAGGTAGCTGAACGAGAGCCAGCAAGCAAGCTGGTGAGCAGCATTCTCTGTGGTCTGTCTCAGTTCCTGCCTCCGGGGTCCTGCCTTGGGTTTGTGCCTTGGCTGCCCTTGATGACTGTAGCTTGTAAGCCAAATAAACCCTAACCCTCTCCAAGTTGCTTTTGGGCAAGGTGTTTATCACTGCAACAGAAGGCGAGTTAGAACACCCACTGTGTTCTTAGTTTGCCATTGTTTTGATCTGAGACAGGGTCTTGGGTAGCCCAGGCTGACTTCAAACTCATATATAGCCTCAGATGGCATTGAATTTGAGTCTCTAAAGAAAGAAATTAAAGAAGATACCAGAAAATGGAAAGATCTCTCATGCGCTTGGATAGGTAGGATCAACATAATAAAAATGGCAATCTTGCCAAAAGCAATCTACAGATTGAATGCAATCCCCATCAAAATCCCAACACAATTTTTCACAGACCTTGAAAGAACAATTCTCAACTTTATATGGAGAAACAAAAGACCCAGGATAGCCAAAACAACCCTGTACAATAGAGGAACTTCTGGAGGCATCACATCCCTGACTTCAAGCTCTATTACAGGGCTATAGTCCTGAAAACAGCTTGGTATTGGCACAAAAATAGAAAGGTAGACCAATGGAATAGAGTTGAAAACACTGATATTAACCCACACACCTATGAACAGCTGATTTTTGATAAACAATCCAAATATATATGCTGGAACAAAGAGAACATCTTCAGCAAATGGTGCTGGCATAACTGGTTGCAGACATGTAGACGATGAATTTCTGATCCTCTTTTCTGGACCTCCTGAGGGCTGAGATCACAGGTATACAGCTTTATACCCTATATACCTCGAATGAGGGTGAAACTCGGGGCTTTGTGTATGATGGGTAAACTGAGCATCATCTGTGTTCTCTGGCTGGGACACTTGTCTTCTCTTGCCTTTGGAGACTGGAGTTCCCAGGCCCTAAGCCTTCACGGTCTAGAATTTACATGAGCAGCCTCCACTCTTTGGACTCAGATTGAATTACACCACCAACTTTTCTGGTTCTCCAGCTTTCAGACTGCGGATGGTGGGATGTGCCAGCTTCATAATTGCATGAGCCAATGCCTATGATCAACCGCTGTCTGTCTCTCATGTACACACACACACACACACACACACACACACACACACACCCTGACACACACACACACACCCACATACACACATACACATACACACACACACACTCACACACACACACACACACTTGTTAGATGATGTCTTCCACCATATTATCATACAGAAAGGAAGCCCTCACAGATGTGGTCTCCCTGCCTGGGACTCTCAGCCTCCAGAATCATGAGCCAAGTTAACTTCTTTGCTCATAACTGATGTGCTATTCTGTTGTACCATCAGAAAACTAAGACAGCATTTCTGCAGGATCTTCCTGGTTCCTACCACTCTAATTCCATTCTCTTGGTTTACATAAGTTATTACAGTAGCTCAGTTAGGCCAAACAACTGTAGAGATGATAGAAATGGAAAGCCACACTATCTCCTGGCTTTCCCTAAGATGCCAGCAGCTGCCACATGCCTGTGCCAGGACAGCAGCCTGTTAGTGAGAGTGGCCTCACAGCTGCCACAACAAGGGAAAACTTGGCTATTAGAACCTAATTACGAGGTAATTAATCAAGAGCAGCTCTGGTTGAAGCCTGCCCAGTCTTCATGTGAAAAATATGTCTTCAATAGTGGTCAAAACTCTTCCAAAACTATGACACCCTGCAGGTGAATAATGATGTTATATTCGTTCCTTTCCCAGGAATAGGGGGCAGAAATCACCTTTCTCTGATTTTTAGAAATTACCAAATCAAAATCTCTAAAGTTTTCTTATTATCCCACAAGAAGTGTAAACACTGCCAGGCTCCTGGTTGATAGTCACCATCAGATGTATTGTGGCTCCTGTGGCTTCATCAGGGACTGAGAGGAAAGAGAAGATCAAGAGCTCTACTGGTTTGGGGATGGGCACATGTTAAATCTGGGACATCTGATGAGCTATCCAGTGTCCCCAGGGAGGCAAGGATCCTTTGGATGGTACATACTCTGGTGTGCCTGAGAGTTCAGGACATCTTTGAGCCCTTATGCCTGCTCATGCTTCAACAGCACATGTAAAGCTGCCTCCAGAAAGCTCACTGCAGAGGTGAGGAGCAGGAGGTTGGAATTGCCTGGCTGTCAATCAACCTTGGAAAAAAATGCTAAGTGCATCCTTTCCCATGGATGTGTTCTGAATGTAACCCTGGCAGGAAAGTGGGCCCAGAGAACAAACTGTCATTGTCTCCTTCATATCTATTGTAGACTGTGTTTAGGGAGTGGATTAGTCACACACACACACAGACACAGACACACACACACACACACACACACACACACACACACACACAGAGAGAGAGAGAGAGAGAGAGAGAGAGAGAGAGAGAGAGAGAGAGAGAGAGAGAGAGCACCTTGACAGCAGCCTTAATTCACTCGAGGATTTGAGGGTAGAATTTTCAAGACCCAGTACCTCTTAGAGACCCCATCTCTCAACACTTGCACACTGGGATCAAGTTTCACACAGTCAAACAGGATGATGCACAATGGGGAGGCTGACACAGAAGGACTGAGAATTCAAGGTTACCCTGGATTTTAAAATAAGTTCCAGGCTGTCCTGTATAGGGAGACCTTGTATAGTGATTTAAATAGATATGACTTCCATAGACTCATGCATTTGGCCCATAGGGCGTGGTACTATTAGGAAGTATGGCCTTGTTAGAAGTGTGTCATTGTGTGGGAAGCTTGGAGGTCTCATATGCTCAAGCTATGTTCAGTGTGACATGTAGTCTTCTGTTGCCTGAAGATCAAGTGTGGAACACTCAGCTTCTCTGGCACTATGTCTGCCTGCATGCTGCCATGCTTCTTGCCATGATGATAATGGACTAAACCTCTGAAACTATAAGCCAGCCCAATTAAATGTTTTCCTTTATAAAAGTTGCTGTGGTCACAGTGTCTCTTTGCAACAATAGAAACCATAACTAAGACACTTTGTCTCAGAAAAAAAAGTTTCAAGCATGAATTTTGGAGGAAACAATCAAGCCAAAGTAAGTGAACCTCAAGTCATTATCCTGTTTTCACTTTGGAGAACATTCCTTCATTCTTGCCAAGTCTGAGCTACAAAATAGTCTTCTTGTCCCTTGATGAAGAGCTATGGGCAATTAATGACTGCTGAGAGGGACAGTCAGTCTGTTCCAGGGACAAGTCCCCTGAGAGGTGATCAAATCCCAAGCAGTCATCCCTAAACTCATATACACATGAGCTAAATTAATCAGATTGTATTTATAAATTCATATGTGTATATGTAACAACAATAATAAAAGTATCAGAGGCCAGGAATTTGAGAAGGAATGAAGAGGACAGGGAAAGAGTTAGAGGGAGAAGAATGGGGTTGGGGAATGATCTAAATGTAGCAATAATTTATGAAAAATAAATAATAAAAATATACATATTATTTAAAGATAAATAAAATATTGTACATTAAAATTTTTGTTAGAATTTTTGGATAAAATAATGGCATGGCATAATTTAGACAGACATACTCTGTCAGGATAGGCTGAGGAGGGGGTGAGCATGTTGTATCAGTCTTTAAGAAATGAAAATGTAAAAATATTCACTTATCAAAAACTCAGGCTATCTGAAGTAATTTATTGGCCATAAATTATCCAAGTGAAGGATGAAGTCATCCAGTCACCCACAAGAAGACCACATTTTGAGAGAAAAGAATACACAGAACAAATGTGTTTAGTTTAAAAAGATCTTATGAAACTGAATTTCTCCATTAGCAATGTAGAGGCTGGAGGACGCTCATTGGCTAAGAGCACCTTCGGAGGACCTGAGTTTGGTTCTCAGTACCCATGTGGGGTGTCTCACAGCTTCCTATAACTCTAGCTTTGTGAATTCAGTGCTCTCTTCTTACCTCAAGGACACCTGCACTCACATACACATAATTGAAAAAAATAAAGTAAGTCTCTATTGCCGTGAAGAGACACCATGACCACAGCAACCCTTTTTTTTTTAAAAAAAGATTTTATTTATTTATTATGTATACAACATTCTGCTTCCATGTATATCTGCACACCAGAAGAGGGCACTAGATCTCATAATGGATGGTTGTGAGCCACCATGTGGTTGCTGGGAATTGAACTCAGGACCTCTGGAAGAACAGTCGGTGCTCTTAACCTCTGAGCCATCTCTCCAGCCCTGACCACAGCAACTCTTACAAGGAAAACATTTAATTGGGGTGGCTCCCTTACAGTTCAGAGGTCCAGTCCATTATCACCATGGCTGGGAACATGGTGGCCTGCAGGCAGATGTGGTACTGGAGTAATAGCTGAGAGTCCTATGGTTTGCAGGCAACAGGAAGTTGACTGAAAGTCACACTGAGGGAAGCTTGAGCAAAAGAGACCTCAAAGCCTGTGCCCACAGTGACACACTTCCTCCAACAGGGCCACACCTCCTAATAGTGTCACTCCCTTTGGGGGCTATTTCCTTTCAAAGGACCACAGCAACTTTCTCATCATTTCTGTCTCACTGTCCTTGGTCTCTTAAGGGTACCAATGATAATTATGCATTTTGTCTCTTTGTGCCTTTCCCCAAGCTATCTGGAACATTTTATTTGATTTATTAAACAATATAAGTGGGATCACACTAAATGTGGTGGTTTGAACGAGAATGCCCCACACTGACTCAGGTATCTGAGGGTCTATTTTGATCTCCAGTGATTTGCTTCTTCTGTTATATTGAGTGGGATTATCAGTCATTATGTATTATAGATGTCTTTCCTAGCTATCATCTGCATTTTTCTCTTTCATAAAAAGATATTTAAAATAATGCCTTTAGTTTACATATTTTAAACATTTCAAAATTACTCAAGTAATATTGTTTTCAATGGAAAATTGTGCAATATAATAAACCCAAAGAAGAAAATAAAAACCACTTATAACCACACTACTTGTGGTGGTTTGAAAGAAAATGGCCCCTAAAGGGAGTGGCACTAATAGGAGATGTGACCTTGTTGGAGTCGGCGTGGCCTTGTTGATGGAAGTGTGTCACTGTGGAGGTGGGCTTTGTGGTATTATATATGCTCAAGCTACACCCAGTGTCACAGACTACTTCCTGTTGCCTGTGCAAAATGTAAAACTCTCATCTACCTCTCCAGCACCATGTTTGCCTGCGTCCTGCCATGTCCCACCATGAAGATAATGGACTGAACCTTTGAACTGTAAACCACCCAATTAAATGTTTTCCTTTATAAGGGCTGCCATGGTCATGGTGTCTCTTCACAGCAACAGAAACCCTCACTAAGATACCACTCCTGGACAAATAACCATATGTAACTTCATACTGGGGATCTCCATCTCCTATCTTCAACACATACTTCATTCTTTGTTTTAAAACATCCCCAGTGGAGACAGAACTCTGAAATACTGATGAGAAAATAAAGGGAAACTTGAGGGTGGATTCTCTTTATAGTATCATAAGACTTTTCAAAAGTCCCAACAGATGGAGGAGCTGTAGGTAGTGCTTGCTGGCCAGGGAGGGAGCTTATAGTTCATATTGTATTCTGAAAGCCCCCCCCATTCACTTCTGGAGTGAGGAAGCCTCCCTCTGTTAACTTTTTGCTTAAATTAGAAATAAAGAAGAAAAGAGGAGCACAGATGAGACATATTAACCAGTTTATTATAGGCCTGGCAGAGTAGGGAGACTAAAGGAAAGAGAAACAGGGTTAATGGCTGACCGCCAGTCAGGAGAGAGAGAGAGAGAGAGAGAGAGAGAGAGAGAGAGAGAGAGAGAGAGAGAAGAAGCAGACAGAGAAGAGTAGAAAGTGTAGAAAGAGAAGTGTAGACAGAGAAGAGACAGCGTAAATGGACGGGGGCCTATCTTTTAAAGGGGTCCTCTGCACCTGCGTGCAGACTTAGTTCCCATGGAACCCTGGGCTGACTAGGGTACTGCCTGTTCCACCAGGTAACAGGGCAAGCCAGCATAATGCCTGAACCTTTCAATACCACCTTTACTTATTATTTTAAAAAGGTGGGGTGTTGGACATGCCAAAATAAGGAATAAGGGCATCAAATTGAGAATTTTGATAGCACATAGCAGTCTTGAGAGACTGCTTCCTGCAGACGTGAGGGGCGTTGACCATCTTCGGGGACCTGAGAAGGTTGGGGTGCTGCCACGTCCTGGGGTAGCTGGTTGTTTCATTGCAGTCCAGGCTGTACGGAACTCCCTGGCGCCTCTTAGACCTGGCAAGATGTTGGCAGAGCAGAGGACAAGGTTAAGTTTAGAAAAAAAATTTTTCTTAGGTCCTGTCACCAGGGAAAGATTGAATAACTGAAGTGAATCTCACCTGTTTGTTTGGATCCAATTTAGCTCCCTGGAACTTACAAGAATCCTTAGAGTTTGTGGAAACATAAGTATTAGACACATTAGCAGCATATTTTGTTAGAAGCAACTTGGCTGAAAGCATTAACATTTTAAAATTGACAGATACTTTTTTAGGATAATGATAAGCATTTTAGTCTTGACCTTGTAATTATGATCCTATAGTGGCATTGTAGAACTTTACTATGAACAGTAAGTTCATGAGAAATAGAGAAATCCAGAACATAGCTCATTCTTTTTAATGTCTCAACTCACTTTATCATCACTTAAGCCTTTGTATCCTCAGACCTTTATAACTTTAGTTTATACACCTTACACCCTCCCTCTCCTCTCCCCCCCCCTCTCTCTCTCTCTCTCTCTGTGTGTGTGTGTGTGTGTGTGTGTGTGTGTGTGTGTGTGTGTGTTGAGGACTGAATCCACAGTCTCATGCTCTCTATGGTGAGCTGCATTCCTTAGGAAGTTTTTTATAAGCAACATTTCATAAACACTGCTGATCAGACAGCAATCAGGTTGTGCTCTGTGTCGTCCACACTTAAGTGAACTTCTGCCAAGACTTTTTTTCTATGTCTGCACTTCACTTGGGTTATGCTCACTGTTAGTAATATAAGTACTAGCTTTAGCTGTGCTTTGAACTATCGTCTGAAAGACCACACTGTGATGATTTTATATGAACTCAGGAGGCAGAAGCAGGTGGATCTTTATGAGTTCAAGGCCAGCCTCATGTAAATACTGAGTCTGGGTTAGCAGAGAAGAAAGGAAGAATCTGCCATTGATAGAGCTAAGAGAAGGAAGTCAAAATTTTAACAGACTTCCAGCTATGTGGGAACCAACGCTACAGATGTGACTATCTAGGAGCTTAAATGCAGAGCAAGTGGGCATCTAAGCACTGAGGCTTTTGGGGTCAGGGAAGGCTGGAGGCAAAACAAGACACTGAAGAGAAATCCACACCCTGTTGTACCTCCCACCCAGTAAGACTTTTCCAAGTGATATGCAATAATGTGCCATTTGTACCACTTATCATCCCAGTGGCCATGATGTGAATGTATGTTCTAGAATCCATGGGCTGGCCTACTCTCTCTGAGGCTGGGTTTTGAGTCATTATGTAATTTTGAAATTAATCATTCTATCTGAACATTTAATGAAGGGAGGAGATAGTGTATCTTCTTATGTAAAATATGACCTGTGCTTTCCTCTATTGGCATATTCTTTTCTATTCTTAGGTATTTTACTGGATGGAAAGTCAGCTCTCTGAAGCTCTTTCCAGTGAAACCACTGTTTCTGTCATACCCCAGGCTCAGCAATAGTTTAAACACAATAACTATTTCTTTATCAGCTTGTGTGTAGTGGTGCGTGCCTTTAATCCTAGCACTCAGGAGTCAGAGGCAGGTGGATCTCTGTGAGTTCACAGCAGCCTGGTCTTCCTAGAAATTTCCAGATCTACCAAGGCTATAAAGCAAGACCTTGTTTCAAAAAACAAACAAGAAACAATTCACTTTCTATTTTATTTAGACAAAAAAGTCTTAGTTCAGGGTACTCCTCCATGGCAGTGACCTTGTTGCTCAATCATGTGTGACCTTGGGCTTGTGTTCCAACATAGGGAATTCACATTCCTCGGAAGAGAATAGAAGAGGTGTAGAGTAGCTGGTAATGGGTGTGCCAACTGTCTCTTAAGGAAGATTCTAAACATCTGCTCATATACCTACACTCACTCCATCCACAATAATTTCTCCATGTGGCTACACTTACCTACTAAAGAAGTAGGGAGCACAGTCATTCCTGTAGGTAGGCAGCCCAAGCCCAGCTAAAAGTTGAGGATTCCACTGCTATAGAAGAAAGAGAAATGCATTTAGGAGACATTTTGAATTCTTGTTTACCACTTGGCTTTTTTTTGTCACAAACATTACAGATTTTCACTTTAGTCTCTGACCTTTGGAACCATTATGGAGGGAGAAAATTAACGTGTCTTTAACCTTGCATTCCAATAACTGCTCCCTTCTCTCATCAGCCAGACGGGTCTGTAGAACCAGGCCAGTGATATGTTCATATAAAGAAGGAACTAAAAGCCATTCCTGGGGCTGGGAAGATGGCCCACTTGCTTAAGTGTTTGCTGTATGAGCAGGGGGCCTGAGTTTAGGTGCTCAGCACCATGTGAAAACAGGCTCAAAGGCACTCCTGCCATCCTGGTATTGAGGAGAGGAAACAGGCAGGTCCCAAGCACTTGCTGGCCAGCTGCTCTCACTAATTGGTGAGTTCCAGGTTCAGTGAGAGACTCTGCTCTTAAAAGGTAAGATAGTGAACGACCAAGAAGACATTCTAAGTAGACTTTGACCTCCACGTGTGCACTAATGCTCATGTAACTTTCTGAGTACATTTACACAGACACAAATGTGCACTCATATAACACACGCACACACGCCACACACACACACACACACACACACACACACACACACACACACAGAGACACACACACACACATACATAACACATACACACACATACACAGATACACACATGCACACACACACACACACACACACAGAGACACATACACACACATACATAACACATACACACACACATACACAGATACACACATGCACACACACACACACACACACCACACACATTCACACCACACATTCACACACAGAGACACATACACACACAGAGACACATACACACACATACATAACACATACACACACACACACACACACCACACATTCACACACAGAGACACATACACACACATACATAACACATACACACACATACACAGATACACACATGCACACACATACACACACATACACACACACACACACACACACACACACACACAGCATACTATTAAGGAACAGTGGCTAAAAACTGAGAATAGCTAGTCTAGACGACAGAGTGATGGTGACACAGTTTTCGTATATCCCATGGTTTATCTTGTGAAGGATCTAGATGGACCAGAGGGAGAATCTGACCAGTGGGAGAGTAACCTATGTTGAACACACAGAGGGTAATTCTTCTAGTAAGAGCTGTCTTAGCAGTGGCTGAGCATGCTTTTCTGCCAGCGACAGGACAATTGGCAGAGAGGGTTGATGCTCCAGTGGTGAAAAGTGATGTGTCTCTGATATAGTCACACACAAGTGAAAGCATATTCTGAAGAGCAACCACCCTGCCTTAGAACACTGGATGTCAGGGAATCCAGGGGCAGACAAGCAAGCATTCACAGGTCTCTCCCAGAGAGGATTAGTGTTCATATGGGGCCAAAGAGATGACTTTTGGTCCCTTCTGGTTCCTGACTAAAGACGTGTTTTGTAACGAGGCAGTGGGAGAACAGAAGTGACCTAGGTGTGAGGGAAGGCTGAGTTTCAGGCCATGGACTTCTGAAGTGGGCCTTTAACATTCCGCAGTGGGTTGCTGTGACTAAACCTGGCTGTGCTAACCAGTCTCTTCCGGTCAGAGGACACTGAGAACACACATGCTCAACCCTCGAAATCTAAAGACTTGACATCAGCTTGGAAGTCAAGTCTCTCTAATTTGCTAATTTTCTGGGAAAAAAATTCTGAAAAGTTTGCCCAGTGCAGACTTTCTAAAAAGAAAACTCTCTTTTGCCCAAGAAAATAACCAGGAAAGAAATCAGAAAAACTCTTTTTTCAGATCTCCCAATGTCTAAATATATCAATATACAAAACATGGTAATTTTATGAGTGAAACAAGATATACATAATGTATTTTTTGTTCCTAAACTAACAGCATGACTTTATATCTATAAAGGGCACTAAAAATAAGTTTGCATGTATTTCACTCCCTTGCCCCTGAGCTTTTTTGAAGAAAAAAATTTATTTTATTCTTGCATGGCCTAAAATTTCTGAAGAATGTATGTATCTAATCTGTTCCTTTGTTCTTGCTGCCTCACAATGTGTGTTCCATTCCTGCGAAGCTTAGAGGTGTGGAATAATCTGTTCTTTTTAGCTTAAGTGGACAGTCAGAACTAACTGTGTGATGCCTCAAGGTGCCCTGCTTCATCTTTCTACGGCCTTGGCTTCGATGGGGCCTGCCAAGTACCTGGGCCTGCAGAAAGGCTGTCAAAGGACCACAGATCCATATAGGTAGAAAGTAATTTGTCATTATGACATCCCCAGGGCACTCAGGAAAAAAAGCAGTGACAAGGGGACCAGTGTGGAGTCTGGACAGAGTCCTTAGTGGCTCGGAGTCTTAGTTTCTGCCTCCAACTCCAGGCTGCAATGAGGAAGGCTGCCACCTTCCCTGAGCCTCCCATTGCCAGTGAAGAGTGTAGACATTGGATAAAATCTCCATGTTCCTCAGAGGCATTAGCATTCTAGACCTCTACTAAGGCCTCGACGGCCAAGTTCAGCCCTTTCATCTCTGGATGTGGCTGAAGTCTTTGGAGAAAGCATGGACTTGGTTGGGCAATCCTGGTTTCCTGCAGGTAGGCTTGAAGGAGGCACATATGTTCTTTCAGAGCCAAAATGACTGTGGCAAAGCAGCAGTGATCCCAACACCTGCTTTAGGCTGTGTCACCTTGCTGTGTCTTGTGGAGCAGAATTGGAGAAGGAATGAGTCCTTGGTTTCTGGTGCAGTTGGGTTGGCTTATTTTCTTCCAAACCCTCCTTTGAAAGCTGGCTTAGTCTGTATTCAGCCCGCTGGAGACTGGCTTTGAGCTGCGCCTGACCAATGTGACAATGCCTGGGCCACCATCCCTGCTGTGGTGATTGAGATGGGCTGAGGAGCTGGGTGGCATTTCTCTCCTAGTGGCACAAGAGCCCAAAGGGTTCCTTTGTCTTCCAGAAGTGACTCCAAGGGCAGGATTGCCAAGGGACCACCAGGACGCCTGGCCCAATTTTATCTCTAGCCCAGTTGGCAGACCAAAGATGCTGAGATAAACAAATAAATTTAGGAGTGCTAAGGCTGATTCAAAACTTAAGCTGAAACCACCCCGAATCTATAAAATGTGAGTAGACTACAGTCAACACACACTCTCTTTCGAAAATGACTAATCTCTTCCCAACCACAAGGTTTCCTTCCTTGCTACCCACATTCTATCACCAAAAGAGTGGTTCTGTTTATTGTCAACAGGGCACTGCTCAGATTTCTTAGTTGTGAAAATGAAAAAGAATGCTTTAGTTTGTATATGATGTGACGTGAGTTATTGTTCACAGAGAAAGTAATTCTGAAAAATTGGAAATAACCTAAACTTCCATCTGTGGGCATTGGTTTAAGCATTTATGGTAACTCATAAATGAAATACGAGGCATGACTTAAAATGACATAGTTGTAACTTAGCTGAGAAGAAGAAACACTTGGCTATCAAGAGTGGTATGTAATCAATGGTCCTAAGCTTGCACAAATAAGTAGTATATATATGTGGTGTATGCTACAAACATTTAAAAGTCAAACCAGGTGTGCCGACACAGGCCTTTAATCCCAGTACTCAGGAGGCAGAGGCAGGCAAATCACTGTGAGTTCCAGGCCAGCCTGTCTATATAGAGAGTTTCAGGACAGTAAGGGATCTATAGAGAGACTCCATCTCACAACAACAACAAAACAAAGTCTCTGGAGAGAACTCACTCAGCATTTGTAGCTGAGCCCTGAGGGTGAGGACCACTGATGCTCAAGCCGTCTGCTCCCAGAGCCTTAATGCCCAAGTTTATTTGGATAATGTCACCTTTGATTTTCAGTGCTCTGTAATTGCACAAGAAAAAATGGGACTGAATGATACTGGTACAAAAAAATAGACACATGGACCAACAGGACAGGATAGAATGCCCAGAGATAAATTCACACAGCTATGGAAACCTAATTTATTCTATTAAAATTAAAATGTATTTACATAATTGTCCCCCTTCCTTTTCCTCCTCCAACCTCTTCTAATACCCCTGCACTCCCTCTTAAATTCATGGCATGTTCGTTATTGTACACACACACACACACACACACACACACACACACACACACACACACACCTCTAAATTTGTAAATATAACCAGCTGAATCTATTTAGTGATGCATATATAGTTTCCTGGATGACCACTTGATGTTAGACAACCAATTAGGAGGCTCATCCCTGGGAAAGAGTTTATCTTCTGCTTAGTATTCCTTAGTTGCCTATTGTTCTTTATTGAGGGGTGGGGCCCTTGAGACTCTCCCTCTCCGAAGTAGCAGGTCTATTGGTGTTGTATTTGTTCAGGTCTGGTTAGGCAGCCATCTTGTTGGGATATCATTGGTGAAGCTTCCCTGTCATTTCTAGGAGATAATTCCACATCACAGTAGATTTCCAGGTGCTCTGGTTCTCAGAACTTTTCTGGTTCCTTTTCTGCTGTTCCCTGAGCCTTAGGTATGGGAGTTGAGTTGCAGATATATCTATCAGCTGGGACTGGTCACCCGTTGATCACTTTTTCTCTCTGTTTTGGGCAGTTGTGGTTTCCTGTAATTGTCTCTTTGGCCGCAAAGAGAAGTCTCTTTGATGAGGGGTGAGGACTACACTTATCTGTGGGTATAAAGGATGAATATTTAGAGTGTAGCTAGTAAAATAGCAATAGCAGACTCTCCTCTAAGATCCAGGACCTCACTAGCCTCGGGCAGCTGGCTAGATTTCCAGGACCAGGCATAGTTTTCTTCCTCGTGAGAGACCTTAAATTCAATTAGAGAGCTGTTGGTTACCATCAAGACACTAGTGCCAGTATTGTAATCTTGGTGCTATTGTGCCATACAGGTTGTTGCTGTGGTTTGTAGACATCACAGATGTATAGGGCTGTTGTTTTTGTGCCTCCCTTGGAAACTGTACAGCACCTGTCTCCTGGTAGAAGGAAGGCTAGTCCTCAGTGAGGAGGCTTTCAGGTCAGTTCCTGCTTGGATCCTCTGGGTCCTAGAGGACTCCCAATCTGTGACAAAGAATAAGGAATATATATTGGGGGAAAACCTGTTAAATAAATGGTTCTGGAAAAGCTTGATCTACAAAGGAATGAAATTCCATCTGTCTCTCCTACCCTATAATCAACTCAAACTGATCAAAACCCTGAAATTGCTAAAGGAAAACATAGTGAGAAACACTTTAGTATATTGGTATAGCTAAGACATTTCTGGTTAGAATCCAATAGCACGGGAATTAGCCACAGGGATTAACAAATGAGATTACATGACACTTTAACATTTTATGCATAACAAAAGAAGCCATCCGAAGAACAAACAGATGGTCCCCAGAAAGGGAGAAATACCTCTGCTAGCTCTATATTTCAGACAAGGGGTTAATATCTAGAAGACACAAAGAACCGAAAAAAATTAAACACCTAAACCCCAAATCACCAATTGATAAATTAGCCAATGTACTGAGTTCTCAAAAGAAGAAATACAAGCAGCCAATAATGACCTTAGCCACCAGAAAAACACAGAGTAAAACTAACTTTGGAGCCAATTTTGCCCCAGCTAGACTGGCTATCATCAAGGAAACAAGAAACAAATTCTGGAGACATTGTGGGGAAGAGAACCCCTTATTCATGTTTGGTAGGTATGCAAACTGGCGTGGCCATTGTGGAAATCAGTGTGGAGGCTTGGAAGAAAGTTAAAAATGGAACTACTGTATCACCCAGCTGGACCATTCCCGTGTGTCTCACAGATGCTACACCCTGTCACAGAAGACACCTGCACACTCTCATTTACTGGTGATGTTTTCACAGATCAGGAACACACAACCAACCCAGGTGTCCATCAACAGAGGAATGGACGATGAAATGAGGCACACACACACAATGACATTTGATTTAGCCCTAAAGATATATGAAATTTTGAAAGTTGCATGAAAATGGACAAAACTGGAACATACTATATTACGATAACTCAGACTCAGAAGGACAAACTAACACTCCCCTCTCATATGTACATCCAAATTTCTAAGAGTTAACTGTGTATTTAGGTGGAAGAAAATGTGTGTGTGTGGGGGGAGCACAGGGGGTGGAGGTGTGGGCAAGAAACTCGAAAGAGGACCATAAGATGGGAAAATTTGACTTTAGGATGGCATGCAGGAAGGCCACCAGAAGACAGACACTAAAGGGGAAGGTTACAGCAAGGGGGAAGGAATTAAAGCGAATTCAGCATGTACTGACATTTTTCTTGTCATTATTTCCTTAATATCACATAGCATTTATAGTTTATTAGAAACCATAAACAGAAAAAATAAGGGTTGGGATATGGCTTAGTGGCAGAGTGTCTGCCTAGCATGCACAAGGCTCTGAGTTCTGCCCACAAAATTACAAAGCCAACAAACAAACCATCAAGTTGTGAGCAAGGCCTGTGATCCCACAAATTGGGAGGCTGAAGCAGGAGGCTAGTGAGTTTGAAGCCAGCTTGGATTACATAGTGAGACCATGCGCCTAAAAAGCAAATAAAGAAAAGAAAATGTCTGAACAGTAGCTAATATTTGAGTCAAATTATGACAGACAGATGAATTTTCTACTCACATGCCTGGCTTTTTCCATGCCAGGCCTCTGTGATAATAAAACAGGAAAAATGAAAAGGTTGAGGGCATTCTTTGCTTAGGATGTTTTGGTTGCTATTATTTGAACTTCATTCCCAAATCAAATCGCTAAACACAGTGCTCCCTCCACTCCTGCTTTGCTCTAAGTTCTTTGCACTCAAGTTTCCTCTTTGCTGTCATCACAGTGGTTGTTGTGCTCAAACCCAGGCTCTCACGTGTGCTACACGCTAGACTACATCTTTCTTCCCCTTTACACTCACTCACGACATCTAATCGTATCCCCCTTAGAATAACGGAGAAATCCTGGCACATGTCAGTTTGGCCAGCACCTTCTGAAAGGAATGTTGTTCCTTTTCTTCAGTGTACGACAGTCTTGACCCACAGGTGATATTGTGAGCATCACTGGGGATGCCAGAGAAGAGAGGCAGTGGAGGAAGACTGGGCTCTACATGGAGATGGATGGAATTGAGGCTATGCCCCAATTCTTCCCTGCATTCCAGTTTCATTTTCTTTTCTTTCTTTTATTCTTTTGTATCTCAGGCACATATCAGGAGCATGTCTTCCAGATGGTTGTCATCTATGCAGTCACGGCCCAGAGCCAACATGCAATAGGCTGCAGCTATAGGCTGCACCTGGGCTCCCACCTAGCAGAGCTGAGATACAGCTGGGATCAGCAGTCATCAGCCAGGTGGAAGAAGTCCTTATTTGCAGACACCAAGCTTTAAAATTAATTTTAACTGATATGTGTGAGCTTTAAAGCTATACATATTAATGGAGTATGCTGTGAAGTTAAAGCCATTTATCTCCTCAAGCTTACTGTTTCCTTTTTCTTATTAATACTCTTAGTCACTTGTAATAATGGATGCCATTAAGACATTTCCATATACATTTGTCATTGTCCTCTGTCCTAGCTGCCCCTCTACTGCCCTATCCCATCCCACCCTCTCTGCTTTCTCTGGTTCCTTTCTTCCTCACTCCACTCAGTCCCCTCCTGCTTACACACACACACACTCACACACACACACACTGGCACACACACACACACTCACACACAATGGCACACATATTCACACTCACACACACACTTGCACATGCACACACACTGGCACACACACATTTGCACATGCACACACTCGCGCGCACACACACACACACACACTGGCACACACACACTCACACACACTGGCACACACACTTTCTCTCACACACACACTCACACACTGGCACACACACTCACACACACACACACACACTTGCACATGCACACACACTCACACACACTCACACTGGCACACACACACACACACTGGCACACACACTCTCACACACACACTCACACACTGGCACACACACACACACTCACACACACACTTGCACATGCACACACACTCACACACGCACACATGCACACATATTTTGTCTTTCCCTTCATTACTGTCTCTTGTCCCCACCATCACTTTGACCCTTCCCGTACCCTTCAGAGTCTTCTACTTATGTCTCATACATACAATAGATCTAGATTCTACATGAGAAAGAGCACACAGTGTTTGTCTTTCTGATTTTGGCTCATTTTGCTTAATAGTATAATCTCTAATTCCATCTGTTTTTCTGACAAATGATATAGTTTTGTTCTTTATAGTCAAATGAAACTCTATTGTGTACATACAACACATTTTCTTTTATCCATCCATCTGTTGGTGGACTTCTAGGTTGGTTCTGTGTCTTGGCAATAAACATGGATACGTAGGTATCTCTGTGATTTGCTGGTTTGGTATACTTTGGGAGTGGCATAGCTGGATTTATGGTGAATCTATTTTTAGCTCTTGGGAGAACCACCATATTGATTTCCATAGTAGCCTTCACCCACTTACACTCCCACCAGCGGTGCATAAGGATCCCCCTTTCCCACATCCTCACCAGCATTTGTTGTCATTGGTTGTCTTGACAACAGCCTTTCTGACTGGTGTGAGATGGAATTTCAGTGTAGCTTTCATTTGAACTTTTCTGAGCAGTTTTCAAATACTTAATAAGCTACTAAGTCTTCAAGTGGTTTTAATTATGCAGCATTTTTATTATGTAGCATTACCAAGCACAGATATACTAGACTAAGCCTGCTATCAGAACTTTAAGGGCCCTTGGTGTTTAGGATGGGGTTCCTGGACAGGTGGATATGAGAAGACTAATAGACATGTTATATTAATAACCTGGATTTGTTTAACCAACCTGACTTCCCACCCTTGGGGGCCAACTGCCATTTATTTTATTTTTTTATATATATAGGACAAATATAGCTTTTTTCATCTGATTATACATGGGTGTTGGCATCATTTGAGTTCCCCAAGTTAAGGATTACATTGTTGACATTGTAGTTCTTGGTCCTGAGTAACTCAGCATCTTACCACCCCCTAACTAGGGGTTGAGTCATTGTGGACGGCATATAGACCAGCAGGTCCGCACTCTCCCAGACTCTGGGTTTCTGTCTTGTGTTTTCAGGTGTTCTTTCCTCCTACTTCAGCCTCAGTGTGAAATCCAGCAGGCGGATGTACAAGTCAGAAGCCATGGTGGGGAATGGCAGGAGGGGATGCTGAGGTGGCAGCAAAGATATTGGATGCATTTTGCTTTTTGTTTAAGAATTGGGGAAGGCCTTGAAGCAGGGGTTCCCCTTTGCAAGCTTTGTCCAGGATCACCTCACTCAGTGCTTGGCAAGAAATCAGGGTCTCCTGTGCATCCATGTTTGCAGGGGATGTTGTAGCCACGCCTGCATAGGGGCTGTCTAGCAGTGTGCCTGACCAGGCCTGCGAGAACATGGTCAGGGTGAGGTAGAGAAGGAGGGACACTGATGTGGCTGGCCCTGCTTTCGCTTTCATCTTTGGCTTGCTGTACTTACTGCTAGGTTGCTCGGTAAGTAAAGCTTTTTTTTTTTTTTTTTTTTTTTTTTTTTTCGAGACAGGGTTTCTCTGTGGCTTTGGAGGCTGTCCTGGAACTAAGCTCTTGTAGACCAGGCTGGCTTCGAACTCACAGAGATCCGCCTGCCTCTGCCTCCCAAGTGCTGGAATTAAAGGCGTGTGCCACCAACACCCAGCTTCCCTTGTATTTTTACCTGGCTCCGTATTGATAATTTCCCACATTGTCTGGTTGTCAGAAGCAGGATCTTGTAAACGTAGGCCGAGTTTGGGAGAATCTGCGGGTCGCACCCAGACAGCAGACTAGGCCGGGAAAGCGCTCCCTCTCTCCACAGGTGTTCCCGGCTCGCAGCCGACCTGCCCTGCCACACAATCATGTTCTTGCTGCCACTGAGCGTCTCTGAACAGTCTGCCCAGCTGGGAGAGTTCTACTGACTCCCCACAGTTTTACGCCACAGTTTCTAGCTGTGTGCATGGGACCGGCTTGGACTGCAGCCTACCCACGCCAGGAGGTCTCCTGCCCTTGAGCCGAGTAGGCCTCAGCTTTCAGCAGGGCCCACAGCTTCCCCAGGGTGCTGCAGCCGTAAAGCTGCGCCTCTTTCAGTGGTTGCAGCCTCAAGGCTGTACACTTCCAGCTAAGTGCAGCCGCCTATGTGACCTCAAATCCACCACCACCGCTGCCATCTTGCCTGACCGATAGCTGCCAAAGGCAGTGTGGACTAGCTGGACACCTGTGCCCCCTGCTGGACAAAGATAGTTACTGCACCTGGAGTAGAAATCAGGTAAAATCATGGCAGAATATTTATCATTTTCTACAATTGGTAATATCTTTGCTTACTACGTGAATTCAATGTTCGAGGAGGACACTAATCTGCCAATTACCTGCCTATATGCAGTAATGGCAGTTAGCTTGCTGGTACAAATAACATTACTAGCCAGAGGTCTCAGGAACAGGGACAAGGATAACCTCACCACCTGCTTACAGGAAATAACAGCTTTATGCAATGAGATTTTGGAGAACACATTAGGTCAGGCCACAATTGTGCATCAAGTGGAACCGAAATTGGATGATAATGATAAGCTTGGCTCTGTGTCCAATACACTAAAGACAGAGCTGTCTGTTACCCAAGATGAGATGCAACATATTTATGATAAGATAAACACGGAGAGATCCTCCATGTCTGAGACGTTAGAGGCCAGGCTGTCAGAGGACCGTGATGAACTAAAGAATACCTGTAGCCAGCTAGAGACTCAGGAAAGCTGTGTGACCCAGTGAAGCATCTAAGGTAGCAGATCACAAATTGAAGTCTGGATTCAAATGTTTGAAAGATAATTTAAAGAAAATTGCTCACAGATTAGATAGGTCCATATGGTCGATTGCTGAGGACTCAAAATCAGCAAATCATGACCTCGAATCTAGACTCCAATACCTAGAAGGCAGTTTCCATACCATCCAGATGCTGTCTAAGGATGAACATATTAAAGACCTAGAAAAACGTGTAGAGAAGCAGTTAGAGCAATTTACAGATTCGCTAAAATGCTTGTAATCTTTAATGATGCAGGAAATTGAAACATTTCATGAGGATATCATTACTAGACTTAAAGATCATGGGGATGCCTCAGAGACAGAATCACTCCAATCCAAGGCACCTACTCCACCCTGGTATCATGACTATTCTTCTAAGGTTGTTACTCGTACACCATTAGTGTACTCAGCTACCATGGTAGAAAAGCCACCTTGGAGAAACACCCTCAGGGACAGATGGCTTATGTATGGCAACCTATACAGCTGAAGGATCTTAAGAATATTAAAGAATCAGTTGTCTCATATGGTCTCCATAGCCCATATGCAAAACAGCTATTATATTCATGGGCCACCTTTAACAGGGTGGAAACCTTTAACAGGGTGCCCACAGATTGGAAACAATTAGTGTCAGCTGTACTTGAGAATTCATGCCAAATCTAGTGGAAGGTGTTGGTCAGGGAGGAAGCAAAGCTCCTTGAGCATCAAGGCATAAAGGAAGGTTATGAAGCCCCCCTAGATAAGATTCTTGGTGAGGGTATTTATGCTAACCCACAGACTCAGGCTGAATATGATGACCATATACTGTCCCTATGCAGGAAAACAGCATTAAATGCCTGGGATAAGGTTCCTGAGCCAGGGGAATGCCTAGAAGCATATACCAGAATAGAACAGGGACCCACACGAACAGTTCCCGGACTTCTTACAAAGGTTAACTAGGGCAGTAGAATTACAGGTAACAGATCCGGAAACAAGACAATCAATTATATAAACGATAGCTTATGAAAATGCAAACCTAATATGCAAAAGAATACTTTTGCCTTTAAAGATTGGATCAGCTCCGCTAGAAGAATGGGTTTGGCATGCAGCCAACATTGACTATAATGTGCAAGATACTGGAGCTTGGGTAGGAGAAGCCAACTCGAAAGGTTTAAGAAGGCAACAGGAGATTAAAAGTTCTAGAGGTGAGAACACAAGGGCTTGGGAAGGAGAAGCACCTTACAGAGGTCAACATAGGCACCAAGAGGCCAGAGGTTATTACTACTATGAACCAGAACCTTGGGTAGGAAGAGCCTTCCCCATGAGACCACGAACCTAGGTGTTTCAGCTGTGGTAGAATGGGGCATATCAAGAGAAATTGTAGACAAAGGAATTCTAGCAATGCCTCATATGGAAAGCCACTGCCTTCTAGATTGTGTAGAAGATGTGTAAGGGCAGACACTGGACCAATGAATGTAGATCAACCAGGGACATGCAAGGAAACCTGTTAAGTCTGGGAAACCCAGAGGGAGGACTCAAGAAGGCCCCCACATTGAGAAAGGTCTGGTCGTTCCCAGTAGCAGTGGAAGACAATCTCTCACAGGACGAATAGATAAGATAGTTCTTTGCCTATTGTGAAAAATAATACTGCTCTAGATGGTAGTTTGAATAGTGATGAAGAATCAAATGTGTATGGACAAAATGAGAAACACCTATTTTGGCAAACTTCTATTAATGATAAAAGGCCTCAGTTGAAAGTGAGAATTAATAATAAAGTTATTACTGGCTTAGTAGACACTGGGGCGGATGTGACTATTATTACACAAAAGTCCTGGCCTCAGAGATGGCATCTTGGAGAGGCGAATGTACAATTTTTAGGAATTGGAACTCTATCTAGAGTCTGACAGAGTGTTCACTAGGTGGTCTGAATTGGACCGGAAGGACAGAAAGGGAAACTGAAACTATATGTAGCAGATATAGTTATAAATCTCTGGGGTCATGATTTCTTACAACAATGGAATACTCAGATCAATATTCCTCCAGCGTCGGATACAAATTATGTACAATCTTTAGATAGTAGAAAAGATCTGGTAAGATGCTATGGAAAATGTTTACCAACCATCCAGGCTGTACAGAAACTAGGTGCAAATGATAGACCTTCAGAGGAGCCAAAGGCTTACAGATGAACTGTTTGGATAGGACAATGGCCTCTGACCTCTGAGAAGCTAGAGACTTTAGAAAAGTTAGTACAGGAACAGCTAGATGCTGGACACATAGAGAAATCTACCAGCCCTTGGAATTCTCCTGTATTTATTATCAAAAAGAAGTCAGGTAAGTGGAGAATGCTGACAGACCTGAGAGTCATAAATAAGTTAATTCAACCAATGGGCTCTCTGCAGCTGGAATGCCGTTGTCTTCCTTGATACCTAAGGGATGGTCGATAATAGCCATCGATCTGAAAGACTGTTTTTTCACAATACCATTACAGGAAAATGATAGAGAAAAATTTGCATTTAATGTACCAACTCTTAATAATTCACAGCCAGTTAGGAGATATCAGTGGAGGGTTTTGCTACAAGGAATGCTAAATAGTCCAACTTTGTGTCAGCACTTTGTACAGCAACCTTTGAAAATAATTCGTAAGAAATTTTCACAATCTCTTGTTTATTATTACATGGATGACATTCTTTTATCAGATTCTAATAAGGAAACTCTGGAATGTATGTTTGAAATGGTGAAGGAAGGAGATGCTCCATAGACAGGCTTGGAAGACTAAACCCCCCAAACATAGGTTGCATAATGCTTTATTAATACTAAAGTTTCTTAATGCCAATGAGAAAGGACAAATGGCTGCAGAACGACAGTGGATGATGGAAAAAACCGCTGAATTGAACCAGCTGGTATACTTCAAAGATGTACTAACCTCTGTATGGAAACCAGGACATACATTACAATGGGGTAGTGGCTTTGCATTGGTTTCCACAGGAGAAGAAAAACTTTGGATACCATCAAAGTTGATTAAGATTCAAGTTGAAAAGGAAAAACCTCTCGACGAGAAAAAATGATAGGTATTCTACTGAGGTATATCTCATAGACTAAATAGAAACCTCTCAAAGGAAAGGGAAGTGTTTTGGTTCTATCTTCACAGGAAAACTCATCTCCAGAAGTCCAAGAACGCTGCATGGGTAGATGCTTAAGAAGAGAAGGTAGCTATAACCATCAAACAAAAGGAATGTGCCATACAGTAGACTTAAGAGCTGACTCTCAGAGAACTCTATTTCTCTTTATTTCCTAGTCCCTATTCAATTAAACCAATGCTGGATTTAGAGGTGGATTTGGCTTTCCTCCTCTAAAATCCAAACACGTTGTTTAACTATACTTTAGAGTTTCTGTATGGTATCAAGAAGCTAATTGATGTAATACAGAATAAGAGAAGAATTTGGGGACTGTCTTTGTCTTTTCTTGGCTCTTTCCTTCAAGAATTTCCTTCATAATTCTTATTCTTCCATGGTTGCCTTTCCAGTATACATACTTGTGGCTGCTCTTGGCCACTAAGTCCGAGTATTGGGCGAAGGCCTGGAGATTTGGATGAACCACAAGACTCCTGGTCCACTTCTGAGAGAATGTCTCTCACCTTTATTGTGGAGCAGCCTTATATACAAACTTACAAAAACCCCAGGTCAAAGGGTTCACAACAGGATATTGATCCCAGTGGGGTGAGGTCAGGAAAACAGGAGGTACCTGTGGTTATGCTGGAAAACAACTCTTAGAGACCCCATGTGGGCTGGGTTCCAACATCTCCCCCTTCTTTTACTTGATAACAACAAAACAGTTATCAAGTAAGAACTATAAGATTTTAACCATTCTATCTTATTGTGTTATTATAACTATCAATATTCAACTCCATCAAAGACCATAGAAGGATAATATATAAACTCTAGAACTGACAGAGACATCTTGCTTCCTAGACAGTCACCCAAAGTTTCTTGGTAACGTTGGGGCATCCATCTTTAGTCTACAGGCCACAATGTGTCTGGCAGACTTCTCAGCAAATCAGAAAATTCTAAACTGTAAACCTGCATTAACAGTTTGTCTGACATCTTTTTTCTGTGTCCTGTAGAATGTCTGGCAGACTCTTTCATGAAGCAGGGAATTCTAAACTGTACTGCATTGGCAGCAGGCTCGAGTGGACAAAAGCGCTGGCTGCTGGTGGGTAGCTCATGGAGGAGGGATTCCTCAGTGGTGGATTTCCCACATTTCTTTAATAATTTTCTTAGCATTATTATTTAATCCAAAGTTAAAATGAAATCTTTTTTTTTTTTTTTTTTTTTTTTTTTTTTTTTTACTTTTGGAGACTATTTTTATTTCATTTTGCTTTCAGAGAACATTTTTTAATTAACTTAACTTGACCGTTATTTGTATATTATTGTTTTTAATTTTCTATCTTTATGGATTTTGTGAGTATTTGCTTCTGTATTCATTTCTTGTATATCTTTCCTTGTTTCTTTTTTCCTTTTATTAAATGTTTTTGTTTGTTCTTTGTTAAAAATCCTTGCTTGTCTTTACCTGTTTGTTACCAGTTTTTTTTTTTTTTGAAAGAGAGAGAAGGCATGGTATTGTAAGGGTACTGAAGTGGGGAGGATATTGGAGGGGAAACTGTGATCAGAATATCTGTATGAAAATAACTTTATTTTCAATAAAAATTTAAAACATCTGAAAAATGCTGGCGAGGATGTGGGAAAAGGGAAACTCTAACTATTGGTGGGACTGAAAATTTCTGAAGTCACTTTAGAAATCAATGTGGATTATCCTCAAAAACATAAAGTGTATCTACCATGTGACCCAGCTATACCACTCCTTGGCATATATCCAAAGGCCTTGATAGCCCATTTTCCAGATAGCTGCTCAGCCATTTTCATTGCTATTTTATTTGCATAACTAGGAAGTAGAAACAACCTAAATTTCCTTCATCTAGTAGATTGGTAATAAAGTATAGTATATATGCACAATGTAATTCTATTCTTCTTTAAAGAAAAAATTAATAATGGGATTTGTAGTTAAATATATGGAACTAGAAAATATTACATTAACTGAGAGAACCCTGACTCAGAGAGTCAAGTATCACATGGGCTGTCATCTTTAAAATGAAATCTTACTAATACCTTGTCTCTTTTAAGCTTTCTTTGTGTGATTGACTGTGGTCTCTATTCCAATCCAACTCTCTCAGGAGTTGAGGCACCCCCTTTTCCATTGCCTTTGCAGTCCAACTCTCTTAGGAGTTGAGGCACCCCTTCCAGTAACTTTCCAATCCAACTCTCTCAGGAGCTGAGGCTTTTACAATCCAACTCTCTCAGGAGTTGAGGCATCCCCTTTTCCCCTTTGCCAGTGCCTTTACAATTCAACTCTCTTAGGAGTTGAGGTATCTATTTTCCAGTGCCTTTACAATTCAACTCTCTTAGGAGTTGAGGTACATATTTTCTAGTACCTTTTGCCAATCCAACTCTCTCAGGAGTTGAGGTATCTATTTTCTAGTACCTTTTGCAATCCACCCTCACAACTTCTTACTTGCTTTCCAGCTTTCTGAGGGTGATCTCTCAGGGTCCCCTTTCTATCCCAATCTCAGTGGAATCTCCATTTGTGGCTGCTCTTGGTCACTAAGTCCGAGTATTGGGCGAAAGCCTGGAGATTTGGATGAACCACAAGACTCCTGGTCCACTTCTAAGAGAATGTCTCTCACCTTTATTGTGGAGCAGCCTTATATGCAAACTTACAAAAACCCCAGGTCAAAGGGTTCACAACAGGATATTGATCCCAGTGGGATGAGGTCAGGCAAACAGGAGGTGCCTGTGATTATGCTGGAAAACAACTCTTAAGAGACCCCATGGGGGCTGGGTTCCAATACATACTTACACAAGCAAACATTTCTCTGCTAACATTTATGTTTGAGTCCCATACAGTTAATGAAGACCTGCCTGACAGCAATCCCTGGACACCCTGGAAAGAAAATGGGCCACACCTCCTCGACTGCACTGGATCCAACTTTCTCCATTTCAACTGACACGCTGGTCAGAGCTTTGGGTACTGACTTCAATCAAGTTGAGGATTTCAAGCAAGATCTTCAATCAAGCAAATCCCATCTAACATGGACTGGATGCAATTAATTCAAGACCTTCCCTATACTAACATTTTCTTTCTATAGGACCCCACAAGGCTATTGTCTTCCATTTCAGCAGGAAGTAACTTGGAGAATGCTATGCTCCCTTCTCCCCATTGTTGTCACTTAGGATAGTGTATATACCTAGTTAGGGATAGCTTCCTATTATGGTTGGGATTGGAAGGAAGTGTTCAGGCTTGGACACCTCTTTCACAGGACTTTAGGGTTTAGTTAAAATAGATAGGATGTAACATAACCAGATTGTTGTATCTTCTTATATTTCATCTTTATGATTGTTAATTTTGGATACTTTATACTGTTAAGTTTTAATCCTGTTCTAGACTAAAAGGGGAATTGTAGGGGATGCTGTAGCCATGCCTGCTTAGGGGCTGGCTACAGGTGTGCCTGACCATGCCCATGAGGGCGTGGTCAGGTTGATTTAGGGAAGGTTTAAGAGTGAGGGCCACTGATGTGGTGGCCTTGCTTTTGCTTTCATCTTTGGCTTGCTGTACTTACTGCTGCCCTGATGACTGGCTAGGTCGCTCTGTAAGTAAAGCTTTTTCCTATTAAATTCCCTTGTATTTTTACCTGACGCTGTATTGGTAATTTTCCACATTAATCGTTTATGCTCCTGATGTCACTGGATGGGAGATACTTTGGAGAAACCCAGACACAGTGCACAAAGGCCATGGGGGCATCTTCCCTGTGACAATGGGGGACTGGAATGCATTATAGACTCATCACCAAGCAGACCTAACAAGCATCAGGGCTGGAGCTGGAGACTGTGACCCCCACCCACCCATGCTTCACTGCCCAGATCTTAGCCACACCCACAGGATTCCTCCTTTGTGATCTGACAACCGGGCTAATCAGTGTTGCTGAATCACATGACCTCACAGGGAACTCGGTGTTCAATATGCAGGTCACTTCATGTGAGCATTCCTGAAACCAAGCTCGGAGCATAGCTCAGAGTACTGGCCTCAGGGCCTGCACAAAGGCCTGGGTTCAATCCCCAGCATCACACACACTGGGTGTGGTGGGGCACACCTATAATCCCAGCACTCAAGGCTGGAGGCAGATCAGAGGTTCAGGGTTATCCTTGGCAACATAGAGAATTCAAGGCCAGCCTGGTTTACATAAGAGTCTGTCTGAAAACAACAACCACAAAATCACAAATCATTTTTCTTTGTCATTTCACATTCTTTGAAACAATTCAGATTGCTGGAAAACAAGCACCGTTGTGCTATTTAACTTTTCCACTTTTTTTTTTCCAGACAGAGTTTCTCTGTGTAGCTTTGGAGCCTATCCTGGCACTGGCTCTGGAGACCAGGCTGGCCTCGAACTCACAGAGATCTGCCTGAGTCTGTCTCCTGAGTGCTGGGATTAAAGGCGTGTGCCACCAATGGCCCGGCAACTTTCCCACTTTTGTTGGGTAATTTTTTTTTTCAAGTTTTCCTGTCACAAGTAATACTGTGCTAAGAATCTTTCCCAAGAGTTCACTCCTCGAAAGAGAATTGGAGTTATTTTTAAGAGCCCTCATATTGTGTAGACAGATAGAAATATCATATATTTCTATTAACAAGTTAATATAACATTTTTGATCAGGATAGTGAAGATCATTAGAAAGTTTCACACTATACATTATGTTTTGAAAAGTTTAAATATGACCAAAAGGAAATCTTTGTTTAAAATTTCTTCCTATTTCTTTTTTCCAGACAGGGTCTCGCTGTATATCCAGGGACGGACTGGACCTCACTATGTAGCTCAGGTTGGTCTCAAATGTAGACCCTCCTGCCTCAGTCTTGAGTTCTGGGGTTATAAATGTGTGTTCCTATGTTGAAATGTGATCATTAAAAACAATTGTGTACACTGAGAAAATGGTTAAGTAAGTTATATACAGTTTTCCCCCTTGTTTTGAAGTAATGCTTATGAGAATTTTAAATAGTGGGAAACATTGAATGTAGAGACAAGACACTACATGCAGACAACACTGTATGTATAACATGAGGGGATGCATATGGAAAGTGTGCTTAGGAAAAGTCACTACCAAGAGGCAGCTAGCAGCTACTCGACATGATAATGATGAGAGTAGATTTCCCCTTTCTCTCTGTGTTTGATATTACTTCAGCATGTCGTTTTTACAAGAGAGGGAAAGGCTGTTGTGCTTTACACTGACTTACCAGAAGTGAGGACACTTTCAGAGAAGGGAAGCAAAACTGGTTTGTGCAGGCTCTGTTTCCTTCCTGGCAGGAAGCTTTCTGAGGGTGGCACAGCCAAGCTTTGATGCCCTGAGGCCTTCAGCTCAGTCAGTACTTACATCTGTTCTAGTTTTCAGACATTCTCAAGTTTTTCCCAGAATGAATGAATGAATGAAAGCCCACATGTCAAGCCCCACATTTCCAGTCTTTCTCTTTGTATTGTGCCTCTGATGCCAGGTATTATGCTTTTTTAGTTGTTGTGGATATGTTTTATCTTTCTGAGTATCTTCTAATGGGTATGAAATGCTATCTAATTGTGGTTTTAATTTACAGTTTTCTGATGACAAGCGATAATAAACACTTTTGCATGAGTTTTCTGGCCATCTTTTAAACCTTCTTTGGAGACAGTTTTTCAAATCATTTGCCCATATTTTAATTGGGTTATCATCTTATTGTTGAGTTGTAAGAATTCCTTAGATATTTAAGATTTAAGTCCCTTATGGCATATAATTCTCACTGTTTTCTCCTACTCTGTGAGTTATCTATTTCTTGATATGGTATCCATGGAAGCACAAACATTTTTAATTTTAGCTTGGGCCCAACAACATTTCACCATGGAGAGGGGAGGGGCCCTTGCAGTCCCATCTCTCCCTGGGGATCTATATAGAGTCAATAATTTCTGGGGAGGAAAGATATGTTGTCTTTAGTGTTGTGGCCACTGGTCAGTTGTACATGATCCTCTAAATTGCTCCTAAAGTGATCCTCTAGCTTGCTCATGTGAGCAACCCTAACAAACTCATAACACATAAGGTATGTGGGCACGCACTCGCACACACACACACACACACACACACACACACACACACACACACACGCACATTCATGAAGGAAGGGGCTAGTTGGGAAGAGGAAGAGGTCAGCAGGAGTGGGGGGGGACCAAAGAGGTTAATAGGGTGAATATATATACATATATATATGGTATAATTATATATATATATATACATATATATATATATATATATAATTAGTATATGCTACTAAGAGCTTTAAAAATAAAGTTGCAGATTTTGTGAGGGGATGAAGTCTGTACTTTTCTTTTTGTCATTTTCTTGCCTCTGTTACCATTTATTTATTTATCGTGTATGTGTACGGAGTGTATGCATGGATGTGTGCATTTGCAGAGACTGGAAGAGTAGACTGGGAGTCCTGGTTTATTTTTCCCCACCTTATTTCCCTGAGATAGGATCTCTCATTGAACCTGGAGCTAGACTAGCAGTAGTAAGTCCCAGTGATCCTCCTGTCTCTGCCCCCTACAGTTCTGGGTTATGTTGTACCCCTGGCCATGCCTGACTTTCTATGTGGGTTCTGGGGTTTTGAACTCAGATCCTTGTGCTCACACAGCAAGTGTGTCTTATCCACTGAGTTGTCTTCCCAGCCCCCTGTTGGTGTCATTTCCTCTTAGGCGTTGATTAACCCAGGGTGGGACAGATTGACTTGAACATTTCTTCTAAATGTTTTATAGATTGTGCTTTTACATTAGTGTTCCCATCTATGGAGTTAGTTAGGTTTTTGTTTGTTTGTTTGTTTGTTTTTCAATAAAGTTACTACAAACTGAGTTGTACCCTTCTCCCCAAATTTGCATATTGAAACCGTAGTAACCCTTCGAGTGGGAATATCTGAAGATGGGAAGGCATTAGGGTGAGGCCCTATCAGGTAAGGTGAGAGAAAGTGGTCTTGTTCTTTCTGTGCCCTTCCCACGTGAGAACACAGGAGAGGGGCCCTCATCAGAATCTGCCTTCATGACTTCTGATTTCAGACTCCCAGCCTCTGGAGCCACAAGAAAAAAAAATGTCAACTGTTTAAGCCCTCACCCCTCATTCTATGGTGTTTTGTGGGAGCCAACCAAGCTAACTAACACAGGGTCCATCTCCCGTCCTTTGTATGTTGCATGTACCAGTACCGTTTCTGTGTTGTGTGTACCAGTACCATTATTTCTGTGTTGCGTGTACCAGTACCATTTGCTGAAAGCGCTATTCTTACCCACTGAAATGTCTTGGCTCTCATCTCTGTTAAAAACTAGCTCAGAACTGAGAATAGAATCTGTCCAAATCATCTGTGAACAGAGGAGTAACAGTGAAATAAATAACACTACTCTCCTCCTGGTTCATCAGCAGATCAGAACATTCTAGAAGTTTGATGGTAGCTTCGTCCACAGTGGGCATGAACCGTTAACTCTCCCACACTTTGAAGGTATTGGTGGTAACTCAATGACTCTGCCTTTGTTTCTACTGGCAGGAAAATGGAGGGGCACTAGGCACGCCACTGCTTAGCCTCCCGGGGAAGGGAGTCCTATTGTTGGGAGCTCTGCCTGGCACCAGTGTGAGGGGGGAAGGGAGAGGAAGGACCGAGAGAGCACATGTGTAGAAGTGAGTGCGTGTTCACAACAATTCTAGCTATAAACCTGTGATCTGCACAGAAAACTAAACCTCAATCAAGAGAGAAAGGTTTGTCTATGCGGGTCCTTCTCCTCCTAGCCTGTGGCCAGGTCTAATTTCTGCTCCAAACCAGCACTGAAGAAGAGAGGGAAGGGGTGTGGAGGCTACAACAAAAACCTCTTTGCTCTCTGAAGCTCACATAATGGGCTCATTGATCTAAAAGCCGTTAGTTCAGCTTGCTCTACCTCGCTGCTGGGAAAAAAACAAAACCTCCTAGGAAAACATGGCTTGTGGCAAAAGGTGTGACTCCTCCAAAAAGCTTTTCTTTGTCTCTGTGGACAGTCCTCCACAGAGCTTGGGCCATCCAGTGAACAGGACACAGAGCTGAGAGCTGAGCCTGGCAAAGTTATTTGATGCAGCCCATGGCTCGGAATGACCCAGAAAATTTGTGAAAGCACCCACAGAAAATAAGGAGGTGAGCATAGCAATGTGTCTGTGTGGTGACAAGCTTGTGTCTTTACCCTTTGGGTTCCAAGGAAGCCATTGTGAATGCCCAGAGACAGGGAGGAAGGACCGTCTCTCCTGTCCCTTTCTTCCATTTGCATTGGATAAGGGGGTAAGAGCCAGAGAGGCGGATGTTAGTAATATCGTACCTGCCATTGGGTATCCCAGTGAGAGGGCAGCCCTAAAGTAGACCTTCCGTTCATATGTTCAAAGCCCATAAGTTTTCACACATTCTCCCCCCAGTGTCTCAGTGATGTAGACGTGTTTCGGGTTTTCAGATGTGACCTGAATCAGCATTTTCAAGAAGGCATTCATAGGAACTTACGGAAGCAGTCAGAATGACATCAGTTCCCTCTCTGCAGCTGGGAAAGCAGGAGTATGATAATGATCTAGTCCTTGAATAACTCCACAGACATGTACCCATGTATGGCTTAGCACTGACCTAAAGCTGGGTAAATATCATTGAATATGTGTTGTGGAATATTTAACTAAGCCAAAATGTGTTACATTGGTTTATGCTGTGGAATATTACAAATGTGTTACATTTGTTTCTGCTGTATTTGTTTAATTATGAAGAGATACATTGCTGTTTCACCTTGCCTGTCTAAGGTAGCTGACTGGTCTAATAAAAGCTGAATGACCAATAGGTAGACAGGAGAGGAATAGGTGGGGCTGGTAGGCAGAGAGAATAAACAGGAGGAAAAAGCTAGGCTAGAGAGAGAGGAAAAACAGGGGAGAGAATGAGGGAGAATCAAGAGGGAGATGCCCTGGGCCAGCCAGGCATCCGCTAGCCAGCACATACAGAGAAGGACGTACAGAAAGAAAAGTAAAAACAAAAACAAAAAACAAAACAACCCCCCCAAACAAACAAACAAAAACCCAAGGCAAAAATATAGATAAAGAGAAGCAGGTTAATTTGTTAAAAAAAAAAAAAAAAAGCTAGCCAGGAACGAGTCTAAGCTAGGCCAAGCATTCATAAATAATAAAAAGTCCCCATGTCATGACTTAGAGCTGGTTGGTTGCCCAGAAGAAAAAGCCTGGTACAAAGATGAGCTTATTGAAAGATTTACTAAGTACCTACTGTGTACCAATGGCACACATTATTTTACTCCCCACAACCACCCTGAGGGTCAATGTCTAAGGTCCTATTCTTCATGAAGCAGAGTTAGGATTCCTACTTGTTTCTATCTGTTATACTTTCTTTTTTTAAATTTAACTTAATCTTATGTGCATTGGTGTTTTATCTGCATTCATAACTGCACGAGGGTGTTGGATCCCCTGAGACTGTAGTTACAGACAGTTGTGAACATCCATATGAGTGCTGGGAACTGAACCTGGGTCCTCTGGAAGAACAGCCAGTGCTCTTAACTGCTGAGCCATCTCTTCAGCCCCTGTACTTCAATTCTACTCCAGGAATTGATAAAATCAGTGAAGATACATCTTACTAACTTTATGAACTGCTTTGCAGTCAGTGTGAGGTCAAGACTAGGAAGTTTGGGACCAGAAGGGTGGTTGGGTAGTATTTAGCTCCTGTTTCTGAGCCTTGTGAGCTGTATGACCTTGAGCAATGTAGTCAGCCTCTCTGTGTCCTACAAAAGTTGTGATAATGATGGTCACTATTTTACTTGGTTGCTGCAAGTTATAGATTAGTTAAGAGTTGTGCTAGTTGATTTTTCTTGGGAGGGTCAACTTGACACAAGCTAAAGTCATCTGAGAGGAGGGAACCTTAATTAAGAAAATGCCTCTATAAGATAGGGCTATATATATAGGATAAATATGTAGGACATTTTCTTAATTAGTGATTGATGGGGAGGGCCCAGTGCATTGTGGGTGTTGCTATCCTGGGGCTGGGTTCTATAAGAAAGCAGGCTGAGCAAGCCATGAGGAGCAAGCCAGTCAGCAGCACCCCTCCATAGCCTCTGCATTGGCTTCTGCCTGCTTGAGTTCCTTTCTGTCCTGATTTCCTCCAATGATGAACAGTCATGTGGAAGGTGAGCCAAATAAACCCTTTTTTTTCCTCAAGTTTCTTTGATTCTGGTGTTTCATCACAACAATAGTAACCCTAACTAAGGCACCTGGGTAGGTGTCCCTGGGTTGTGCAAGAAAGCAGGCTGCCCAAGTCATGGGGAGCAAGTCAGTAAACAGCTCTCCTCCATTGCCTCTGCTTCAGCCCCTGCCTTCAGGTTCCTCCTCAGTGATGGAGTGTGACCTGAGAGTTGAAAGCTGAAATAAACGCTTCTCCAAGTTGCTTTTGGTCATGGTCTTATATCACAACAATAGAAACCTAACAAGTGCATGTGTGCAAAGAGCTTAAGAAGGTTGTAGGGTGTGCTGGAAAATACTGAGAGTGGATAGTTAAATTGTAAGTGATGTCATCAGGATGGTTTGAGTATGTTGCTTCCCAGGTGCTTGGGCATGACACTATGGCTAATGAGATCTGTGGACAGGGCACCTTGACCTGAAGTCCTGTCATGAGTTCCTGCAAAGCCTAAGTCCATACTGCTGTGCTACTGGTGCTGGCCCTTTGCATGGCATCCCCAGCGGCCTTCTCTCCTTCCCCTCTGTGGGTAGCACTGGTATCAAGGCTCCTGCCAACCCATGTGATACAGAGCTTAGATCCATGTCGTCATGGGCCAATCGCCTTCTTGTTGCTTCTCTCTCTCTCTCTCTCTCTCTCTCTCTCTCTCTCTCTCTCTCTCTTTCATTTTATTTGCTTTTCTTGGGTTTAGTTAACACTTCCTTCAGCAAAATTTGCCCCAAAGATAAAGTGCATCTCAGCAGGGTGCTTGGAACAGGAATCTAGAAGCTTCCTTTTTCCTTTTGTTTGTTGGTAGAGTTTCCTGTTTGTCTTGAAGGTTGAGCGGGCCTGGCCTGCAGGAGTTCTGGGAGGAAGCAACGCTGCAGGGGGCTTCCCCAAGACTTTATCGGAGACACCTTATCCTGAACTTCACCAAGCCAAGTCTGAGATGCTAAGCGTGTTCTTACCCTTAATTCCCAGTTTTGCATTTTTCAGTTTACAACACTAGACTTAGTATTGGTGCCACCATCAGGCTGGAATTCACAAGCAAAGAAACAGGCTCCTCCTGGACTCACGTCTCACTTCCCTGTAGTCCCTGCTCTATGGTAGACAAATTCTATATTAAGGGTGCTAAATGTGGGGGTGGCTTCAAGGAGGCTGGCTCTGAAGTGGGCCAAGAGCTCCTTGTTAGGCAGCCAAACCACAGGCGGCAATGTTTGAAGTTGTACCAAGTATCTGGTCAAAGCAGAGATGGTAAGATTTGAAAAAAAAAAAAAAAAAAAAAAGAAAGAAAGAAAAAACCAACCTGCCTTAGAAAGTGGGAGTTGGCAGACAACATGTTTATTCCATGCTGACATATAAGGAGAGGATGCTGGCCTAAAAGAAGTGATGATGGGAATGGAAAGGCAGCTAGCAGAAAGAGTAATCCTGTTGAGGAGAGGGACCAAACAGAGAGAAGAAAACGGCACAGCCAGAGCCTGGGTTTGCTGGGCTGCAAAGAGACCTCTTAACTTGGAGCACGGAGGTTGGCCTTGGTAATGCACTGAAGACAAGGAGACTTGCTCAAGTGAGACTGTGCTGGGTAGTGAAGCCTAGTGAACAGACCATGCACATGAGCAAAATGGACTTGGAGTCTCAGCTCAAAAATGTATTTGCTGTGTTCTTTGGCAAAATGAATAATCTGTGAACTGGTTTCTTTCCTGAGACAGAATCTTGCTACGTAGCCTTGGGTTGGATCTTACTATGTACACCAGGCTAGCCTCAAACTCACAGAAATTCAGAAGCCTCTACCTCCTGAGTGTTAGGGTTAGAAGTGTGCACTACAGGCCACGCTTGGGTGTGTTCACTTTTGACACGGGCTGATAATAAGTGTGGATTGTTCAGATGGATGTATTATTGAGATGGTATGTCTCCCGTGCCTAATAAAAGCTCTGATATAGACTGCGTACTCAGTCAGTGACCAGTGACATTAGTCACATGACATTTCCAGGGTACTGCTTTGAAGGAGCTCTTAACCTGGAAGCGGACAGGATTGGGCTAACAAAGAGATTTTTTGTTCTTTTCTTTTCTTCCTTTCCTTTTTTTCTTCAAGACAGGGTTTCTTATAGCTTTTGGAGCCTGAACTAGAACTCACTCTGTAGAACAGGTTGGTCTCACGCTCACAGAGATCCACCTGCCTCTGCCTCCCATGTACTGGGACTAAAGGTGTCTGCCACCACCACCCGCCTAAGAATTTCTTATCAAACTGGATCCAACAGCTAAGCTGTGAGCCCCTTTATGGATTAGTGTTCAGAAGGACTCACAGGGTGAGAGAACAGATGTCTATGCTAAACAGTGTGCTGACTGATATGATAGCGAATCTTGGCAGAAGCTGAGATTAGAGGCTGAATGGTCACCTTTACTTCCTTGGAAATGTCTTTGGGGGGAATTGAAAACCATCTGTTTTTCTGGTTGACTCTCCATGGTGATATTTTTTGCACTTGGAGAAAAAGAGTTGAGACGAACTACAACAAGCACAAAGATGAGAGATACAGCCTTCGGAGAGAGGCCATATTCTGCTGGCCAGACTTATTTCAAACTCCAGGGCCGAAGTGCTCCTCGGCCTCTGCCTCATCTGTCACTGTGACTAGAGGCATATGCCACAGTGCCAAGTTCAAGGGCCTAATCTTTAAGTGGGTCTCAGTCTTTAACAAGTGCCAAGTCACTCCAGAGTTTGCTGGGACACATCTGGTTGGATTCACCTTCTCAGAGTTGCTGATTGAGTGGTTCTCCGAAGGAGTCCAGGAAGTACTAACGTTGGTGGTCCAGGATCCCACTTTGAGAAACACGGTTGTGATTCAGTTGTAGAGTGGGCTTGCTTGGGCATTTCCATCGTTAATTAGCTCGTGACTTAGGCAAAAGGCACACTGTTTCTAGTCTTCAGTGTTCCCATCAGTAAACAGGAAAGTGATGCTTGCATTTGGATAAGTTTTAATGACCAGACAAAAACAATGCACCTCAGGTGGTAGAGTGCTTGCCTAGCAGGCACAGAGCCCTGGGTTGGATCACCACCACTGCGTAGCTGGGTGTGGTGACACACATTTATCATCTCTATACTCAGAGGGTGGGGGCAGGAGGATCAGAAGTTCAAAACCATGCTCAGCTTCACAGAGAGTTCAAAGGCAACCTGGACTAAGTGAGACAGGGCAAGGATGGTGGTGCATGGTGTAATCCTCAACCATGGGGAGTGGAGGCAGGAGAATGGGACGTTCAAGATCATCCAGGGCAGCATGAGACCCTGTGTACCCCCCCCCCCAGAACAAAAGATTAAATGAAGAAAGAAAGGAAAAGAGCCTAGCCTTGGAGAAAAAAGTATCAGTAACCATTAATGGTAGATATTGGGGACTTAGCTATAGCAGGAGATGTTAGGCTCCTGGGAAACTAGTTAAACAGGGACTAAGAATCACGTGCAGTGACGATCAAGATGTTTTTTTCATCTGGGTCCTCCCTGCTGATGTCACAGTCACTAGTGTGAGAAGGTTGGGAGTCTGCATGGGCAGAGGCATCCAGGTGAGATTTGGAGAACCTGATGTAAGGAAGGACTGCTATTTTTAGCCAAATAAGGTTTTCTGGCCTATTTTTCAGCAAAAAATCACATCTCAGAAGTATTTCGGTGGAGAAGAGGAACCCACTCCTGAGGTGTAGGATCTTCCTATCTGAGCTCCAGTGCTGGGATGGGACTTCCAGGACTCTACATCAAGGCCCTGTGGGGCCAGCAACAGTCACCTCTGCTCACAATACCCAGCTTCAGGCCCATCTGCAGCCTGTAATCCTGGTTAAGGGTTCTTTGCTTCTGTGAGGCCAGTGTTGTGTTACGGTCCGGTTCAATCTTGAACTCAGCTCTGATTTAAAATGTTTTTTTTTTTCTGGCTGTGATGGTCACAAAGGCATGACCTGCAATCTGCCTTCTTGTTTGCCGCTTGTGATTTACAAGAAAGGAATGGCTCAACAAAGACTTGATAGACTATAGAGGGAGGAAAGAAAACAAGCAGGGGGCGAGAGAAAAGGAAAGCTGAGAGAAGCAACAAAAGGAAGGAAAGAAGGAAAAATAGAGAAGGAGAGTGTCCTTTGTGTCCTCCTTTTGCTTCGTCTGAGACATGGTTTCATATGGCCAAGGATGACTTTGAACTTACTGTGCAGTCTAGGCTGGCCTTGAACTACTGGTCTTCCTGCCAAGTGCTAGGATTACGAGCATGCAAGACTGTGTCTGGCAAGCACGTTTCTTGACTATTGCTTTGACAATATTTAATTCCTCGAATTTGAAGGGCTGACTAAAGAGCCAGGGCTCTTTCATTTGGAGGGATTATTGCCAGAGAGAAGCAGGTTGAGGGTAGCCTGTAAAATCGTAACACAAAGATGGAGGTATCTCCACACTGAGTGCTAGGATAGCAGAATGGAAGAGAAGCAGATGGCATTTAAGGGAAGGGATTTGGACATTTGTGTTGTTACCTGCTGCCCTCTTTCTCCACCTTTCACCTGTTCCCAGAGGAAGTGGCCTGTCTCCTTTAAGACTAGAACCAATGGAGAGTTCTGGATGCTCCCGTGTGGGGTAAGCATTCAACTGTCACCCTGAGCATCTTTTCCTTTGTTTATTGTGAGTGAAATCCAGTGGTTGGGTGGGACTCTCAAGTGCTGCAGCCCAAATCTCCAAGCTTCGGCCTCTCTTGGTTTAAGTGGCACCAAAGGCAGCAGGTTGTCTCCTCGCACCAGGAACTCTGACCATGCAGATACACATGGGAACACAGCTCTGTGATTGTCATGCCCAGGCTTGTCTGGCTCCATGGGTTTGATCTAGATAAGTTTTTTGGCATTTCAATCTCAACCTTGAACACATCGCTGGTTGCAATGGTCAGGTTCTTTTTTTAATGTGTTTGGATTTGGAATTACGTAGATGACCAATGTCAGGAGCCAGCCCTGGTTAGATATAAAAAGTCCTCCTTTTTTATATGGAGGTTGCTAGCATGGAGGCCTCCATGCTAAACTGCCAATTAGTCAAGCACCCCACCCCTTAGTTTAGTGTTCGAGATAACCACAGGGAAGTTCTGGAAGGCCTGCTCAGGCCTGAGAGCAATTAACACCCATTCCTTCCCCACTTCTTCTTTCTTTACTTCCTTCTTTCTCTTTAAAAACCCCTTGTTTATAATCAATAAACAGACCTTCACAAGGAAAAACTGCTTGGTCTTGCTTTTCTTTCCCGTCCATTATTTTCAGGCTTACTCCACCTTGGACCCATGAATTACCGGAGCCCCGCTGGCCAGGGCAGGTGGCACCCAAATGTGTGGCTCGATGTACAGACTCTTCGATGAACCGAACCCCCCTGCCCCAAGGAAACCACAGCAGTGCACGCCGTCAAGGAAGTCCTGCTCCCTGAATTGCGAAGGACATTGGTCTGGGAACGTCCTCACCATTCCGTTCCATAATAATGGGCCAAAAGTTGTCTAAGGAGGTCAAAGACTTCCTTTCAGGAAAGAGGAGTTTGAGTAAAATGTAAGGACTTGATTCGTTTTTTTGCCTTTTTGTCAAGAACATGTCCAGGGGTCATTTTAGAAAGCCCAGACATTCATCCCTAACTTGGATAAAGGTCGGAGAGGACCTTAATAGATTGCTCATAGCAAAGGGACCTGAGGCAGTTCCCTTACAGACTTTTAGTTACAGGGCCTCGAGCCTCATTCCCCTAAAAACCTTCAAAATTACCCTGTCTTTAGTTCAAACCCCAAACCAGAAACTGATCACCTAAGTCCCTCAGACAAGGAGGACCTAGAAGTGGCGGCTGCTTATCACAACACCGACTGGCCTCCCTTCACGGGCTTTATGGCCCCTACAGGTCTCCGCCCTACCCCTCAGCCTCCTCTGCCCAGATAGTAGAACTCTTGGCTATAATTAAAGCCTAGACCGCTCCCTAATTCCGCCCGTCTACAGGTGCGGCTCCATTCTTTTCCACACTCAGCGCCTGATTTTAACCCTTTCTTTATTGGTCACATTCGTGAACATTCCGGATTGCCCGGGGCCCCTTTCCTGGGCAAATGATGCCATTGATCAAGCCACCCAAATAATTGCCTTGGCTCAAACTGGCCCCCCTCTTTCTGACCCCATATCCGTAGCCCGACAAGCCCATGCCACTCGTCATCTCGATTCCCATACCCTACGCCTTCAGTTTGGCATTACCAGAGAACAAGCTAGAGAGATAGTCCGCTCTTGCAAAGGCTGTTTTTCCCTCCTGCCGGAGCCCCACCTTGAGGTTAACCCCGGAGGGCTGCTTCCTGGACAACCCACTTCTCCAAGTTTGGGAAATTAAAATACATACATGTGACTATTGACACTTAACAGTGGTTTCATTTACGCCAAGTCCCAGGTGGTCGAGGCCACCAAAAATGTCATAAATCATGTTCTTTCCTGCCTAACTGCCTTACCCCAACCCAAGACTATTAAAACAGATAACAACTCTGGATATACTAGTCAAGCCTTCAAACAATTTTGTTCTCATTTAAATATCAGCCACATTACTGGTATTCCCTACAACCCCCAGGGCCAGGGGATTGTTGAAAGAGCTCACCAAACACTTAAAAACATGCTATTTAAACTATATTCAGGAGGAGGAATTTTATACCCCACTAAAGGCAATCATAAGAACCTACTCAATCATGCATTGTTTGTGCTAAATTTTCTCACATTTGATGCTACAGGAAAATCAGCCATGGATTGCCTCTGGCATCCATCAATGGCTCAAAATTATCCTCAGGCCTTATGGAAAGATCCCCTAACTCACAAATGGCACAGACCAGACCGGGTCCTCATTTGGGGAAAAGGACTTGCATGTATTTTCCATACTCAGGCCAATAATGCTAGATGGTTGCCTGAACGCCTTTTAAAACTATATAATCCACCCAGGGAAGCCACTGAGAAGTCTTCTAATTCTGCTTAATTTTAGATAAAAGATGCTGTCTTTTTGGCTACTCATGTGTTCTCACCTTGGATTGCCATTGCTGCTGCAAGCCCTTATCAGATCTACAACTACACCTGGGTGATCATCAACCAAGCTGGTGATGCTGCCAACACCTTCACAACTATTGCGACCACCCCTTCTATTCCCCCCCCCCTGATAGTTGACTTATGTGCTTTAGCCTTAGGAGCCTCTCTAGACTCGGGGACCCCTGACCATTTTTCCCCTCAGGACCTCCCTCCTCCGCTGACCTTATTCTCTCATTAATTAACTCTACTGTTCAGGCCCTTCATCAAGCCAACTACTCCCTCATAGAGGACTGTTGGGTCTGCTATTCTTTCACCCCTCCCTTTTCTGAGGGAATTGCAGGCACTTAATTCCTACCTTGCCTGTTCTACTGGATTGACTACTTATTGTGTTTCAGTTCAGCTGCTACCCCGATAATCCTCCTAAAGGCCTAGATTTTTCGGGCCTTGAACGTCAAACCTTTCGGTTCCCTTGGCCTTGGAGACGTCAATGACAGGATTATTGTGATGCTGCAGGCCAGACGCCAACCCATCTCACTGGCTGTAGTGCCCTCTATGACGGGATTAGCGTGAGGCCGACCCCAGGGGCCCACTCCAAAGCACTAGCCTTATGAAATGTCCCCGGAGTGCTGGGGGCGGATGCACCTCATGTAGCCTAAGACAGAGGCTCTACCCCTCACTGTCATATAAATGACAATATCATAAACATAGGGTCCTGGCTGTGGATGTCCATCACGTAGCCTAAGACAGACGCTCCATTCTATTATACATAGAAGGGGGAGATGTCAGGAGCCAGCCCTGGTTAGATATAAAAAAGTCCTCCTTTACAAGAGGCCTGGCGACCTCCATGCTAAACCGCCAATTAGTCAAGCACCCCACCCTTTAGGTTAGTGTTCGAGATAACCACAGGGAAGTTCTGGACACCTGCTCAGGCCTGAGAGCAATTAACACCCATTCCTCCCCCACTTCCTCTTTCTTTACTTCTTTCTCTTTAAAACCCCCTTGTTTATAATCAATAAACAGACCTCGACAAGGAAAAACTGCTTGGTCTCGCTTTTCTTTCCCGCCCATTATTTTCAGGCTTAGTCCACCTTGGACCCACGAATTACCAGAGCCCCTCCGGCCGGGGCAGACCAAGACACACTTCTGGGGTGTCTGTGAAGGCAATTCCAGAGAAGTAACTGAGGCAGCTTCCTGTGAACATGGTGACAGTAGTCCATTTACTGGGGGCCCAGATGAAAAAAAGAGGTTAAAAAGGAGAGAACAGTGAGTGCTGGCATTCCCTGGTGTCTGCTTCATGGGCCTGAGAACTGCTCTGCTCTGCCATGCTTTCTCTTTTGTCTTAGTAAGTGTCACTATTGCTGTGATGAAACACCATGACCAAAGCACCTGGGGGAGGGAAGAGTTTATTTGGCTGACACGTCCACTTTGTAGTCATCGCTGAAGGAAATCAGGGCTGGAGCTTAAGCATGGCTGGAACCTGGAGGCAGGAGCTGCTTCAGCGGCCACAGGTGGGCTTTCCTCTGAGATATATGAGGGAGAATATGCCCTGTGCTGTCTCTTTTTTCTCATGCAAGAAGCCGGTCTTAGCAGTTTAGATTCCACCATTGTGACCTTGTTGGCTTCTAATCATCTCCACCAAGGCATTGTCTCCAGACACCTGGGTTTGGAATGTCAGCATATGGATTAGGAGACAATTCAATTCCCAGTTCCTTGCTTGGTCCTCTTTATATGAGGGGGAGGAGCTAATTGGGGGAGTGAGACCCTAACACACTCAGTGGGCTATGTTTTGGGAGGATGGAGCATGATGCAGAGATGGGAGTCCTTGGGGGCTCCCGCTCCCCTCCAGTGAAGTTCCATAGGCTGGGATTGTTCTCTGCCGTACTCTAAAGCAAGAAAGTGAGTCAACTTGGGGCTACAGTAGCTACACCTCCAGTCAGTGGTTTCTTCAGCTTTTCAGCTGCTGTGTGGACAGTGTCGCAGTGCAAATCTGCCTGTCTGTCCACACTCTGGAAAGGTGAGAATGTCCTCATTTTGGTGCAAATCATGCTGCCCAGTCAAATGCCAGGAGAAAGTCCAGTTCTGTCTCTGTCTCTCTGTGTAGATCCCCGCCCCCACACCGCACCCTGTGTGTGTGTGTGTGTGTGTGTGTGTGTGTGTGTGTGTGTGTGTGTGTAAGTGCATGAGGAACACTTTGTGAGATCCAGCCAACATTCAGCCCCACCACTGTCACCTGCATGTGTATGCAGGGGACCCAGGGTTGACATTGGGTGTTTTCATTAATTGCTATCCACCTAATGTTTTAAGACATGGTCTCTACCTGAACCTAGATAGATTCAGCTACACAGACCACTCAGCAAACCCCAGGAACCCTCCTGTCTCTGCTTCCCAGGCTGAGATTATATGTGGTATCGCCACACCTGGCTTGGTACATGAGTGCAAGCACTTTAATGACTGAGCCATCCCCCAGCACCAAGTCCAGTTTCCTTGCATGTGAGCTACTCAAATCTTGTGTTTGAATTAATAAAAAAATGACTGTTAAGAAAAAGTTAGCATCTGTACTGAGGTTATGTAGATGGAAAAGTCCGAGAAACACTGCTCTGTTGAACAGAGCCACAAAGAAGACATGTTTACCTTCTGAGTTCTCAAGTAATGGGTATCATTATGGCATCCTCTCTCTCTCTCTCTCTCTCTCTCTCTCTCTCTCTCTCTCACACACACACACACACACACACACACCACATACACACATGTTATAGTTAGTTCTTCCTCATCTCCTTCCCCTTGACTCTTGTATTGTAATTTGCACTCTGCATGCCAATTCAAGTCCTTTCTACTCTGCTCATGTTATTTTCCCTAATCTGCTTTTTATCTTCTAACATTTCTCTAATTCATCTGTAGTCATTTATTTATTTTGACTTTACTTAGGATCTAGCTATGCATCCCAGCCTGGCTTTGCTATCATCATCTTGCCCCCACCCTCTGAGTCCTGGGGTTATAGGCATGTGTTGCCACACCGGATTGTAAGCATACTTTAACCTTCTGGGAGGGGCGGTATTATGGTCAGAGACTGAATGTTAATTGGTTGAGGGAGACATGGGTTGTTAAAATCGGAAGAAATGACTTTTGGGTACAGTGGGAGGAGGCTGATGAACCTTGGCCTGATGTCTACATGGAGCAGAAGCTTCCCACACTCAAGGACTTTAGTTCACTGAAGCTATGGAGGCAGACGAAGATAGCGGTAGTGAATGCTCGTTGGATCTCTCCACTTGTCAAGTGGGATGCTGGGGACTTCTCATATTTTTTCTTCCCATAATTCCTATGATACCTTTAAAAACCACTTGTCTCATTTTATAGCTGAGGCCACTGAGGTCCAGTTGTGCCACACTGTAGAGCCTCCTTATGCTACCAGGAGAACTAAGTTTTTATAAAACCCAACAGAAGCAAGCAAACAAACAAAGCCCCAAAGCAAGGGTACATGCCACATCCCAGAGTCCTGATGAAGTCTGCCTCACTCCCCGGGCCACATTCAGACTGCCAGGCTTAAGAAAAGAACAGTTCTTACAATTAGAATTGGCCGGGGATGGAAAGGCAATGACTACCATGTGGTCTCTTCTCTGTTCTGAGCCGGATCCAGCAGAGGCTGGGTGGCCATCTGTTGGATGAGCTGCGGGAGGGAGAGAGATCGATTTAGACAAACTCCAGTGTCTCCTTCCAACAGTAAGAGCTCATGATACTTGATGGGCTGTCCTGTGGGAAAGGTGTTCAATAGAGGTGCATTTCTCAGACTTTTCCAGCATGGCAAGGGCGCATGGGCAGATACTCTGGGGAGTTCTGAGGGACAGCCAGCACTGACTGCCTGAAGCAAAACTTTGGGCAAAAGCTGACAAAAAAAAATTGTTTGAACATTTCTTTTTGCAAAGATTTTTTTTATTTTTGAGATTTATTGACATTTGTGTTATGTGTCGTGTATGTCTGTGCTCATGCGTGTGCAGTGACCTCAGAGATCAGAATTGGGTGTTGGATTCTCTAGAACTCAAGGTACAGCTGGCTGTGAGATGCCTGTGGCTTCTAGGAATGGACCCCAGGTCCTCTGGAAGAGCAGTCGATGCTCTTAACCATAGAGCAGTTTCTTCAGCCCTTAGAAAGTATTTTTGAAAACCTACGTGTTCAATACAAGATTTAAATTCCCTCTACGTAATAAATCTTTGTTTTAATTTAGTTCATCAGAAAAACATTCTGTATCCTCTTATGGGCTAAAAGATTCCCTAGTGTATCACCATGAGTCCCTGGGAGAATGTTACCACTCAATGAAATATTAAAATACGAGGGCTTATGTCCAGTGGGAGAAGGTAGACCAGCAGTGCCTCCCATGTCAGAAGGGTCTGTCTATAAGCGCCAGTGGTCAGGAGTGGGCTGGGCCATCTTGAGTGGAAGAAAGTGCTACTACTGTACATATTCCAGGAAGAAATGGGTCACAGATCTGGAGATGGTGGCTGAGAATTCTGCTTTGGGGGTTCTGTTGTCAGAGCAGATCCATGTCCATTATGAAAAGAAGGGGCAAAACCCACACTCTCCATGCTTGAAGAAGACTTAATGATTTGCATAGAAACTTGCCAGAGTACTAATGGACAGCCTGGTCCTCCTGTATGCCCACCCAGTTCTTACATTCCCATATTATCTTCAAGCCCAGTTTCTAGATAAAGAACTAGAGACACAGGAAATTTAGTTAAACGGACTAATGTCTCAAAGATGTCAAGAACAGACCTGGTTTTTGAATGGAGACCATTGGGTCAGGACTGCCATTTTCATGTTCTGCTTGCCTCCCCGTCACACAATGCCATCTTGGCTCCTTGCTCAGACCTGGAAGATCTACAGCTGGTGGTGAGGTTAGAACTGCTGGCTGCTGCCCCACTGCACTTCAAGCTTTGGAAGGCCACTCACCTTCTTTCTTTAGAGTTTTTTTTTTTTTTTTCTTGGTGACCCATTGTTTCTGAGTCTAACATGGAAACCATTGTTTTCTGCATGTCCTTAAATCAAACTCAAGGAAATGGTACCACATTGCAGAGCCCCACTCTCTTGCCAGTGGGACTGAGCTGCATGTAACAAAGCAGAACAGAGTAAATAATCACGAATACCTCCCCAAGCAAGGAAGCTGCTAGAAAGTACCCCCCATTTTTAATTTCATGGACCCATATAGGGTCATGACCCACAGTTGCATCTGGACCATACAGGGAGTTTGCCTTCTACTGGATTGGGGAATGTCTACTCAGGGATGTTCTTTGTGTCTCCCAGCACAAATGTTAGTAGGATCTGACTCAGCCTCTTACTCACCGCCCACTTCCAGCTTCCACAGGGACAGACTGTGTCTGGTGGATATTTACGTTGGAGTTGGAACAGCCACATGATGTGTTGAGTTGACATGAGACCATGGTTTAAACCCCTGGGCCCCTTTACTGTGATAATGAGTATATTTCAGGGTCTCCCAAGGAATTTCTGTCCTGTTATCCCCCATACACATCACAGAAAACCTAAAGGCAGTAGGCATGCCATACTCTGGAGTCACCATGGCCCCTGAGAACTTCATCTTCTCATAGTCCAGGATGGGTGAGGGGAGTGCCAGTTCTTTCCAAGATGCTTTTATTTTGTCTCTGAAGATGTCTTCCTCCACATGAGGGTCAAGAGCATGCAGGCTTCGTGTTTTTCAAGTATCCCAGGACATCTGCTTGAGTGTCCTGAGGGTCTTATTCTGTTCGCATTTTGTAATTGGAAAGAGAAGGTCTAACCAGATGGGAACAGCTCAGAAGCAAGTCTGTCCACGTTCACACGATGCCCATGCCTTGGGGACCTTCCGTATGTGACACATGCAGTTAAATGAGGGGCTTTCTTCCTTCATGGAGCTCACACTATGGCTAAGAAGTATAAGCAAAACTTGGCAGCACCCTGAGCCATGTGCAGAGCCAGAGGCAGCTTCATCAAGCACCGGAGCAGGGACTAGGCATTTTGAAATAGACAAGAAGTCATGGACATTCCAGGAAGTGAGTGCGGAGGAAGGAAAGCCAGCGTGGCACTGAAGAGCTGTTCCCACGCCGGGATGGTTTCATGTAGCCAGTGTGAAGGTGAATTTATGGGGGGCAGATATGGGAAGAATTCAGTGCCTCAGAGAGGTGGGAAAGGGGGCTTTGAGGAGGCCAGAGTCTGACAGAGGACAGCTGATGGGGATTAAATGGGTTAGAAATGGAAACTGAGAAATTCTTGTATAAATTAACAGCAACAATGTCAGTGAAGACTTTCTATGTGCTCAGGGATATGCACTTAACCTCCGGTACCCAGAATCTTCCAAAGAGATGGGTGGTGCTCGATACTGTCCTTAACACCCAGTACCCAGAATTATCCAAGGAAATGGATGCATAACTATTTTTATTTTACAAACAGACCCAGACTAATTTGTGTAGATAAAATAAACATAAATGGTTGAACGTCATACAGTTGGTACCAAGAGAGCAAAGGTTCAAAGCCTGGCTGTCTTTTACCAGGAAGAAATCAAGACAGGAGCATACAGACAGACGGAAGCCAGTGTGCCTGTCTTACTTCTACAGTCGTTCAATGATGCGGCACCCAGGTTAAATCACGCTCTTTCCAAAGAGTTTCATGGAAATGTTCCCTTTGTTGGTAACGTTTATTATTTACCTGTCCCTTCAGGTACATTTGCATAATTCTTGATGGAGGTCTTTCCAAGAGGCAGTTGTATGGAAAGCACAATGCAAAATAAAAATTTAGCCTGTGAAATGCACAGACAGGGTAAGCAGCACCGATTTGTGGTCTCCTCATGCAGTTGAAGTGTCCCTGGTACTGGGATTGAGGAAGGATCTTTACAGGGGGTTGTAGAGTGTCCATTTCCTGAACAGACACCAGGGATTTTCAAACTCACACTTGCTTACTGATGCTTTAGCATCTACCGCATGCAAAGCCATCGAATAGAAAGAACAAAGGAAAATTTAGAAGGGAATGCCTTATGCCACACATTTTTTTATAGAGTTAACCATTATTATTACAGTCTACCTTTTTGGTGCATGAATAGGGTGGGGAGAGAATGCTGTGGTTGGCTAACAGGTGGCTGGACATAAAAAGTATCCTTGGGGGCTGGGGAGATAGCTCCGTGGATAAAGTGTTTCCTGTGCAAATGTGAGAATGGACGTTTGGATATCCAGCACCCACATAAGGGCTGGATGGTTGTGACGGTCCACCTGTAATCCCAGCATCCTTAGAAGGCAAACAGGACCCTGGAACAAGCTCACTAGCTAGCCTAGTCTTATCAATGAGCTCCAGGCACAACTGAGAGAAAGAATAAGGTGGGGACGGAAGAAACATTGGCTTTGGTCTTCCACATGCCCACACACACACACACACACACACACACACACACACTCCCATATGCATGCATACCACAAATACAGAGAGACACATACAAACCAAGTGTCCTTGTATTCATTGTTTTTGCATCACTGAGACCAGACACCCAACAGAAAAGGCTCAGGTTTATTTTGGTTCACGGATTCAGAGGGATTTCAGTTCCCTGTGGCAGGGAAAGACCAATGTGGGGATGATTTCATTTTCGTTACAGTGGGAACATGAAGGGAAGCAGTCAGTGCACAAGGCAGCTAACCAGGGAGCAGAGAGAGCCACACAGGAGCCAGTGAGGTCATCACTTCAAGGACAGCTCCTAGCGGCTCACACACACTTGACAGGCTCCTCTATCTAAAGGCTCCACGGCCTTCAAAATATCGCCTCCAGCAGGGCATCTAGTGTCAAAGCATGGGCCTGAGGGGGCACTGCGAGGCCCACAGGGACTCATCCTCTCAAGGTGAGGGCTCTGAGAGCTGTATACCTGCTCCTTCACAAGCCGCGTCTCCCCCTAGCAGGGATCTGAACATTCACTCAGGGACCTACACATGCAAAGCACAGATCTCTCCCCTCAAAGGGAACGACATAGTTTATTCTCAGCCACACAGGCGTGGCTATGGTCCGGGAGCATGGATTCAGGCCGTCCCAAACGGCATGCTCCAACACGGATGGAAGCAGTTACACAAACTTCCTCTGGTTACAAAACAAAGCAAGTCAGGGCATTCACCAGAATGCATTGGAGGAGGCATCAAGTAAGGAGCTTGCCTGATGAATGGACATAGATTTCAGATGCCATTTGGTGCCATTCTTAGCTTTTGGATTGGTGGAAGTTAGAAGTCTGTTAAGAATCCATTGTTGACAGTTTTACCTGTTAGTTAAAAGGATGTTAGGTCAGACATGGGATGGGAAAGGGCTGGCTACTCAGGGGACTAAAGATAGCCCAAGATCATTTGTTTCTGAATCTGCACCGTTCTAACCCTCCACAACAGAAATCTGACACTTTGCTATTTCTTCTTCCGGAGTGCTGGGATTATAGGTGTGTACCACTGCTCCTGGTATAGAGCAAATATTTTAAAAAGGGTTTCATGAGTCTGACACCATTAGCCTCGGGCTAGTGGTTATCTACTAGAGCAGAGGGGAGTGAATGGCACCAGGGAGCATGCCTGCAACCAAGTGCTTTATTTCATTTTATTTTTTTACCAAAATTAAAACCAAACTGCCACCACCACAAACACCTACCAAAAACCAATAAGAAAGCACAAAACAAAACAACAACAAAAAAAAACAAACCTGACTGAATAAAATATTAATAGTATAACTTATTTGGGTGGTGGATATACAGATTTTTCAAGTTGCTTACATTTCTGTGTCCACACTCAAACAGTTACAGTGTGAAATAAGCCAGCACAAAAATGCCTATACACAGAAACTACCTGAAAGGACTCTTCTGCCACTTGGGAGACTTAATATGAGCTGGGATTACTCAAGGCCTTTTCTTTGGTTTGTTTCACAGCGCCTCTCTTTGAAAAGGAAATTCATGTGTTGCAAATACACGGAGTGGAAAGGTTTCTTTGTTCATGGGTGTTCTGCTCCCAGCCGGCCCCTTTCCACCACAGGGGAGCGAGTGCTCTGGTACTTTGCAACAGTAGCTCCTGCGAGTAGAGCACAGCTGTCCCTTGCTTGGAGGGTACTGTTGACACATTTGCCCAAGTACTCCAAGCCAGAAGTTAAGGCTTAAGGCAAGGCCTGGGTGGAGCCACGTGACTGCACCTCTGGAAACTTGTGGAATTTCCTCTTTTCCTAACAAGCAGTGAGAAGCACCGCTGTCCTCTGCATGCTCCAGTGTTGGGCCAGGGAGGACAGATCAGGGGTACATGGAGCACGGCACACTGTAGAAAGCCTCTCAGAATTTACTAAGGTGGCTTGGCCAAGTGTTTGACTTGCCAGCATTAGGATCCCAGTTCAAGCTCCGGGATCCATCCTACCTCTAAAAAAGTCATACTTGAAATCCCAGAGTACAGGAGCAGAGACAGGCCGACATCAGCCAGCCAGCCCAACCTACTTCATAATCTGGACCGTAAGAGACCCTGACTCAAGGTAAGTACAAGATGGATGATGCTATAGGAATGGCACCTGAGGTTGACCTCTGACCTCCTCACATATGTTCATCCACTCACACTCATGTGTGCCCCTGCAGATAGACACAAAATATTTGTCAGGCATGGGTTCAAATATATCATGTTTTGATATATCAAGGGAAGACTTTAGATGAGGCAGGGTGGACACGGTGGCTCCTCTTACTTGGCCTTTCAAATCTTCTGAAGATAAGAACCCAATGTGCCCTATGTAAGGGACCAGTGGAAGAGCGTTCTGGTGATTCTAGTGTTGTGCTAATGGAAGGCAGCCTTTATTATTTTTCTTCAGAGGCTTGAATGCACTGTCAAGGGTCAGGACCCTCCTCTGCCTTCAGAGCCCACTCCCTTTCCCACCTTCTAACAGTCACAGTGGGGAGGACTGACATGAATCTACTGGGGCTTCCCCATTGTGACAATATGGTGGCCCTGTGCTGACGTAATGAATTGGCTGCAAATGTTCTTGAATTCCTGGAGAAGACCATAGTGCCAGTGAGATGTTACTGGAAGCCTGTCCCCCCTCCCTGACATCTGCAGAGTGCCTGCAGCTCCCTTTAAGCAACAGCAGGTGACCAAGAATGAAAGCAGAAATCACAGTGAAAATGGTATCACCCTCCACTTGACCGTTTGCATTCTCCTGTGTCTTTCTAACCAAGGATTTACAGCAGGGCAGATAAATCTGGCCCATCATTGGTGATCGACCGCTGAAAAGAACTGAGATGGTAGCCCAGCTCTTTATGACCCGTGGCATCTGCAGCTTAGCAGCTGGCTGCCAGCAGCCAGGCACACAGTCCTGTCCTAGGGCCACAGGGAAATCAGCGTTCTCATCTGGGGATTGCTTCGGATAGAGCCCTTTGGAAGGTCACCAGCCAGATGTCCAGGCACGCTCAGATGGTTACACAGCTGCTGTCTTGTCATCCTGTGATACGGAGCCTGTGGCAGCTTATTGGAGCTCAGAAGTCTGGGCACAGCCTTTTGACCCAGTGTGTAGCTTATAGACCAATGGTTCTCAACCTTCCTGGTGCTGTGACCCTTTAATACAGTTCCTCATGTTGTGGTGACCCCCAACCATAAAATTATTTTCATTGCTACTTTGTAACTGTAATTTTGCTACTGTTATGTCGGAGCCTGCTCTTGTTGCAGCAGGCGCCAACACTGTTATGAATGCAATGTAATGTAAATATCTAATATGTGACCCCCAGGGGAGTCAGGCCCACAGGTTGAGAACCAGTGATATAGACAGTCATAATCACAGTGAGGAAGGCAGCTCTCATGCCCAGACCCAGAGACACTGAATGTTTCAGACACACCGATGAACGCTTTAGAGATTTCTTCCTTTATTTTCTCTAAAAGACTTTTACAACTCTATTTTATGTTATGGGTAAGTTTTGGCTATATGTATGTATGTGTGCAGCGCCCAAGGTGGCCAGGAAAGTATTAGATGCTCTAAAACTGTAGAGCATCTACTGTGAGCTGTTGTGTAAGTGCTGGGAGTTGAGACCAGGTCCTCTGGAAGAGCAGCCCATGCTCCCAATCACCGAGCCCTCTCTCCAGTAGTCTGCCCTTATTTTCTTGACTCTGTTCATTGAAACTGCACATGTGACCAGCACATCTGTTCCTATCTAGGCCCCAGAAAAGAGAAAGAGAAGGAGATGGCCTGGAAAGATGCCTGGCACTTACTTGTATCTGTGGCTCCCCACTTTGGAAAAGGGCTGTGTATGCCAGATGTTGGTATAATCCCAGGACTCAGGAATCAGGGGCAAGCAGATCTCTGAGATCAAGATACCCCCCCCAAAGATGTATAATAATCAATCCTTCCTCTAAAGGAGAGGTTTGGGGTACTCACATACAGTATTTCATGGGCCTTCACATATCGCTGGCAATATAAGCAGAGTTTGATCAGTAGGAATCCACAAGAAACAAACAAAAAAAACTGAATATTGCCATTATTTCCAAAGCTCTTTTGGGAAATCCTTTAGCTGAGCCTCTCTCCTAAAGATATTCACACTCATATTAACTCAGCTGTGGAAGGGCTGGCAGAGGACCCCAGGCTTAGAAATGCTGTAAGTATATCTAGACTAGGCTCCAGATTTCAAAGCCCCTCTGTCATTTCCATGCCCATTGCCCTTGAGTTTCTGAATATCCAGCCCTGGTAGGGACTGCTTGAGTGTCAGTCACATGTGTGGCATGTTACATGAAACCACGTGAGTCTGTTAAAAGGTCTCAAGAATTTATTTAGGTAGCAAATGGGGATAAACACAAGTATAGAAAAGATTAGACACTGCCTTGATCCAGCTGCTGTGTCCAGCTATTCTGCTCAGGGGGGCTGGGATCCAACCACCCAAGTGAGTGAGAAAGCAAGAGAGTGTGATCCCTTCCCACCAACCTTTTAGCAGCCATATATGCAGACAAGACCATGGCCTAGGGCTTGCTGCCCCAAAGGTCATTGGCTAAACAGATTGAGATTCCATAACACTCCCCCCTTTTCTAAATAAGAAGGTTCTAATCCTTACATAAAATTATACACAATAAGAACAACTATCAAGTATTGTGTAGAAGAAAGAAAAGGTAATAACATAAACAAAAATGAAACTACAACCAACAAGAACACCATCAAGCAAAGAAACACATTCAAAATGTCCAGGCCATAGGTAATTGACAAATTACAGAGATTATTCCAACAGCTATCCTATCCTGGAGAGTCTAAGTCTTGTACCTAATATGTCCTAACTAAGAGAGGATTGGACTGTTAACACATAAAAGCTTCCAGCTACAGTGACATGGCCTCAGGAAATGGGGCTCACCGATAAGAGCTAGTGGGTAGCCTGCAAGACCAACAGCACTGGGTACTTTGCATGGGGTACTCCAGCTACAGTTGCTCCCAAGAGCAGGCCTGCACTCCCCCCACCACTGTCTTTCCAATGCCTTAAACACACCCAACAAATATTCCTGAATTTATTTGTCAGCCTCATTTCTTTAAGTAGACTGTAAAAGATGGGGAGAGCTGTGTTCAGCGTTGCTCTGATGGGGGACGTCCTTCTGGATATGTGTTTCTCTTATTGGTTGATGAATAAAGCACTGTTTGGCCAATAAAGGCAGGAAGATAGGTGGGACTAGGAGATGAGGAGAATTGTGGGAAAGATAGGCAGAGAGGCCATGTAGCTGAGGAAGGACCAGACCCTCCTCCAGTGAGATAAGATCACGAGGAATCTCATAGATTAATAGAAATGGTTAGTAATTATGACAGAGCTAACCAACAAGAAGCCCCAGCCATTGGCCAACAGTTTTATAATTAATATAGCATCTGTATGCTTATTTTGGGCTGAGGGCAGCAGGAACTGCTGGGAAAGAAACTCCCAAACATTGCTCTTGTCAGATGAACCACGAAGGGGAATATGACTGTGGATGTTTTAATGACTTCCCGTAATGATGAGTAAGTTTGACACCTTGGCTCGCTACGCAGCTGGCCTTGAGATTTTAGGCTAGTTGCTTCAATGTTTCCCAGCCTTAGTTCTGCTCTGTTAGGACAGAAAACGCAGCAGTGTGATGTGGGTTCAAAGACGTCTTAGATGCTCAGCATGCAGTTAACATTTTGTGTCCCTCCATGGACTTGCATCGCTTGGATGGTTGGCTTGCTCATTGAGTCTGGCATGGTACCTGTCATCCCAAAAGCTGGGAGATGAGGTAGGAGGGTCAGAAGTGGAAGGTTGTCTGCACTGCCTTCGTTACTCTCCTTTTGCTGTGATGATATTCCATGACCAAGGCAACTTGCAAAAGGAAGTGTTCAATTTGGAGGCCCAGAGGGCAAGTCAGTGACCATTGTGGTAGCGAGCGTGGCGTCAGGCAGAGAGCATGGCAGCAGGTAGGGAGGCATGGTGTCAGAGCTGGAGCTGAAAGCTCACGCCTCATCCACAAGCAGGAGGCAGAGAGAGCTACTGGGAATGGGATAGGCATTTTGGAACCTCAAAGCCCGTCCTGAGTTGACATATCTCTTTTAACAAGGCCACACCTCCTAAATCTTCTCAAACTGTTTCACCAGCTGGGGACCAAGTAATTAGACATATGAGCCTATGGGGGCCATTCTCAGTCAAAGCAACACACTCAGTTACATAGTGGGCTCAAGGTCAGATAGGCTATATGAGCCAAAAAATAAATAATTTTAAAAAGTGGGATGGGGGGGGGCTGGTTTCTTCATAGTAAAAGAGCCAGCTACCCTCTCTGCCCCAGGCTTATGGTACTCTTATATGGGTGTGTATTTGCAGGTGTGTGTGGGGAGTCAGGACTTTCTTTATAGCTATCTCTAGAACAAGTACCATGCTTTCAAAGAGGAGACATCCATAATTGCTTCAAATTCCTGTGAATATTTACTGTTGATGTGTGAATCCCAAAAGTGCTAAAATAAATGCCATCTAGCGTCTCCGTTTAAATTTCTTTCCTGTTGACAAAGCAGAGAAATATAACTGGTATTTAACAACATAAGGGATGTTTGTTAACCTTGAACAACAGGTCTAAGCTGAACTGCATAAAATTCAGTTGCTGATTTTATATGGTTTGAGCCCAAATCCATACATTTTCCTTTCTATTATTTTTCTGTGCCGTAGTTTACTCAAGGGTTTGTGTGTTTCATTCTAATGTCGCTGTTATAACTACTTGCCAGGTCTTTAACGACACTTGCTTTAGTCCTCCACACAACACAATGAGGAAGTAGCACTGGCTGCACATACAGGGGCAGCAAAGGAAATGCAAGGAAGGCTTTCCCGCTCACAGTCAGAGAGTAGCAAAACCACTGAAGTAGGGTGCTCCAACCTCCACACTCAGTGCTTTGCCTATTATTTCCCAGCTGTCTTTCTGTCACTGTCAAAGTCATTGCCGTGTATGACATCAGAACGTCTGTATCCCTTTCTTTGTCTTGTTTTGAGACGGGGTCTCACTGTGTGGCTCTGGCTGGTCTGAAACTGGCTACATAGACCAGGCTGGCCCCAAACTCTGAGGTCTGCCTGGCTCTGCCTCTCAGATGTGGAGATTAAACTTGTGTGATGTCATACCCAGCACTTCATTTTTGAGACAGGGTTTCCTGTATGCCAGGTTAGCCTCAAATTCCATATGCAGTTCCAGGATGACCTTGAACTCCTGATCCTCGTGCCTCCACCTCCCAAATGCTGGGGATACAGGCATTCCATCACTCTTTGTCTATGAGGTACAGTGGATCCTACCCAGGGTAGGCACTCAGCTAGCAGATGCCCCCATCTTCATTCTTTTCTTTTGCTGGGAATCAAACCCTGGACTTCAGACCGGCCATGGGAGCTCAGTGTCTGTGGGCTACACTCCAGTGCAGGCTGTCGTAGAGCTGGGCTATTACTCACTTGCTTCCTGGCTTTCACTTGTTGTTTGAAGTCATTTGTACAGGCAAGGCTGGTCCAAGGTGATTTATCTTATTTTCTCCTGAAAAGGAAACGACTCGGGTGTTTGAATCAATTTTACTTACAGGTTCCCAGGTTTTGTTCAGACATTTTGACCATAGTAAGCATTTTTTTTTTCACAACCCAGAAGGTGCTCTTCTAGCAACCTGCACTTTTTTTTTTTTTTCATAGCTCCATGGCCATCCAGGTTTGTAGAGTGCTTATAGGTTCAATTGTAATTTAAAAAAAAAACAAAAAACAAAAACAAAAACTTTGACCATTCATCAGCACAGCTGCTGTTAGACAAATGCAAATTACCATTCCCCCATATCTGAAAAAACCTGCTTTGGATCAGGGACAAGCAGACCGTCCAGAGCTGGTAGGAGGGTGGCATTGGGGTGGGGAGAGGGTGGGGTGAGGGTGAAGAGTCTTGTATTTTGCTTTCAGTCAGGACAGGGGCAAGAATAGCCAGTCTCTGCCCCCTCCTGCCTCCTTATATGCCCCCCTTTCTCCAAGTCTTAACTCTGAGTCTGGAGTCAGGAAATGGGAAGTTGAAAGGACTTGGTGTTCCAGCAGTGAGACCCACATCTGCAGCCATGTGCACCTTGCAGGGCTGGTTCACCTGGCGGAGGCTTTCTGGGCTAACAGCTGCAACAGGCTTTTGTCGATGAGGACACAGAAAATGACTATTGCTTATATCTGCTTTGTGGCTAAGTCTCCTTCCCAACCACTGTGGTCTCTGTGCTCTGAGTCCTGTAGATCAACAGGCTGATGCCTGGGAGGAAACTGCACAGGGTCTGTCCTTCCTGGTCCTTTCACCTTCCCTGGCCTCAGGGCTGGGCAAGCCTTACCTCTGCTCACTGCAGCATCTCTGTGCTGTCTGGACCTCACAGGGTTGGGGCTTTTCCTGCACTGCATAAATTTCTAGCCTTATTTCTTTAGTTCCCCCCCTCCAAGGTTTACGGCGGGCTGTTGTTAGTAGAAGGGTTTCCCATATTCCTTTGATTAACAGCTGGCTGGCTGTCCATTCCACGGGGGTTCCCGCACAATCCTGAAGCCTTTGAGAACTTGCTCCTCAGCATGAGTATTGTGCCCAAGCCTTGTGCACGTTGACCTTGAGGGGAGTCACTCCTTCCCTTTCTATAGACTTCTAATCCTACTGCCTTGGAACACCTCCTTCCTGCTCACTCCCTCTCTCTAACCCTCCCTGTAACTGCAAGACCAGGGGTGTCACCTCTGTCTTCATCTTCTTGGCTGTGTTTTGCCCTTCAATAACCCTTGCTGCCTCGCCCTCACCCATCTCACCCCACGGTGTCTGCAGAGCCCTTATGTCTCTCACCTGAGCAAGCTTCTCCTCTGTCACCCCTAGTTCTCCCTGGCACCTACCCCTCCTCCTGAGGTAACACTGTGAGTTACACTCCGGCAACATTCTGCTGGACCACATCCTCCTCCTCCTCCTCTTCATCATCATCATCATGTTTTTAGTTAGGTTGCAGAGTAGTAGGGTTGCATCACGCCTGTCATCATCTACCTCCCTCAGAATAAAAGCTGGGGTTTCTATACAACCCCTTCATGATTACCCTCTGGTCCACACACTCTGTCACTTCCTCCTTCTCTCTTCCTCAGCCCACCCCAAGACTGCTTTCACAGGCTCTAACTAGACATTTGATGTCTTGCTTCCATTACTTTCATATCTATCCCACAGTCTCTCTCTCACCCTATTACTCTAATCTTTTTTCATAATACTTATTTCCTCAACACACACACACACACACACACACACACACACACACACACACACACTTACACCTAGTAACACACGCAACTGCTGAAGTCCTGTGGATGGAATGGTATCCCAGAAGTCAGACAAACTGGTCACGTTCCTGTTGGTATGGCCAGAGACCCTCTTCCCAATTCATAAGTTAACGCTTGAATCCCCGTTTAATAGAATTTAGATATCAAAACTTCAGGAGGTGGATCCGGATAGTGAAGTCACAAGAGCTCTTGGAATGGGATTTGTGTCCCTCTAAGACAGTCCAGAGCACTCTCTCCTTCTCTACCGTGGGAGGACACAGTGAGAAGATGGTTCCCTGTAAGCCACAGAAAGCACCCCCACACACAGGACCAGAATGCTCCGTGTCTGTTGGTTTTATCATCCCTTCTAACTTGTTGTTATTCACCCTTTATTGGCAATAATTTCATTATTTTTTTATTTATGCTTTCCACATGTCCTTTGTAGAAAGAAGCACATATAAATGCTCATATCACATTTTCCTGTCGTTCTTGAATAAAAGCTGACACACTCCTTGGATTCCTTTGTGTTTGCTCTGCCCATGTAATAGCACAGTCTAGAGATTATGTAACATCAATTTAGAGAGCTTTCATATTCTTTGCATGTCTGCACAATATTCTGTTGTACGTATTCTTAATTCAGACAGACCCCTTTGAATAAGTTTGTGAAGTGTTTCTGGGTTAGAACAAAGGGGATTGCGGTGGAGAACCCCACACATACATCTTGCTTTGTAGTGTAAAAGCATCTCTTTATGGTAAAGCCTGAGTGTATTCTTGTTAGTCGATGTATGGAAGTATGCATGGCTTGACTGGACTCAAGTTCTCTGTGTGGCTGTACCATTCCCTACTCCATCCAGCAAAATAGGTCTGTTTTCTCACAGCTCGTCAGCTAAGTGTGTTCTTAAGAAGTAAAACTTTGTGCTGTCACGAAAGGAGAGAAATGGCACCTGTGGATTTAATCTGAGTTCCTCTGATTTAGTACTATCAAGACGACGTCCATTTTATAAGCCACACCTTGGTTTCTTGACTAGATGATTGCAAAAGCCTCCTGACTGGTTGCCTAACCTTGTTTCTTTTAACATTCCTAAAATACACCTGGGAATTCTTTCGAAGAGAGACAATCTTGCTATGAAGCACACTTGGTGAAGTCATCCAGGCATGGCATTGCTTTAGGAAGAAGACTGAAGTTTAAGCAGGAAGAATCATCCGTTGTCCTTAAGTCCCTGTCTGTCTTGACTCTGTTTCCTCACCTCTGTATGGCTGTGTTGGTTTGAATGAGAACGGCTCCCGTAGGCTCATGTATTTGAATGCTTAGTCACCCAGGGGAAGGCTGTTTGAGAAGGACTCAGGTGTGACCTTGTCGGAGTGTCTCTGCCTCAGGATCGGGATGGAAAGCTCTCAGCTACTGCTCCAGCACCGTGTCTATGCTTCTCAACATGACGATCATGGACTAACCCTCTGAAATGATAAGCAAGTCTCCAATCAAATGCTTTCCTTTATATGCTGCCTTGGTCATGGTGTCTCCTTACAGTAATGGAAGGAACAGTAACTAAGAACTCCCTGTTCTATTCTCTCTAAATGTGTCCTCAAGCCTTTATGTTGGCCATCTTGTCTTCTTGGAATTGCTTTACCCTTCTTTACCAGAAAACTCCTACTTATACTTCAAAACCTCGTTCTAATACCATCTGCTTAACAAAGCCATTCTCCACTGCCACCACAGAACAAGTCACCCCTCTGGGTTTCTACAGGACTTTATAGTATCGACCCCTACAACACCAGTCACTAGCTGCACTGTCTTAAAAGGTGTCCTCATTTCCCTTTGAACGAATGGCTAATTTTACAAATCCACCCCTGATTTCAAGTATTGTACATTTTTACATGGTGGGTGATAAATGAAATCTGCTTCATGCACTGAAGAATAACAAGTGAAGTTTCCCCCTTTCTGGTTTTCACTCATATACAGTGCTGTGTTTTCCCTTTCTTCTAGGCTCTATCTTCAATGCTAAAATACAGATTTAGCAGTTTCATGTGGGATGAGGCCATGTTCTATAGCTGGTCACACTCTCAGCAAGTGGCAGGTCATCCAGCTGTTGAATCTCAGAGGGGCCATTGATGGCTCCTTCTCAAGCAGGACCTGAGCTCCTGCTCTGTTGTAAACTCACCCCTTTAGTGAGAACCATTCTTTTCAAAGATGACTCCAACAGTGTTGAAGGTAAGGCATCACGACACTGGACCGGATGAGAAGTAAGGGTGACAGGGACTTGATCTTAAGGTGAGAAAGTAGATATCTCTACTTGCTTTGTCACCATTGTTCTATCGGACCACAGGCACTTTTGGTGAGGACTGTAGAGCAGCTATGACTACAATGAGGAGGCTCCGGAGGACAGAGCTGCTACTCCTTACCATGAGACTTCTTGTCCCTTTGCATCATCATAGTTTTCCTGGTGAAGCAACCACAATACTAACTGATTCAGGGCCTGGAGAGATGGCTTGGGGGTTAAGAGCACTTACAGCTGTAGCAGGGGATTTAAGTTCCCAGAAACAGTGCTGACTGGCTCATAACCACCTATAACATAACACCCAGCTCCAGGACATCTCATGCCCAATTCTGGTTGCTCATATTCCCATCACACAAATATAAACATAACTTAAATAAGTACAAATAAAAGAATTTGATTGAAATGGATGCTACTTGAATCCCAATTGGCAAATCCCATCAAGGTAGGGTTCTGCTTATTATCTGAGGGAACACTTGGGGCCATAAGTTTTAAACAGTACCATTTCCCCAAAGTCATTGTGTGTGTGTGTGTGTGTGTGTGTGTGTGTGTGTGTGTGTGTGTGTGTTCCTATTCTCTCCTCCCTGCGGTATGAGTAGATGAACTGTCATACCCGCCCATCAGGGAGAGGTGTTAGCAGCCTGCAGTGCAGCTGATGTGGTATCCCACATTAGAAGCTACTGTTGTCATACATCTCTAATCCTCAACCAACTCTGTTGTGCTTACTCCAAAGAACAAGCTGGAAAACTGCCCAGAAAGATGCAGACAATATTTGCATATTCCCTTTCAGATGGAATTCACTCAAACAGGTACGGAGCCAGATCCTAGAAACAGTGGGATGGGTTCCTCGTCTTTGTAGCAACACAGAGACAATGATGAGATCAAGCAGTGTAAACAATGGCCACCTTCATGAAGACCCATGGTTTAGAGACCAGGAGGGACTTAGTTCTGCAGGGTTGACTGGAGAAGGTGTTCATGGAGAGATGGCTTCTGTGCTGAGACCTGTAGACAAGAAAGAGGCAGCCAGATGAAAAGCAGGACAAAGCCTTGTGTGGAGCATGGGTGGAGGCTGAAGCAGCAGAGAACTTGGCTTTCTATTTTCATTTTAGAACAGGAAAGAAGAAGAGTAATGAAGCTGGTGTTTCATGAAGAATGAAACAAGCAAGATTTGGCCTGGAAGGTGGCAAGGGTCAGGGCTGATGGAGGAACCTGCTGCTTAGTTTTAGTCAAAGCAACACAAACTTATCTGAAGGTATCTGGAATGAGGGAACCTCAAATGAGGAAATTCTCTCATCAGATTGGCCTGTGGGCAAGCATTTGGTTCATGACGTGGGAGGGCTTGGCCTACTGGCAGTGCTATCCCCCTGGACAGGTGGTCCTGGGTGTGTAAAGATTCCAGTTGAACAAAACGTGGGGAGCAGTTCATTAAGCAGCATCCCTTCATGGAAAGGATGGGTGACTGGTAAATGTACTAGGGCATCTGGGGAGATGGCTCAGTTAGTAAGATGCTTGCAGTGCAAGCATCAGGACCTGAGTTCAATCCCCAGCGCCTACGTAAGAAGTCAAGCATGGTGGTGTGTGCTTGGATTCCAGTGCTGCGCAGGCAGAGATAAGGGAATCCATGGGGCTCTCTGGGCAGCCAACCTAAAAAATAAAAATTGCCGAAGCCCCAGGTCCTGGTGAGAGAATCTATCTCAAAAATTAAAGTGGCCAACTCCTGAGGAATGGCACCTGAGGTTGAATGATGACTTCCATGTGCATGTGTGCACACACCTGTGAACACACATGCCTCTCAATCAACAGGTAAATAAACAAGAAATGTGCTAGATGTCAGGTTGATGGGTCTTCATGATAAACTGGACTTGAAGGATGAGAATGGGAGCAAAAGGAGGTAAGTCCACATTTCTACAGTCAAAAAGGATAAGCTGGCAGCGACATTCATGTGCTTCTCTCTCTCTCTCTCTCTCTCTCTCTCTCTCTCTCTCTCTCTCTCTGTGTGTGTGTGTGTGTGTGTGTGTGTGTGTGTGTGTGTGTGTACGCAGGTTATTTCTAAGAGGCCACTTGGCTTCTCCAGCAAAGAATACCCCAAGTTCTTATCTTGAGCACCGATTCTATAGTCAGGATGAGGTCTAGTGGCAGGTTCCAGGACGGTGATAACAAGGATGGGTGATTAATAACCACGCCGGAGAACTGGGGAGACTCTGCTTTAGCAAAGTGCTCACTCAGTTCCTACTAATGCAGAAAGTTGAGCATGGAGGTGTGCACAGCAGGGAAAAGGGAGATGGTGGGTTCATTTCCTATTTTATTTAATATGTACAGATTTTCAATGTCCCATTTTCAGTTCTGAATCCTGTCCTCATTCCTAGTTATGCCTGCTTCTCAGATCTGAGGCTGCAAGCTCCTGTTTTGCTAAAGATGAACTCCCAAGTCTCCTGTCTAATTCCAGGAAGGGTTTTTTAGCCTTGTGTAGCTTGAGATGGATGAACAGGAAGAACCAAGAAATCAAGGTGGGAAGTGACGCTGTGAATTGTGTGTGAAGTGTGTGCATGGCGTTAGGTCGGGCCAGTGAAGTCTTGTTAAAGACCTAAGCCTGAGGTCTCCAGCACTGGAGGAACACAGGAACACAGGTCTACCTTCTGGGGGTTGAGGGAGAAGGTGAGCCCCTTAATCCCGAGGAGTTCAAACAGAGATTGAGGGCTGGAAAGAAGGAATTAAAGGAAAGGGAGCACTCTGTCTCTGATGTGAGGGAAAGGAAAATGTTACTCTACTTAGCAAATGTAGTAGCTGAGACCCAAGTGTCTATTCATAGAAAAGGACATCAAGAAAATGTGTTATGGACATGAAATAGTTACCCTTCCAATGGACGGGAATCCTGGTACATGGCCTTGACAGGACATTGCAATGTGAAAGCCCACTCACAGAAGGACAGACAGCAGGTGATTCTATTACATGAAGTGCCTAACCACACCAAGTTTGAGATCTGAAAATGGAATCGTGGTATCCATGGGACAGGAGGACCAGGCTGGAACGGGGGAGGGCTGGTGTTGAATGGTCAGAGTTTTGATTTGAGAAAACGGAGGAATGTTCTGGAGATGAACGATGAGAGAAGCTCTACAATAGGGAGGATGCCTTTGAAGCAGCTAAGTTGGGTGAAATGGCTGACACAGTCAGTTTCACCTTATGTAGGTTTTTCTTTTTTCTTTTTTTTTTTACCACAATAGAAAGATGGAATTAGAAAGTATCAGGCGTCGCCGACATCAGTGATGTCATAAAACAGTGATACAGAAAAAACAAACCAAAGCTGGCGTCTAGGAAGAGCCAGAAGAACCATGGCATCGCGTTTTATTTGTCTGGTCCTGCCCTCCCCTGGTTTGCCCAGCTGCTTTTGTGCCATGTTTACCAAGATGAGTGTGGTGTGGGAGAAACGCTGGGGAGAGAGGAGGAGGTGGAAGTTGAAGGAGTGGGCCCTGGGGATATGGCTTGTTGTGTAAAGTGCCTGCCGTACAAGCGTGAGGACCTAAATTAGGATGCCAGTGTTTATATAAAAATTGGGTGTGGTGGTGTGTGTCTGCAACCCCAGAAAGACAGGCAAATCCGGGGAAGCCCTGGCCAGATATTCTAACCCAAATGGTGTGCTATGTTCAGGGAGAGACCTTGCCTTCAAAAAATAAAGTGGAGAATAGCAGAGGAAACAGCCATTTTTAATTCCTTGACCTCTACACACACACACACACACACACACACACACACACACACACACACACACACACACACAGAGGGGGAGAGAGAGAGAGAGAGAGAGAGAGAGAGAGAGAGAGAGAGAGAGAGAGAGAGAGAATTAAAGCTTCTATAAAAGGTGTGGCAGCCAGACATTAGGACAAAGGCAGGGCAGCTGCTGCCTGTCTTGGTCTTGCTTTCAAACAGAAGACAATGATCCAGATGTTGGCCCCACAGTGACATGCCACACAGCTGGAAGACATCTAGACAGCAAGCTGATGCAGCATTTCTCTGTGTCTGCAGAACCTGACTCTGGTGTGAATAGCTGTAAATGTGTGGGCTGAACCTTCATTTCTGCAGGCTTGCAGACTTATCATGCTTCTTGCATTTGTGTAGCTGCAGAGAGGAGCTCATGAGAAACACACAGATGTATTTCTAAACTCAAACTACTGCAAATTTGCAGGGATGCATGGGAAAAACGGTTTTATTTTACTATGCAAAAGAGAATCCTGAGACACCACATTTTGTCTAAAACACTTCTGATATCAGGGAGTGCTTGGCTTATTTTGGTATATTAGGAAATAAAGATAAGTGAAAAGAGGAAAATTCTACTCTCTGGAGTTAACCACTGGTGTTGAATGGATGTGGAGCTTAGGTTTCCTGCTCCCTGGATCTGGACAGGCTGGGGACGGCTAGAGCGGAAGTAGAGGGCAAATTTTAAGGCTACACACAGAAGGCCTCACCGTGTTGGGACATCACTTTTGGAGTCCTGAGTTGTCACATAAATGGTCTGAGGGGAAGCCTCCATGCTCTGAGAAGCCCAAGGTCACTTGAAGGCATGCTAAATGCCAGCTGAGTCATCACATCTCAGGGGCAGACACTGGCATGAAGAAACCTTTACATTTTCCAGGCTCCAGACAGCTGAGTCACACAGTGCCACTCACCTCCTCCCTTCTGGGGCTCCAGACACCAGCATCCAAGAAGAAGACATGGGTGTTGCATTCTCTCCAAAACCCTGACCTACAGAACCTGTATGAATAAGGAAATGGGTACGGCTCTTATGCCTCCAAGCTTTTGGGCTGTTCTCTCTCTCTCTCTCTCTCTCTCTCTCTCTCTCTCTCTCTCTCTCTCTCTCCTCTCTTGCTTAGATTGAAAAAATTATGTGTGTGTCTGTTCATTGCCATGTGCACATGCTTGCAGGTTGCTGTGGAGGCCAGTAGAGGGCGTTGGAGTTACTTGATCTGAGTCTCTCTCTCTCTCTCTCTCTCTCTCTCTCTCTCTCTCTCTCTCTCTCTCTCTCCTCCTCCTTCAATCTCCTAATCCTCCTCCTTCTCCTTAAGTAATTTTAAACATTTGGTGTTGTTCAATTGTTCATCTCTTTCTTTAAATTATCCGAAGTCCATGCCATTCCTTTTAAAATATTTTTAAATTAATTTACTTTTTTACATTCCAATCCCAATTCCCCCTCCCTCTTCTTCCCCCCACTCTCCCTACTCCCCCCCCCCTCCTTTCTGCTCCTGAGGGAGGGTAAGGCTTCTATGACTTGTGGTTGATTTTGCTTTCTGAATCTTTAGGAAATCTTTAATAAATCATAAATAATATATCACTACAGTCTCCGGAGTCCCCAGTCAGACACAGTGGAAGCAGGACATGTAGAAAATGAGGTAACAAGCTATGAGCCATGTGATAGAACTTAGATAAGAAATATGGGTTAATTTGAGTTGTAAGAGCTACTTAGTAACAAGCCTAAGCTATTGGCCAAGTCTCTGTGTGGTTATTTGGGAGCAGGCTGGTGGAACATAGCTGGCTTATGGTCCTGACAAAAAATTCCACCTACAATCTAAGAAAATGTTTTAGGGTCTAAAAAGATATTTTTAGGTTGGTGATACAAGTTATGACAGAAAGTGGTTTAGATATAAAATTTTGGATTCACCAAGATAGGATAGATATTAGAGTAATTTCTCTGAATTTGCCAAATACTAATGGACTGGACATTATGAATATAATCCTGACTTGATAATTGTTCTTACTGTATATAGTTTTACTGTGTTCGAGCTAAAACCTCTCCTTCTTATTTAGATAAAAAGGGGGAAATGTTGCAGGATATTTGAGCAGCTGTTTAAAGATGTATCACTCTTTCTCCTTGCCTGCCTAAGGCACCTGGTTGGTTTAATAAAGGGCTGGATGGCCAATAGCTAGGCAGGAGAGGATAAATGGGACTTCTAAGCAGAGATGGGAACTCTGGGCAGAAAAGAGTGGGGTTTAGCTAGCAAGAGATGGAGGAGTTAGACATATAGTATGGAGGAGAAGTAATAAGCAGAACATAGATTAATATAATGGGTTATAATTAGGTTAATATAAATGAGTTAATTTAAGTTATAAGAGCTAGTGGGACAAAGCCTAAACTAAAGCCAAGCTTTTGTAATCAACAAGAAGTCTCCATGTCAATATTTGGAGGCTGGCAGTCCCCAAAGAAAGTCTGACTACAAGAGGTGCTAACCCTGGTTCAGTTGTTCAACAATGTCAGAGCTGATGTCTCTTAATTCAATTATTTGTCTTTGACTTCTGATCCTGAGATGATTTCTTGCCTTTCACATGTGTGGCAGCCAATGTTTGTGTGTGTTCATTTTTATGGGGAAAGATAAGGGGGAAAAACCCAGCAGATGTTCACTAATGTCTTATTGATCTAAACCAAGCTACATAGATTGATCCAGCCCAGCTGGAAAAGAGGCTGCAAAAGTGACCCAGACAGTCACTATCACCCATTTTTTGGGTTTAGGCCTCTTGTTATCTTGAAGAGAATTTCATTAAACAGAAAGAAGAGCATGATGGGTAACACAGAAGAGACCAGATGTCCGCAGCCTAGCAAACCAGAGTGGGTTTTCTTCTTTACAGATTGGTTATTAGCTTATTGCTGTGGCTTAAACCTTCATATTTAAATCTTTGATCAAATATTTTAAAATTTTTACTGCATTTTGTTTATTTTGTGTGTGTGTGTGTGTGTGTGTGTGTGAATGTGTGTGTGTGTGTGTGTGTTTGTGTGTGTGAATGTGTGTGTGTGTGTGTGTGTGTGTGTGTGTGTGTGTGTGTGCTTGTGTGTGCTTGCAAGCACAGGTCAGAAGATAACAGGAGTCTGTTCTCTCCTTCCATCATGTGGGTCCTGGGATCAAACTAAGGTTGTCAGGCTTGGTTGCAAGCGCTTTTACTCACCGAGCTATTTCACTGGCTGTATTTTATTTTACTGTCAGAGTATTGAACCAAATTTTTTCTGAGGTGGAAATGAAGTTTAATAGCATTTACTAAGCAATCCAGCTTTTTTCATTGATTTTAAATTCCCCTTTCATCTTGTATAAAATTCCTACTCAAATTTGAATATATTTCTTGATTTGCTAGTCTGTGGATACATTTACGACACAGTAAACTTAATTAGCTAATCTCATGAGAAGAGACCACTTTCACTAATTTTTCCCCTCAGAATGCCCATGTAGCTTAGACTGACTTCAAACCTGTGACCCTTCTTAGTCCCCTGTGTACTGGGATTACAGGACACCCAGCCCAAGTTCCTGGCATTTTGTGTATTTTTCCATTGAACTTGAAATTATCTGATTGAATTAAGAAACTTCTTTAGATAGTTATGATAGTGATAAACAGCCTAGATTAGTTTGGGAACTTCTTTTAGCGATGTGAAATCTTTCATTTTTGGAGCACATGCCATTTTCATCTGTTTAAGATTTATTTTGGGGAAGGGGGGTTGTCTGCCTTTAGTGGTGTTATAGAGTTGATGCCCATTTTCCTCCCATGGATTTTCTCTTTTGTTACTATTCTAAGTGTGGTCTTTCCAGCCATTAGAATGTCTAAGCTGATATTGTTTATTTGCAAAGGCTTTTTACTTCTGAATGTCAATTTCTTTAAGTTTTATTTTTAATTATGTGTACACAAATGTATCTGTACATGTGTTAAGTACAAGTGCCTTCAGAGTCCAGAAGAGGGTATCAGATTACCTAGAACTGGCATGTCAGAGATGTAAAGTGTAAAATTTGAGAGACATTAAAAATAATTTGATAATGCAAATTAGAACAGAAAGTGAGTTAGGTACAAGATTTTGGACTTACCAAGATGGAATAGATAATGGAATATTTTCTTTGAATTTGTCAAATGCAAATAGAGTAGACATTAGTGATGTACTCATTGTCTATACATATTGTATATTCTTATTGTATATAGTTTTTCTTAATGTTAGTTGTAACCTTCCTTTTTGTATTAGACAAAAAAGGGAAATTGTGGTGCAATATTGTTTATGATCTAATAAAGCCACCGGAGATCAGAATGCAAAGCTAGCCACTAGTTAGCTATAGAAGCTGGATAGTGGTGGCACACGCCTTTAGTCCCAGGACTCAGGAGACTGAGGCAGATGGATCTCTGTGAGTTCAAGGCCACCCAGGACTACAAGAGAATCAGTCTAAAAGAGAAACAGCTCACACCTTTAATCCCAGCACTAGAAGAGGTATATAAGGAGCTCAATGCAGTCTCAGAGAGGAGTCTAGGAGTCTGAGATTTGATGAGGAGCAGTGCAGTCTGGAGATGCAATCGAGGTTTGGTGGATTGCCACTTTGCTCTGAGCATTGTTAGAGCTGAGATTCTACAGTGGCTGGCCTCTTTGCTTCTCTGATCTTCAGCTTGAACAGCAATATCTGTCGCTGGGTTTTTATTATTTGTGCAACACTGAAGTGTGTGTGTGACTGAGGGAGCCACCCACGCTGGTGTTTTCTGAAATGACCCTATAGTTTTCCGGATGCCTGCAGTGCACACATCTTCCCGGAAGAGAATGCACATCTGAAAGCTGTGTTTCCATTCATGTCTTCTTGTCAGCACCTTCAGGGTCCAATTCATAGATTCTTCTGAAGAATCTCATCTTGCCTTGGGAGTTGGGGCACGCAACGAAACTCAATGACAAAACAAAACCAACCTAACCTCCTGGTTTAGAATTTACAAAGGAGAAGGATGTAGATGATGTAAAGTGGGGAAACAGTGTTTTTTACTTCTGGGAAAGGTTAATGGAGGCACTGAAGCCCCAGCCAATGGGTATAAGTCTGCATTGTAAGCATGTGCTGTTGTTACCTTAGTAACAAAGGGAGTAAAACGGCATTAATGATGTCTCTGCTTCCTTCCTTTTTTTTTTTTCAATGCCAGTTTCTACTTCCTAAAGGGAGCTTATAATGGAGTGGAGGCAAACTGCAGTTAGCAACTGAAAAGTGAGTGAGTGGCTGTGCACACTGACAGAGATGTCAGGGAGGGACCCAGAGGTTTAGAATAGGATTACACTAAAGATCGTCCACCCTCCGATGCGGCACTGGCTCTCCTGGGAGTTTGAAGGATGTTACCGTGTGGTCTAACTCTGGCTCATCACTGTCAGTCCAGAGGAAGCTCTGGGTTGGGGCTGTTAAATGCAGGAGTTGGAACAATGAGAGACCTGTTCGAGTATTCCCCAGACACCACATAATGGAAATTTGGGTCTTCTCTGAATTCTCTCTCCAGGTGAGGAGGCATTGGCTAGGATTCCTCTTGCTTTCCCATTTGAATCAGCTTTTATTTTCCCCTTGTGTGACAGCAAGTGAATCCCACATTCTTTTCTGCCACAATTGACAATACCTGCTCTGTGGATTCAGCAGTCCCTCCAGTGCCTGCTCCTGGGGAAGGGTGAAAAGCGATAAGCTGGAAACCAGACCCACAGAGCTGGGCTTGGCTGCAAACCAATGTCCCCAAAGCAAACAAGCCTGATCAACTTTCATTAGATCAATTCTAGTCCCTGAACTGTGTAATTTTCCCAAGCTACAGTCCTTCCCACGTCCCAAGACACCAACACAAGCTACAATCCTTTCCATGTTCCTAGACACCAACCCAAGCTACAATCCTTTCCATGTACCTAGACACCAACACAAGCTATAGTCCTTCCCAAGTCCCTAGACTCAGACATAAGCTATGGTCCTTCCCATGTCACTAGATATCAATACAAACTATGGTCCTTCCCATGTCCCTGGATGCTGACACATATTGAAAAAGTGAACTGCGGGTGATTGTGATGGGGTCTGAGAATGTGTCAATGATAGATTCACATTTTCATAGTTGTTGGTAGTGACAACTCTTAGACAGCCTGAAAAGCTCTGAAAGAGTTCCAGTTGCTTCTGCTGTGGTGGCAAAGGGAGAGAGGCAGAAAGGAAGAGGGAAAGTCCCCAGAAATGGAAGAAGAGTGATGAGCGACAGACACACTTGCTTTCACAGGGTTGTGACTGTTGTCATTCACCTCAGGACAGTTCCTCACATCCAGAGGAAAGGATTGAAGCTTTTTGGGGTGCACAGATCACATGTCTGAATCCAGAGCTCCTGTGGGTGAGAAATTTGGGGAGTGAGGAGCCTGTCTAACTCTATTTTGAAGGCAGGAGCCATTATGCTGTATTCTTTCCATTTACTGTAAGAGCTGAGTTGCTGTTTTTAGTCTGTTTCCTGGAGCCTGACCTGTGCCAATCCATGACTTTGACTTGTCTTTGAGAAGACCCTTACCCTCCCTAACTCTCCTTAATCACCTTGACTAATCACATGGTGACCATGTGGTATTTTTTGAGATTTTTCTGTACTTATTGTCTCTCTTCTATAAACCTGCTTTGCAACTAGTCATGATTTTACTCCTTAAAAGGGGTCCAAGAAATGGACTTGAGGCTGTTCACTTTAACCCAACTCAGGAGGTAATCATTAGCCAGCAATAAAATCAAGCATACTTCAAATTTGGCTCACATTGTGGTAGTGGTCTTATTCTCACCTAGTGGGATCAATAGAAGAGACAGTAAGTCCCTCTCGGGAGCCCTTACAGCACAAACAAAGAAGAACCAGGTCTTAAAATTGATTGTAGAAGACTCCCTGGAGACCTCTGTTGCCCCTCAGTTGGATGGTGTGTGAAGGACCTGAAGATGTGGGCAGAGAAAGGAGATTGTAGATGTAGAAGCATCTCTGAAGGATGGGCCGCCCGGGGTTACCTTGAGTGGGGACAAATCAGAGTTATCAAAAACAATCAAGATATGGAAATATCTGTTTGGCCACTCTAACAGTTACAAAGATGATAAAGCTTATCAACAAAAATTTTTAATCAAAATTTTTTTTAAAAAGGCAAGTCTGTCATCCAGTGTTTGGGGCAGGAGGATTATGAATTTGAGACCAGCCTGGGCTATGTAGTGAGACACCTTCTTGAAAAAAACACAAAGGTCATCCATTCAACATACTATAGAAGGACAAGGACAAAGTTGGACACTTATAGGCATCAAACCCTATAATAAGGCTACAGTAGTTAGGACAATGTAGAATAGGTGAAAAAAATGACTGAGACAGAATAGGGAGTCTAGGAAAATATCAACTGATCTTTGGAACAGGAAATAACATTGAAAGAGGATTTTTTTTCCAGCAAATGACTCTGGGACAACTGGATGTTCACATGTAAAAACCAAACAAATGAATGAAGGGTCTTTCACAGGCTTTTCACCATTAACAAAAATGAACCCATGATGAATGACAAACACAAATGTAAAATGCAAACTATGGCACACCTATGACAAGAGGAAGTCCAGATGACCCAGGAGTTTAATTTCCTCCAAGGCAGAAGCCGTGGAGGAAGGATGGATGACCTGGACCACATTAAAGTTAAACCCTCCTACTCAGAAAGGCATAACCTAGAACAGGAGAAAATGTTTGCAAAGGACACACCAAATAAAGGACTATTATTCAAGACATACAAAGACATATAAAACTCAACAGTGGGGAAACAAAAGCAGGGTCATAATAAGCAATGGCTTGGACATCTCATCAGAGAAGACAGACCATTAATAGACATACAAAGATGCGCAATGCCATAAGTTATCAAGGGGAATGTAAGTCAAAGTGGTATTAACACCAAATCGAAATTAACAGCGTCCAAAGCTGGTGAAGATGAGAGCAAGAGGATCGTCCTTCCTTTGTTTGTGAAAAAACTAAGCAGCACAGCCATTTTGAAAATGGCTCATTGCTTCCACAAACTATCTAAACACACTCTAACCACATGATTTAGCAGTTATAACCCCTTAGTATCTTCACAAAAGAAGGAAAATGGCCACACAAAAGCTTACAGAAGTACACAACAGCTTTATGCAGACCAGCAGAAACTTAGGGGCAACTAAGATAACCTGCAGTTGAGCAAGCTGGGGGATGTCTGGATAGCAATGTGCTATTCGGTCTAAAGAGAAACAAGCTGTCAGGCCGTGAAGATACACAGAAGAAGCCTCAATAGTTACTAGTAAGTGAGCATCAATGAGAAAAGGCCACGTGCTGTGATTTCAGCTCCGACATTCTGGAAAAGGCAAACTGTGGTGACAACAAAAAGATCATTGGCTGCCAGGGCTGGGGAAAGAGGAGGACGAGGAAGAAGAATGAAAGGATTTCTGGGGACAGTGAAACTCTCCTGTGGGATTCAATATTGGTGGATATGTGACATTCTAAGTGTCAACAGCTATAGACGTGAACCTTAGAAGAAGTGTTGTGTTGCAGGTTTACCTTTTTTTAGCCAACCCATGAGCCACTGTGTGAATGACACTGAGAACAGGGCTATGTATATTAGCGATAATTGGTGTGTGTGTGTGTGTGTGTGTGTGTGTGTGTGTGTGTTGTGTGTGTGTGTGTGGTGTGTGGGGGTGGGATGTGTGTGTGTGTGTGTGTGTGTGTGTGTGTGTGTGTGAGTGTGTGTGTGTGTTATGTGGGTCATGGTGAGTGTGTAGGACTGAGGTCCTCTGTTGCTCTCCACCTTAGTTTTGAGATAGAGTCTCTCACTAAGCCTAGAACTTGCTGTTTCAGCTAGTCTGGCTGGTCAGTAAGCCCCTGGGATCCATTTATCTCTGCCCCCACTCCCCAGCACTGGGATTACAGAGGTTCTGCTCTGCCCCTCTTTCCCATGGGTACTGCGGATCTGAACAGGGTTCTCATACTTGTGCTGCAATACCTTTATCCACCAAGCCATCTTCCCTGCCTGTGAATAGGGTACTCACATCCCTCTTTCTTGATGGTACTTTGGAGCTCTCCGAGCAACAATGACATCAAGTCATCCTCAGTCTAGCCTTCTTGGATGTAGGAAAATGAGGTGGTATGGGGAGCAACTGGTCAGAACCCAGCAACTGATAATCACCCCTGGAGACAATGTATTGCCCGAAACATGTACTCAAAGAGTCAATCCCTATCAGTATCAATTTGGTGCTTGCTATGGTTGGAAATTTAGTTAATGCATGGAGATAAAAATGACCTCTGTTGATGAACTTTCACGGGGTGCCATACTCGGAAGAACAGTAGGAAAGGCTTAGTCGCTTCCCACAACAGCAACACACACGTTTTGACAAAGGACTCCTGGGTGGAATGCCTCAGCCACACAGTATGCTTCACTTCAGTCTGTTATCATTATCCCACTATGGGACTGCGAATAGAGAAGCCAGTGTGGAGAGCTTTCAAAGCATCAGGACATTTTTAAAAACCAAAATAGGTAAGCACAACTTTTTAAACAGAGTATTGCAATGTGATGCAGGCTAGCCTCAAATTCATGGTCGCCCTGCCTCGGCCTCCTGGGTGCTGAGATTATACAGGCCTGTGGATCCCATGATTAGAAATATAAATTTTTTGAGTGGAGGATTACGGTTCTATTTTGGGATGCCAACTATTAAACTCTGAATGTTGAAGAACCGAGATGTCAAATATTAGGCATTTTCTTAGTGCATTTTCTGTTGCTACAACAGAATATCCAAGCCTGGATAATTCATAAGGCAAAGAGGTTTATTTGGTTCATGGTTTGGGAAGCTGAAAAATGCAGGACTTGGTGGCCATGTGCTGTGTACATATCATGACATGTATCAGAACAGCAGGAAAGAGCGCAGGGCAGAGGGCGCCCATGGCAGAAATGGCATGGGGATGACTTTGATTTAGGATGGCCTGCTTTAGCTAACATATCAAGACCCACAAGACAGGAGGAATCTGCTCATAAGGGCTCTCTCTACCTCTGTGATCCAAACCTAATACGACCTCATTGAGGAATCAAGTCTCCGTGTGGTTTCTGGTGTGGGCAAAACATATTCTAACTGTGGCAGAGGCCAGCTGTAGATTACATAGAAGGACTTAATGATATTCACCTAGATAGGCCAGGGAATGACCTTAAAGAGATGTCCCTCAAGAGAAATCTGTTTATATTGGCTCATTCAGTCTAATAAATATTTATTTAGTCATTAAGAACAGGCTGGAGACTTAATGAGATTCTTTGGCTTTGTTGGATATGAGCTAAAATTTACAAAAGGAAGGGATTATTTATAAGGTACTAAAAAGAGTGATCAGGGGATATTCCAACTTTACTTCAGAATAAATAAGATTGATACTTGCCTCTCAAAGGACATCAAATCTAGTTGGTTTATGATATGATGTATGACTCATTGAGATTTTACAATGAGAGCACAATTTCCTACTCCTGGCCCCATACTCCTGAAAGATGATTAACCTTGGAACATAAGCAAAACTGGTTATTCTAGAAACAGAAAAAAGGGCTGAGATCTTGGTACCCTTCAATGCCTTCTTTAATAGACATCTACCATGCCTTATTTCATCCCAGGAGCTAAAGGAATTAAGAAGCACCACTGATAGGCATACAAGGCTCACAGCCAGGAGATAGCCAGAGTCTTCTCTCCAAGGGAACAATTATAGGGGCCATCAGGGTGAGATAGTGGTCTGGGGGCAGGGAAAGGAGCAGACAGAGTTCCCAAGCAAAACTGACCTAATTATAAATTTGCGTGTGGCCACTCTCTCCTGAAGCTCCAAATTTGAAAACAGCTTTTCTATAACTGCAGCCCATCATAAGCTTGTTTGCATTTCCATTGGATGCAAACAATGAGGAATTGTTTGCCTTGTACTCAAGGATGCCTTGGGATATTCCCTGTCTCCCAGAGCCTACATAAATATTCTTATTTGCTGTTTTGGAGGGGGTCATTGTATATGTTTAATGAGTGAGATCACTTCCTACTCCCATTTGGAAATCATTCTCATGTGGTTTTGGTATTGAGGTCATATTAGCCTTGTAAATGTGTTAGAAAAGTTATTTTGTTTTCTACTTTCTGGGCAATTTTATATAAGATTAGATTTTATGTTTTCTGAGGATTGCATCCTTGTTTACCTCTCTCTGGACTCTGGCCAGTTCTGTAGACAGTCCCAAACTCTTCCTTCAGTGAGTGTCCTTGCCCTTCGAGTCCTTGACCTCCCTGATCTTTCATCCTACCCAGCTCTTCTTTGGAACCTTGCTTCTGAAGACTGCTCTGACCATCTTCTGACAGCCAAGATGCCCCTCTCACTTGTGTTCTGTCTTAACATTATAATTGCTATGGTTGCATGTGACCCTCGAGCAGATAAAGTCTTGGCCCTTAGCCCATGGTGCTATGGGAAGTGGTAGAACCTTCAAGAGGTGGGATCTAGTGGGCGCTCATCTGGTTATTGGGCATGTGTCTGCAAGAGCTCATTGCTCCTATCACATATTCCTGTCTGAAGTACTGCCACCATTGTCCCAAAAGCTACAAACTAGTCAGTCATGGTCTGAAACCTCCCAAACTGTGAGACAAATGCCACCCTCTTACCATGCAGTACAGGGTACTGAAGCCAGTACCTGGCACATGCTAGGCAAATCCCAACACTGCTTTGTATCTTCAGACCGTGACCCTGTGTGTGTGTGTGTGTGTGTGTGTGTGTGTGTGTGTGTGTGTGAGAGAGAGAGAGAGAGAGAGAGAGAGAGAGAGAGAGAGAGAGAGAGAGAGAGGAGAGTTTTCTATGTAGCACGTGATGACCTCAGAGCCTCTGAACCTTCTCTCTTGACAAACTGATTATCTTAGGGACTTGTCATAGCAATGAAATGCTGACTAATGCACTATCAGGCAAGTTCAACCTGAGACCCAGGAGCTGCATGCAGCTAAGAATAGCTATGAGTAAGCTCAATATAAAAATTAGAAACTTACTTAAAATATTATGAAATTTTTTAAACTTAATTGAGTCATTCTCAAGGGTAAACTTTGTAGATGATATTGTCATGCCTCAAAGTCAAAATGTTGGACATGTGTAAATGGAGGTGTCTCCATCCCACCCCACTCCACACACACTTCTAAACAATCACTCAGAGGCTTAATATTAATTACAGAATGTTTGGACTATAGTTCAGGCTTATTACTAACTAGCTCTTACATTTAAATTAACCCATTTCTATTAATCTATGTATTGCCACATGGCCATGGCTTCTACCGGTCTGCTGGCATCTTGTATCTTGGGAAACTGGCTTGTGTTTCTCTAAACTCTACTTTCTCTCTGTGTCTCCATTTGGCTTTCCTGTGTAGCTGTATTCTTCCTGGCTATAGGCCAATCCAGCTTTTATTACCAACCAATGAGAGCAGCATATATTCACAGCATATGGAAAGGTTATCCCACAGAAGACATGCTTACATCACTACTTATAACCAATATCGTGACTTGACATATGTATCAGTATGAGGGCAAAGGCTACATTTCCATCACTTAACAATGTTTAGCTCAGTGTTTAGTCCATATAAAGAACTTAATAAATGTTTGTTAAGTCAATAGTTGGTTATCTTTTAATCATATCAATTACACTTGAAGCTAGAGAGACAACATAACTGGATGTTGTTACCAGAGTTCTTTCAGTTCAGTTTGAAATGTTCCTTTTATCTTTCGTCACAAGAATGTAGCATGTTTACATGTCTTTGAATGAAGTTGTCTGACATTACTTTTAAAAAAAGTTGATAATTCGGGGGAATTGCTTTGCTCCTCCTTTGATTAAGTACTGCAAGCTGACAACTACTTCTAGAGGCTGCCATTTGTTTCTTGTACTAAAACTTTCTTGCTTGAAGTCCATTTTATCTTGAATTAACGTAAATGCCTTGGAACTTTTTGATATTTACATGGAATATTTTTTCATATTTTTAGCTCATCTGTGTCATTATTTCTAAGGTGTGCTTCTTATAGGCAACATAGAGTTGGGTTTTGTTTGTTCATCCATTCTGACAGTCTCTACCTTTTATTTGTAATGTTTAGACCTCTTGTATTTAATGTACTTACAGATTGGATTATATTTAGCTCTACATTTTTGTTCCTCTTTTTTATTCTTCTCTCATACAATACATCCTGACCTTAGCCTCCCTCCCTCCACTCATTTCAGCCCCCAGAACAAAGGTCTGGATTATAGCCCCAGAGGACTCCTCACTCCTAACCACCAGAAGTCTGTAGGAAGTCGCTTTATGAGCTCTTACCTAAGACTTCAGGTTTTTTCTTCCTTGTCTTATCTTACACTTCAGTGACCATCCAAACCTTCCTCCCCTCATAGAGATCAGCCTCTGTATGTCTTCAAATACTATCAAATATTTGTGGCACACACTTCATTATAACTCTCTGAAATTAAGCAGTCTTTTTGTTTTGTATATTTCTTCCTGGGACAATATCTTATCCCTTTTCTACGTTCAGCATCTGTTTTTTCTTACCGCTAATTTGCTTTATTAAGTGTGATAATTTTTATGGTTGAATCTATGCCTAGGATGTTTTCTTTTCTCTTCTCCCCCCGCCCCCCCCCCCCCCCCGGCCCTGGGGTAAGGTCACATGTAGCCTAGCCTGGCCTTGAACTTGTATATAGCCAAAGAAATCCTTGAACTTTTCATTCCCCACTGCTTCCTCGCCCACATCTGGGATTATAGACATACACCACCAGATAATCAGCTTTTCTTCTTTTTGTCCTCTATTTATACTGCTGGTGGTGGCTTTGGGGGAATTTTAAAAATTATTCTTCTTTGCTCTGACTCCTTGACATTTTCCTGTCTCTCTTAGCAAAGTTGATGAGCAGAAGGTAACGGCAACACTACTGAATAGTACCTGGCTTTGGATTAGTTACTCAAGGCCTGTGAGCTCCAGTTTACATAAAATGATGGAAGAGTCCTTCTGGTTATTCCGTTCTGTGTTCTGCAACTATTATACCTACAGGGGCCACACGTACCTCAGCTATGACTGCTGCAGCCCAGGATGTAACCCCCCCAACACACATTATCGTCCCTTTTGTGATCCTCTGACACTTGGGTTTTGATTGCCCTTGCGTGTTTGCTATTTCTGGAGATCTAAACATACTCTCACCCCACATCTGGCCATGCCTTCTCTGTCTTCACACACTCTCACCCACATCTGGCCATGCCTTCTCTGTCTTCACACACTCTCACCCACATCTGGCCATGCCTTCTCTGTCTTCACACACTCTCACCCACATCTGGCCATGCCTTCTCTGTCTTCACACACTCTCATCCACGTCTGGCCATTCCTTCTCTGTTCTTCACACAGATACCTATGGTTTCTACTCTTGATGGTCTGACACCCATCTCAGTTGCTCTCAGAGAAACTGACCCTTCAGAGTCATGTCCCTGTTTGTATGTTTGTATGTTGGCACACATGTGTGCGCACATGTGAACCTGTGAGTGCAGAGGCCCAAGTTTGACATCAGAAATTTTCTTAATCACTCTTTCTTCTTTGAGGCAGGGTCTCCCAGTCAAACCAAGAGCTGACTGGTACAACTAGTTTCAGTACCAGATTGCTCTGGGGAACCTGTCTTGAACTTCTGAGGCTGGAATTACAAGCAGGCAACCACACTCACCCAGCCTTTGTGTGGATTGTAGGGATCCAAACTGTGGTCCTTGCTGGTGGGCAATTTCTTTAACCATTGAGCCATCTCCCCAGCCCTTGGTTGCGTTCTTGAGGGTGAGCAAAGAGAAAAGGTTATGGAAATCATGGGAAAGGTTTACAGAGTCAACATAGTGAAGACGAGCTGTGAGGCTGGCCCAGCTGACCCGATAGACTCCTTTCTTTTCTGTCCTCATCTTATCCCCACAGACACGCCTCCTTCCTTTGATATCTCTATTCCATAGCACCCCACACAGTCATGCCCGCCCTTGCCCTTTTAGGAGGCAACTGGCACTTTTTTCCACTTCTCAGGATTCTCCCGAGGCTCTCCCTCTGTGCAGGCTTGCCCTATGTTCACTGCTGAAGAGCCCCAATCTGAAGAGCCCCACTCTCTCCTAGGTCACCAAGAAACACCATACCAAAGGCTGTCAGAGGTCTGAATTTTTTTCTGTCCTGAGTATAATGGCAGAACATGAGAAAGGGGAATTGGGAGACCTTAGTTTCTGAGCTTTCCCGCATTCTGTGTACAAGAACACGACAGGGACGTTTACCTTCTTTTGCCTTTCCTGTGTTTTTGTTTTCTTATTCCTAAAATGAGAAAGAACATATTTTCATAGGGTTAATAGGATTTACGAGTACAGGTGAGATAACACTTTGTAGGTATTTGTTGAAGATCGTATTTTGAAAAATGGGGATTCACAAGTGTGTAGCTTCTCCATGAAGGAGGCCAGCGGTCGCCAGCTGTTGGGATAAAGGTAGAACAGTGCGTTACAATAAATCTTTCCGCCATACCTAATATGTCTCTGTATTATTTTGTCCATCCACGCGGCGGGCAGAACTCAGGTGGCTGGCAGAGACCGCCCACGTGGCGGTGGGGCTCCAGTGGCTTTGGCGGGAAGATTTATCGTAACAGAATGGTGTCAGTGAGTGGGCTAACCCAATGCCCCAAGGTTCCCAGAGAAAGAGGGAAACCTGCCGCTACATCCTGCCCTGTGAGAGGCATTGGAGCAGCTTCCATATGCTTGCGCCATCCAGGCGCTCTTGGGGTTTAGATCGGCACTTCTGAGACGATAAAGACAGATCCAGATAAAAGAAAAACCTCTAAAGGTTTACACTGCCTTTAAAAATATATGTAGGCTTGTGAGAGAAAAAATAACAGGAGGAAATAGAGTAGCCAGTTGTGGTGGTACCTGCCGGTAGGATTTGCTGAAGGAAGCAGAGGCAGGTGGATTTCCACAGAGAAACCGTCTCGGGAAAAAAGAAAATAAAGTAATAAAAAAGCCACATAAAGATGGAAAATACACAGAGAATCCGGATACTATATATCATATTGTTGTCTTTAAAAAGTTTGATTGCCAAGGAAAGACTTACTGCTGCTAAAATACATTTGATTATAAATGCTGCTAAATTAATCCAACTTATACATTTTAAAAATACTTTGACTTCAAAATTTAAGTCTAAGGACAGGCTACTTGGAAAAAGAATTTCTGTTTGTGTTTCCACTGAAAATAAAAAGCTATGGATTCCTTCCAGACTAATATGGTTTGATCAAGCAAGACTCCCTGAAGCAGTGACCCAATTGATCCTACATCCAAAAAAGCTGAGACGATACAGCCTTTCAGACTACAAAAACAAGGACTTGGTCAGATTTCTATGTTTTACAGTAACCATGCTGATGTTGTGCATTTGTTTATTTTCCTTGAGTAGTGAGGGGGGAAGACAACAGGAGAAGCTGGGTAAGATTCAGTGAGTGGAGAAATAGTTTTAGATAGATAGTCCTCTATCCAGCTATCCGCCCACTTTCAGGAGACACGGCCCACTCAGGTGAGTAATTATGAACCCTATTCATTGGAGGACAGCTGTGTGCCAGGTGCTTCTCTTTTGCAAAGCAACCTGAGCTGTGAGAAGGCATTGCCCCCCAGAGAAGAACAGCGATTCTACAAAGGTGCATTCCTGGAGGTGGAGGACCCATGGCCCACCTTCAACTTTCTCTGCTTCCAGAGCCAGTGTCTTCTCCAGATTATCAGTGTGAGCCACTTTTCTGTTTCTTTGACATGAAGCAATTTAAGGAAGGGAGGGTTTAGTCTGGCTCAGAATTGGAGGGTGTGGCCCATCATGGTGAAGATTTCCAGCATCAGCACCCTGAGGCAGCTGGTCCCACTGCACCTTCAGTCAGGAAGCAAAGAGATGAATGGCTGAGGCTCGGTTCACTTTCTCCCTTTTGTGCAGCTGTGGATAGCAGCCCACAGAATAGCAGTGTCCAGACTGAGGGTGGGTCTTCCCTCTTCAAGTGATCTAAAAGATCTACAAAATCTCTTATGGGCATCCCCAGAGACTTGTCTCCAAGGTGATTACAAATCCTGTCAAGTTGACAGCACAAGCTATTACACCATCTCAATCCTGCTTCCTAGAGGAGTCTCACTGATCCATCCCAGGAGCCAGGTGCTGCCAGGGACATCAGGATCTCCTTAAGCAACCTAAGAATGGCCACGTTACAAAATACTATGTGTGGACTGGCCTGAGGCTTTTTGGGGTAGGCCTATTCAAGCTGTGCTATGGGCTGAGAAGTCTCTCTAGAACCAAGACATCTGTGGGAAAGGGCTTTGGCAAGTCTGAGACTATCCAAAGGCTGACACCCCAAGTTATAAAGTGTGAAGGGGACTAAGGGAGAAGATGCAACCTGACACTGTATAATAACTTTATATTGGTGAAATTCCTGCTAAACTTCTGGCTAAAGCTGCCTTACGTGTCTAAAGTGGGGGAAGATGAGTGAGTGTAGAACCAAATGGGGCGTTTTTCATGGCAAATGGTGATTGTCTCAGCCAGGTGACCCTCCCCAAAAGTTCCTGAAGCAGTCACTTCTGCAGCCAGTCATATGGAGTTTGGGTCTGAACTCTCCCCCTTCGTGGGAAAGAAGCTCCGTGGCCATGGATGGTAGATTTCTCTTGTGCATGGCCAGGTGCCATGTCACTGCTGGAACCCAGGTGGTATTTAAAGACGACTGCAGTAGTGAACCCCGCAAACAGAATGAGAAGTATGTACTTACGAGGGAGACTTATTCAGTTGTTTAAAACTGATGACAATCAAATCTTGGGCTGGATAGAAGGCTCAGTGCATACACTGCTGGCCATACAGATGTGAGGTATCCGTGTTTGCATCCCTGGAACCCATGGAAAGCTAGGCATTGTCCCGTTTCTTCTATGGCGAGATCGGAAGCAGAGAAAGAATCTGCAGAAGCTGGTGAGCCAACTAACTCGGTATATACAGCGACAAACAGAAAAACCCATCTCAAGACATTGGGGACGGTGTGGCTTGACACCTGAGGTTGGTCTCCGACTTCAATGCACGTGTCATGAACAGCCATCCCCAATACAAATAAACTTTTAAAAAGAAGACTAAAAGGAATGAATGAAAGAAAAATCTCTGGCCAGAGGGTACAGCCATCTCTGAAGTGTCCCACGTTCACTCAGGTGCCCTTCAGATAGGGAAATAAGTTCAGGCTGCCTGGGAACTGAAGGGGAAGAGCTCCAAACTGGATTTCCCAAAGCAGATTTCAAGTTCTTTGATGCATTTGCATGCAGGTCCTGATTTGACTCCCCAGCTGTGCACTAATGCAAATGGCAGAGCCAGATTTTCTCTGGGAGGAAGACGCTCGGGGAGATCCTCTGGTCATGGCAGAGCCACCTTCAGGAAGGGTGTCCTGACTTCCCAGGTGGTATCGAAACATCACCTACATTATCGTGGACATGGCTCTGGTTGTCAGATATGTTTCAGGGCACTAAAACAGCCATGCAGTTGCCTAGAAACCAAAGGTCCAAGATATCTCAGTGATTTTCTCAGTCCTAAATCGATCGATAGTATTGGAACTGCAGAAATCTGGAGCCAGAAGGAGAGTGTGGATGGTGGAGAGGGGTGAGCAGACAGCAAAGAGGGGGTGTAACACATTGTCTTCATTGAATCATTTCCAAGTGCCTTGAAGAAGCTAATTCCACAGGAAACCCTAGCTCAGTTCTGGGGGATAACTCAGCCAATAAAGTACTTGCCATGCAAACATGAAGCCCGGAGTTCAATCTCCAGAACCACACTGAAACCAGGTACCGTGGCATGTGGTTGTAATCCCAGCACTGGGAAGACAGAGATCCCTGAAACTTACTGGCCGGACAGCCTACCCTAATCAGAGAGAGAGAGAGAGAGAGAGAGAGAGAGAGAGAGAGAGAGAGAGAGAGAGAGAGAGAGAGAGAGAGAGAGAGAGAGGAGTGGTATGGTTTTATTGGAACCAGGACAGCTGCTGTTCCGGAACCAGGAACCAGGACAGACAGCCGCTGTTCCTCCAGCTGCCCCCTCCTTAGGCAGCCTCGTCCCAGACTTGAAGAGACACTCCTGCTCCTTTTCCCATCCGGAAGGGAAGTCAGGGGGTTCTCATAGCCCGATTCCTGCCTTCCCACATGACTGAACATCCAGGGCTTTCTAACATTGCTCTTCTATTCTCAGGGCTCCTCTCAAAAGTAACTCCTATTTCCTGGTCCTAACACTGAACCCAAATAACATGGTTTTGTGTCGCGTCTATCTCGACCAGCAAGAGGGACACGACCACGACTCTTCTTCAAGCAGTTTATTCAGGAACCTTGTACGTCAGCTTCTCCTCTTACTGCTACTTCAGCTTCTCCCTCTACCAGCCCCTCCGGCAAGCCCTTAAAAGCAAGCTCATTACCCAATTAGCTCACGCCACCTGGCAATCCCGGATAGGTCACAGCTGGAGGAGGCACACCAGATCCACTAAGCGCTTCCAAATAAGGCTTGTTTACAGCTAAGCTCGGTCTCCCTGGCATCCAGCCAGGCGCCATCTTGGGGCTGTGGCTCCCCACAGTTTTGTATATAAGAGTAGGGCCACGGCAGCCTTAAAAAAAATAAAACAAAAATCAAAGATCCACAAAGTAATTTTAAATAACACAAAGCCTACACATTTTCTACAGCTGTTGAACTGGAACGAAACGATCAAAATACTCTCAGTGAACCTGAGTCTAGGTAATACTTTCCTTGGGCCTTGACCATTGCCACAAGCAAACAGCTCTGAGGGCTGAGGAGCTCCTTGGGTCCTTGAAGCTAAGAATGTGGCTCTGAGGAGGGGTTCCAGTGGGCATGGATGGCGGGTGTCTGGGTTCAGACAACCTGGAGAGTGAGAGGCTCAAGGTGGCCCTTACCTGCTTGAGCCTCGCACTTCTGACTGGAAACAGGAGGCAGTTGCCATGGTTCCATGATGCTGACAGGACAAGAAATCACACACTGGAAACTCGTCTTTGCTGAAGCATCTCAGACATGGGTAGTGATGTGCCGAGGCTTTTTCTGTAATGACTCCATCAGTCACAGCCAGCTTTCTGAGACAGGCATTATCCTTCCACACATCTTCAGTTTACATTTGGGGAAACAGCGGCAGTGGGGGGGGGTGTCAAGTCAACTGTCCAAGGTCATATAGCAAGTGAGAGGACTTGCATGTGGATTTTGAGTCCAGGGCTATGATTCAGGATTGAGCTTATTTCCTTATTCTGTATGGCTGTACTAGTCTCAGCAAAGGACACCAATCAGAAGGAAATAAACTAGAAACTCGGAGCTGATGAGCCCAAGGATCTGTGTGTAATTCCCAATGAAACTACCATATGGTGTTAGACAACAAAGTCCAAGAAGACACTTTCTGAGTGGAGAATGGCTGTTTCCTCCCAAGCTCTGGTCCATCTCTGATGACAGTTTTACTCCTTACACTGAACTCAGGGACAAGTTCCCAAGAAGAGCATGTTAAAAGCTGTAGCTCATTCCCCTCGCCCAAGACCTGTGTTCTAAAGATGTGCCCTGCCTCTGCAGACATTCTGAGGCCAAACGGTTCAGTGGATAAAACTCTGTGTTTGGGTTTATGGTCTATGCATCAAAGGTTTCATTTTAATTTGGTTTAAGTTAAGGGATATGGGTATGTTGCTTGCGTGTATGTCTGTGAGCTATGTGTGTGATGTGCCCTTGGAGGCCAGAAAATGCGAGTGCGATCTCCTAAGACTGGAGTTAGCTATAGTTGTGAGCTGCTGTGTGGATTCTGGGAATTGAATCCTGGTTCTTTTGAAAAGCAACCAGTGCTCTTAGCCACGCCTCCTTCTCTTCTGGCCCTAATTTTTATCTTTTGCTTTGTAGCCCAGACTGGCCTCAAATTCAAGACGATCCTCCGAGTACTGGGATTATAGGTCTGTGTCCCTATTCCTAGTTGTACCAATTTGAAAACCTCTTGGCTTCTCAAGAGGCTGCCTTGTTTATACATCCCCAAAGGGGAGGGAAAAGGAAATACAAATTACAGAACAATGAAAAATGTTTCACCAACATGAAAGAAACAACGTTAAAAGACATTTTGATGCTGGTTTTCATCCCAGCGGACATGGACTGTCTCTCTGCTTTTTCTGGGCGAGTGGCTTACCACGAACCAGTTCTGAACGGAAGCGTAACTGTCTTTTGAGGCAGTGTTAGACAAAGATGTGAAGGTGAATCGGATGGAGTGATAAGCTGAGTTTGTACATAAAAGAAGCACCCTTTTCATCAGTAGAAAACTGCTTGCTTTCCGCCCCAGCTATGCCGACCGTGAATTAAACAAACAGCGGCCCCCAGGCACTCTAAATCACCTCCCTGCATGGAGCTGCCCCACCTTTTATTCCTGACTGGGCTTTTTCTGCCTCCCACTTTCCTCTCTGCCTTCCACTCGCCGGTGAGAAGTCCTCAAGCCACACACAGCACAGCTGAGAACGTCTCGGCTCATGTCATGATGTGTTAATGCTGCTGTTTTTGTCTAAGAACGCACAACCCTAAACCCTGTAGCAAACACCCTTTGCTGGTGACAGCCACCAGTTCTCACGAGTGCTACTGTCTACACAATTGCCTCGATGGGTGGTTCTTAACCTGTGGGTCATGACCCCATTGGGGGCTGCATATCAGATATTCCAAATATCAGATACTCACATTGCGATTCCTAATAGTAGCAAAATTAGTTAAGAGGTGGCAACGGAATAATTTTATGGTTGAGGGCCACCACAACGTGAGGAACTGTATTAAAGGGTCACAGCATTAAGAAGGTTGAGAACCAGTGGCCGAGAGTCATGTAATGATGACTTGGTCTCCAACAAGGGCTGTGAGCTTCTTGGGCTCCTTTTTTAGGGTGTCGGTAGCTGACAGCATTTTTGAGAGCTTTCATTCACTTGGATGTCCTGACCTGACAGAGATCATAGTCCTAGGGGTGTTTGGGACGTGGAGCGGGATTTCTGCTGTGTCATATGCTATCTGGTAGCATTCAGTTCACAGTACTGGTGTATTTCCCCCCCCCCCCCGGGGTTTCAGTCCTATGCCATGTTCTTGAAGGACGATCCATCTACCCTGCAGCCAGCATGAGTTGGTTGATCTAAGTCGCTTGTCACCTTTAAGAACTTTTTCTTTCTTTCTTTTTTGATAGTGTTTTATTTATATCTAGATTGGCCTTAAACTTTTGTTCGTTCTCTCCCAGCCTCCCAAGTGTTAGGACCATAGGTAAGTGCCACTATGCCCAGCTAAGCACAGTACCTCCCACTTTTCTTTCTGTGTGTGTGTTTGTGATCTATGTGCGTGTACTTGTTCAAATGTATGTGTTTAGGTGCATACCCCTGTGCATGTGGGGCTGAATAGCAGAGGTCTGTGCTGTGTATCTTTCTCAGTTATTATTTTATTATTTATGTGCAATTTTGTGTGTGTGTGTGTGTGTGTGTGTGTGTGTGTGTATGTGCGTGCGCGCACACGCTTGTGTGCACGAGGGCAGGCTGGTGCATGATCACGTGCATATGTGTGTGGAGGCCACAGGTCAACATCAGGGGTCTCCATTGCTCTCTACCTCGTTTTTTTGAGACAGGCTCCCTCACTTGGCGCTCACCAATTCAGTTAGACTGGCTGGCCAGGGAGCACGCGGGCTCCACTTGTCTCTGCTTCCACAGCACTTGGGTTACTAACAGCTGCCACCACACTACAGGGATGCTGGGGATTTGAACTCAGGTCCTCATGGTCATGTCTCAAGCACTCTACTTACTGGGCCAGTTTCCTTGCTCCAAAGCAAACAATGAATTTTAGCAAATTTGTAGGTTTCTGTAGCCATCCCAACAACCCGGTTTCAGAGTGTTTCAGTGACACCCCAAACCTCTTTCTTTCTTTCTGCTCGAAGGTCACCTCTCTCACATCTCCATCCCCAGGCAAATGTCTTTGATTGTCCTTACTGGAATTTCAATATAAATGGAGCCACGCATCAGTGCCTCTATCCTGACTTCTAACCTAACGTGATGTCATTGGAGTTCATTCCTGTTACTGCATGTGCCAATGATTTGACCACTTTTTATTGCTAAATAGCACTCCATGTGTGGCTATTCTGTGTTCCACTTGCGACCTCACCAATGGACATGTGGACTAGTTCGTTGCGGAAAAAAATAAGGGTCATTTTGCCCCTGCAGAGACCCATGGATCATACGGCATCTGGGGTGGTTAGACCTAAGAGTCAATGTGATACAGCCTAGAATTGCCTGGTTAGTCTCATGTACATTGGGTTGATGTACTTGTTCTCTCTCTGCTCCTGGATGAGATGTGACTAGCTGTCTTGAGTTCCAGGAGCCTTGACTTTCTCTCAGTCACGGACTATAACCTTGAATTGTGGACTACAATAAATCTGTTTTCCCACAACTTGCTTTTTGTCAGGGTATTTTATTACAGCAATGAAAGTCAAACCAGAACACAGGCTCATGACCAAAATTCTGGCTGAGTCCTCAGAAGAGTCTTGGAGGGCATTATTTAGGGAGTTTGGAGAGAGAATGGTCCCTTGTTTAGAGAAATCAGGCAGTTTCTTTAGTGGTTTTTAATGACTGGAGATTTTCTCTTTTCTAGTAACGGTGAGGGCCTTCTTATTAAACAAAACCTATTTACTTATTATACATGTTATATGTAATATCCATACAGGCTGCGAGTATATGTATGCTCAAATGTGAATGGGTGCACACGCATTTATGCACATACACATGGGGTAGAGCTTGACACCAGAGCCTTCCTCTGTCATTTTCCACCTTACTCATTAAGGTCTTTCAGTTGAACTCAGAAATTGCTGAGATAGCTAATATAGGTAGTCATCTGGTCCAGGGTTTCCGCTATCCTCTACCTTCCAAGTACAGGAAATACAGGCAGTCTGCCACTTGGCATTTATGTGAGTTCTTGGCATCTGAACTCTGGTGACTCAGGCTTGCATTGCAAGTGTTGTACTCATTGGGCCATCTCCCCAGACCAGTAGTACTGATAGTGTAGACACTGACCCAAAGTTGAGAGCTTTGAATGTCAACATTCTAGACAATGTAGATGGAGGATCTGCCCATCAACCCCCATGCCTTTCAGAGCATCAAGGATGGCACTGTTAGCTCTGTATCTGCACAGTGAAGGCCTAGAGACAGGCAGTAGTGCTGCAATTCTCATCCCCGATGACAGGAAGATGGCTGTTAGGCCATCTGGTTATGAACACCTGTATCCGGGCCTAGTATGTAAATGGCACTGTCCTCCACTTGCCAACATGGCTTTTCTATGACATTCACTCTCCATGCTACCCTTGGGAAGAAGCAAACTTCTTGCAGGAAGGGATCTGAAGGAGGGAGCACTAGTGATGAGATGGGTTTGTTGAGACTAGCAGTAGGGTTGGTCTTGAGCCTGCGTAGGAAATCACCGGGCTCTTGCTACTTAAGAGTGTGCTCTGAGGACCAGCAGCGTCAACATCACCTAGAGCTTGTCTGGAACACAGTCAAACTGAGGACAGAGGTCAGTGCTAGAGTACTTGCTCTGCACACACGAGGTCTTGGGTTCAGCTTTCAGCGTGAAAGGGGGCAGCAGGGTACAGAGTTGACCTGGAGACTACGGTCAGCACACACCCCCTTTGTCTTTGTTTTTAGATTAGGGTGGTTGGGCAGGTGGTTTAGATTAAGTGGGCCTCAGTAGATAAATCGCTATGCAATTTGCAAGGGCAGGTCACCTGTTCAGTTGCCGTTTCAGACTGTCATCTTTACAGCAGGTTGATGGCTTATGAGGTTTGGATGGAGCGTGCCGACTTCCTATATGACTGTGGGTCTGCCTGGCCTCATTCTGCAGTCCACGTCTGTTTAAACATGTGGCATGCCTATCTCTGTGAAAACACATAGTGCAAATAAACCACCATCACTTCTGATGCTGGGGGGCTCCTTTGTAGCATGATGAACAAAGCAACGAGGAGTGCCAAACCTTAGCGCACAGCAGCATCACCTGGAGACCTGGACGCATATTTGGAAGCTCCACCCCAAAGCTTTTGATTGAATTTATAGGATCCCAACTGATAATCTGCATGGCTAGGAATCCCCATATGATTCAAATTGGGAATGATCAGAAATTTTAGTTTCAAAGGCACTGTAGCGCCCCCCCCCCAAAACTGCCTCTTAAACTTTACTGGATCAAGTGTTCTGATGAGGTAGTTTAAACATCCCAGCCTAGGGACACCTGGGAAACAATGTGAAGAGAGAAACCATCTAACATACTATGAGATCAGTTTTAAACTCCTGTGCTGTGTTTTAAACCTACTGTCTGAACAGCTGCCAAGCAATGCCGTTTGCCTCCTTTCACTTGGTCTGAACCTCTTCCAATTGTGATGGTGGATAGATAGTAGTGGTGACCATTATGTTTGAGCTGCCGTTTGTTTTTTGAGACAAGATCTCATGAAACCCAGGCTGCCTTCAAACTTGCTATTAGCTGAGGCTGACATTGAGCTCCCAATCCTCCTGCCTCCACCTTCTGTGGGCTCGGTTTACAGTTGTGCTCCGTCACAGCCTGCTATGTTGTTTGAGTTTGAAATCTCAGTTGGTGACCCCACCAGTATGGCAGAGATATTGAGTGCCCAGGCTGTATGGTGACCGTCCAGGATTCTGAAGTCCGGGGCTCAGCCAAGGAAGCTACCCCCACACTTATGTCTCTACTACCTTGGAGGTGCCGACCCAACCAGGGTTACTTAATCCCTGCTATTACCCGAGTGCTTAGTGACCTGGTACATCCTTGGCACATCTGATTGGAGTTCCTTTGGGCAGATTTTTCCACCTGAGGCAGCAGCTTGGAGTAGCCATCTGCTGTGACCTTCCTGGGGTCTCTTGTCTAAAGCCTGCCTGTAGACTCCTGGGCTATGGCGGCTTCCTGCCAGGAGAAACTGGGACTGCACTTTATTCCATAATTGAGTACAGGATTGACATCACTAGAGTACCTTGCCTGTCTGATTCCATTTCATATTATTAAAAACAGAGACTTGGAACTTTTATTTTTTTTTATAAAAAATTTATTGAGATGATGTAATTATAGGTTTTTCTTTAAAAATTATTTGCAACTCACTGGCCCTGAGAAAAGGCATTTTTTTTTTGTTTTTTTTTTTCTTTTTTGTTACATTCATTTGATTCAGTCCCTTATAAACCCCACACCTCATAAACAAGAGATTAGAAACTAAACAACAACAAAAATTCATTCTAGATTCATCTGGCTTGCAGGTGGGTGCAGTTGCAAAGGGCAATCTTCAGGAGAGTGTTCACTTGCGAGGGGGAGAGGCAGGGAGTTTGCAGCTGTTTAGTGTTGATGCAGATGGGGCCAAAAGAGTACTGGGTTAGTTCCCTGTGCCTTGTTGATGGGCAGGACTCCTGGCTGTTCCTCTGTGTTCCTGCCCTACTGGCCTTCCTGAGTCACTCAATTTAGGTTTCTGGTCAGAAGAGGAGCAGGCTGAGCTCCAGCTAGCACCGAGTGACTGGGCAGTGAAAGCCACCCTTTGCATCTTTAGTTTCTTTGCTGGGGATGGATCCAGTGGGGGTTTAAACCTGTATTACTTTCTAACTGGATTCTAAGCACTTAGGTTGGAGCCCGATCCTGATTCTGTTCATGTCACGCTGTCTGCTCCCAGGGTAAGTGACATGACCTCTCTCAGGTTCCCTTCTGCCAACAACAGTGGATGTGCCAAAATGCATTTATGGTTGGATCCTGGAGACATAGTGGCCACTCAGTCCTCTCCTAGCCATCTAGATGTCAGCTGAAGTGACATTCTTATCTGGACAAGGTATTAGTGTGAAAAGATGCTGGACCAGAGGGTTTTGAATGTGCTAGGGAAAGGGGGAAAACCCCATCAGCCTGTACACTGTCCTGTTCTTTTCTTATGAAGACTCTTTTCAAAAAAAAAAGTGGGGGGAGATATGGAACATGAGTGACACTATGTTTGGTGGTCACCAAGTTGCTTTGGCTCAAGAGGATCTGAGAGAAGTTACTGTCAATATCTCACCAGCTAGCACTGTTTTTTTCTGATGGAGACCTGAAGACAGCCTGGCCAAGGACACAGGACAGAGAATTCCAGGACCTAAGTGACAATGCCCACCCTTCTCACAGCAATGCTGTCTTGCAAATTCCTTCCCTGACCCAACCCAGGAGAGCCACAGAAAAGGCCACCTACTCATCTGACACATGAGCTTTTAGTTTAGTTCCATCACCTCTTGAACTTACTGTTGAGATAGAAATCACGGTGGATGGAAAAAACCAACCAAACAAACAAACAAAACCCCCCAAAACCAAAGAGCCCCTGTAGTGGCGTTCTCTCCAAGGTGTGAGTGACTGAATCTGTACCCTGAGTACTGCAATCCTGGTGACAACACTGGCCAGGCCTTCTCTCCAAAAACAAATGAGGACTTTTGCAGTTAAGAGAACCAAAGTAAAATCATCACTGTGAATACCAGGCAGGAAATAAAGGTGGCACCGTCATGGGCATATCTAATGTCAGTGTCGGAAGCTGTCGTCCTGAGCCTTACATACTCCTCAGGGAACAAAGGAATTTCCTTCCACAGTTTATCTGGAAGATTCTTTGGGCAGATAGAGACTGGGTTTTACACGTGAGCAAAGCGGCCAGAACGAGGTGTCTCTCATTTCAGTCATACACAGGACCTCTGTCAAAACCAAAACCAAAACCTGCCACCCTCTCTCTCTAGCTCAACCCAGGGACTCATAGAACATAAGAATTTGGCTTAATCTCCCCACTTGAGATAGGTACCAGTCATTTTAGAGGTCAAGGGAAAAAAGTATACCCTGCTTCAAGAAACACGGCATGTGAGTCCCATCACCACCCATGAACACTAAGTCCAAACCTCTCACCCAGAAGGTCACTGACCTCTTTGAAGGCAGATGGGGGAGGCACTCGGGAGTCACTGCAAGACTAAAGCAGCCCGGTCAGCTCAATTCCAGTGTCTGTGAACTACGGTCCATCTACACATCTGTGAGCTGATGTCTGGTGAGTAAGTAAGGCCCAAAGAGAAATGCCTGTCTATTCCTAGCCTCTATGTGCCCCGCACAGGAACAGTTGGTTGGAGGGTGGCTCTGCTCTGGCAGCTTCACCTGTGTACTGCTTCTGGTTGGGCACACATATCCCCAGGAGGGCTGGGAGACGCTCACTTAATGGTGTGGAAGAGACAAAGGAAAGACAAGGGGTGGTTTATAAGGCAGGCCTCACCATCTGCGTTTAAAAACACTATAGTTTAAAGAGTATCTTTAGATGGCTAAAAAGGAGTGGGGGAGAAAGCTGGGCATGGTGGTGCACATCTTTAATCCCAGAACTTGGGAGGCAGAGGCAGACAGATCTTTGAGTTCGAAGCCAGCTGGTCTATAAAGCAAATTTCAGTAGCTACAGAGAAACCATGTCTTGAAACACCAACAAAACAAAACAACAAAACCCCAAACCCCCACTAAAACAGCTGTCTAAAAATCTCTGCTATCAAAAGTCCTAAGGCATAGTATTACCCTCATCTTGGAAGATACTACGGACTTTATGCCAAGGTGAAAAAAAAAAGCCACAAATACATCTTCTTGAAATACAGCAATGACAGGAGGAGAAATGAATGAATCTGAGGGATTTCCTGTCTTGTGCCGGTTGAGCAAAGACCGGCTGTGCTAAGTCTGCACTCCAGAGTCCTCCCTTATGTGTGGTCTATGTTCAGTAAGGACCAGCAAGGAAAAACAAAAAAAGGCTGGGGCTTGGAGTGGGGGTGGTGGCAATGAAACTGACCACTCTGCTTTCTCACCAGCCTTCACAACTTGTTCCTCACAGCAGAGAAGCTCTGCCTAGTTCCTGGAGCACTAGGCCTGTGTGAGCTTCTCGTATTTTCCCACTTTGCAGCATTTCCAGGATAATCCCAAAATGCCAGGGCCCTCCACATCATTTGTCCAGCCTCTGGCCTATCTTATGACCAGACCTCCCACTGATCTTTCTGGAATACAGCAGCATTTATGAGGTGTTTGGCCTCCCTCAGATGCCCAAGGCCACTGGCTGTGTGCTGATGGCCCAGAACAGCTGGGCCAATGTTTACTTTAGGTGCTAGTGAGGCCAGGTCTGCTAAAAGGCATGTGACATTGAACAGCAGGCAGAGGAGGCAGAAGGAGGGGTAGAATGAGTGAGAGAAGGGGGGCGAGAGGGAGACGGAGACGGAGACCTCTTTCATGTTTTGCAAGTATCTTTTCTTTTTTCTTCTCATCCAAGACCCGACTGCAACAGGACAAACCTGATCTGTGTGGCAGGAAAAAGAGGGGCCTGATCCCTTCTGCAAGTCTCTTTCCTGACCAGCTGAGCTGGCTGTACTTCGGGAGATTTGCAAAAATAAAAATAAAAAAAATAGATATATAATAGATATATTTCCATAGGAAAACAACATGTGATGTCTTCCCCTGTATGAACGATGAATAGTCAAACTGCATGTTCTTAAAAACAAAAAACAAAACCCCCAAAAACAAAACCAGAAACACCATGGGACTAACAGCAGGTGCGGGGTGGGGTGAGGCGTTACAGACAAGAGGTCCAAAGGAGAAGCAAGTGTGACATGTGAGTCTCAGGCTTGTGCCCTCTGCCAGAATTCCAGCCCCGCCATTGCTGGGTGGTTTGTCTAAGGTGCTCTGGGTCCCTCTCGGTCTGCGAGAGAAGTGTTCCTGCCATTCCTGGGCCTCTTCCTTCTTAGCCACACCCAGCTCCATCACACCTCTAATGGTCCCTGTGCGCAGGGTTCATTTTGGCCAGCCGGTGAGGCCGTGGTGGGTCCCCTTAGCATTCGTCCTCTTGGTACGATTGTTCATCTAGCTCCTGAGACTCGAGGTGCTCTAGACGGTCTGTCCGGCCGCTCATGATTTCATCTGGGGTTTTCATGAACCTTTGGAGCAGGAAATGAAAGCGTCAGAAGAGTCTATTCCCAAAGATACCCTCCCTCTCCACTCCAACCCCCAGAGCAACATAACACGGAGCTGGGGACCCACTGAACCTACACACCGGTGCTACCTCGGCATAGATTAGGGAAAGGTTCCTTTCTTACCCTTCTGAAAGGTGACAAGATGACCATGACAAGTTGAGGGGACTATGAGAAGACAGCTCCTTTTGGAGATAGGGGTGTGTTATTGCTGGTTTGGTGCCTTACTGCTGGATTGTAGGTCAGAACCTGGGTACTACTTATTGTCTGTTTCTTAGCTTTAAAGATTATGTGTGTGGTGTATGTACACACGTGTGGATGAACCCCACTGTGCAGAGGACCAACAGGACATCAGGTATGCCACCCTGTCACTTTCTGCCTTAGTCCTATGAGACGACTGGGGGCCAGCCAGGCCTGGTGACCCACCTGTCTCTGCTCTCCACAGAGCTGGGGTTACAGGTGTGTGCACAGTCTCATCTGGCTTTGTCTGAGTGCTGGGGACTTGAACTCAGGTCCTTATGCTTGCCCGGTGGAGCCTTCTCTTCATCCCTGAGTTAGACTTTTATAAAGACCCACCAGAGTTCTACATCTGCTCCCACTCCAGTCTGAGGACTCAGGGAATAGTATTCAAAACTTGACTTGAACTCAAGGGATGCTATTAGATGTTAACTGGATACTTTTTACCAACGGGCAGCTTAGGGAGGGAGGTCTCTGAAAATCAGGAAAGCGAGAAGGATCTGTGTCCACCATCTATCTGAACTGTCAGAAAGGACTTCCCTTTAGCACGCCCCCTTCTGTTGTAGCTGGAGTGTGCAGCAAGCCTCACATTCTTAGTCACTGTGTGTCACTTGGAATAGCACCAATGTCATGTTCTGACTATTGTTTGCACAGTGCAGGGAGGAAGCTTGGTTGCAAATGTCCCATCTTTTCCTGGATGGCGGGGGACGGACGACGACTCCGCAGTCGACACTTTCCCCTCTTCCTATGCCCTGCCCCAAGCCTATGAACAACCTTCAAACACGTTTCCTCTCATCATCCCACCAGGTCAGAGATGCAGTCTTTGATCCATCTGCCATTACCCCCACCGAAACACTTACTTTCCCACTGTTCACTTCCGTTAACTCACCACTCCTGCCCGCTAGTCCTGACAGAAACCATGGCTTGTGCCCTTTTGCAAATTTTCAACATTGTTCTGATCTGGAACCTTCTGGATCCCTTCCAGAGGTGCTTATCGGTACAAGTCCACACTGCAGTCTACCTAAACATCCTGAAACATACCGACCATGCCCTGCCTTCCGTGGATTACAGGGGAGTCATGGACTAATAAGCCATCGTTTTGTGCAGTTTGGCTTCCGCTCTAATAGCACGCTCCCTTTCTCGTGCTCAGAGCCCCTCACTGGATGTTAGGGGACCTGCCTCGTCTACCGACACTCCTTTCTGCTGGAGACTGCTAAGTTCCCTGGGCAGTGCACATCACAGTGCCTGCTGCTTGTCTCTACTTCCATCTTCTTGCTAAAACTTCTCCCTCAACACCTGAAGTTGCTAAAGATCCAGGCCAACTTTACAGTTCACACTGGATTCGGCTTTCAGAACTGCCCCTTCTTCAGGCCACTCTGATATTCCATACCAGGACAGTCAATAAACACTTATTGAAACTCTCCCTAATTTATACACAAGGTTAAATAGATCAGAAGGCTCATCTCCTAGGAGTTACGGTTTACTTGTGGTGAGGAACGCTTCACGCATATTTTTGTTTTAAGATTATTTATTTTTAATTTTAGATGCAAATGGTGTTTTGCCTGCATGTGTGTCTGGGTGAGGTTGTCTGATCCCCCAGAACTGGAGTCATGGACAGTTGTGAGCGGCCATGTGGGTGCTGGGAATTGAACTCAGGTCCTCTGGAAGAACAGCCAGTGATCTTAACCACTGAGCCATCTCTCCAGCCTCCACACATGTTATTATGCTATACTATTCACAATTACTAAGGCTGTTTTAAAGATTTATTTTTATATATGTATATGTCCTGCCTGAGTTTATGTGTGCCCTGTGCATGCAGGAGCCTGAAGAGGCCAGAAGAGAGCACCGGATACCCTGGCAATGGAGTTACAAGTAGGTGTGAGCCATCACGTGGGTGCTGGGAACGGAACCTGGGGCTTTTACAAAAGCACTAACCGCTCTTAACTGCTCTTAACCTTTCCAGCCCCATACATACTATTAAAAATGGACATTACAGTGTGCTGGAGGAAAGGCAACTCAGGAGTTGGTGGAAAAGGGTGTCTATGTCTGACTGAGCATTTCAGAGGGCCCTGTAATAGTCAACTGGATGTAGCCTCGAAGGTGTGCATATGTGAAAAATTAAGGGGATACACATGCCTGGCAGAGGAACTGGAATGCTACTCCCTTTCTGTCATATACCTCATGAATACGCTTGTCACAGACTTCAACCTGAGGCAGGCTAGCTGCATACCCTGGGAACTGCAGCTGCCAGGCTTCGGGCCCTCAACAAACACAGAAGTGGACAGGGACAGTGCTGCAGAGCCAGTAGACAGAGCAGCTCAGTAACCGACCTGGCTATAGAAAGAATCAGAGATGACGCCAGCTCCGAGATTAGTTAAACCAGTGGTGGTTAACTGACGAGAACAGAGCGTTCTGGGTGGGATTCCTCAGCCGCCGACACCCGCCTTGCAGAAACCATGTCTGAGGCGCTAATATGCGGTTAGTGGGAGCATCATACAAGAATCTCTGAAATTCCAGGACAGTATTCAGAGCTACATTTAAGACTAATGACTGAGGTGACAAAAGTTGAGTGCAGTGGGAATCCAGTCATCTAGGACAAAAGAACGGGGAGCTGAAAATTTGGGGTGAAGGATGAAGGAAAGGTGTGAACTGAGCCAGAGGCAGGGAGGGCTCTTCTGTATTTATTCTTTTCTGCTGGGTTTCCTCAGCAGCATTCTCCTGTTCTTTTGAAGATGAGTGTGGTTGTTACCGTTCTCCACTCCATCTCAGTGCTAACGGCTGGCTTACTTGCTCTCCTGCTGAGACAGCACTGCTCACACGCAGTGGCCGTTTCCTACCTATACACGGATGGTTCTAAACCCACATCTCCAGGCAGCCCCATCTGCTGCTCTTTCTGTCCTATTGGCCCAAACCTATAACCCGAGGTCCTCTCTGCTCGCCGATCCTGCTTCCTCCCCCCACCCTGTCAGTGACCAATGGTGTCAGGGTTCCACCTATGCCAACCTCAGTGGCCCTTTAGACCTTTCCTTCTATTCTACTTCTGGGAATCACAAGCTCCATGGTAACCGAAACAGCTGGAAACCATTAGCTAAGGGGAATCAGAAAAGGGGAGGGCTACCTATTGCAGTGGCCTTCACGCCTCTCTAGCCAGGATGCATTTGCAAGACGTACAATTCGAGGCACCTGTCAGGCCAGCAAGAGTTCAGTTCCCACCCACACAGAAGGGGACACAGTGGCATATGTTTAGTAATCCCAACTGCTGGGAGGTAGTGATAGGTAGATCCCTGGAGGTCCTTAGCAAGCCCAAGCCAGTGAGCCTCATCTCAAAAACCAAGGTGCATAGGTCATGAGAAATGGCATCAGAGGTTGCCCCCGGGGCTGTATATGCATGTGCACACATATGAATACATACATGTAAACAAAATCATTATGAATTAGCTCGTCACTCTTCTTGACGAGCTATAATTTGGTATTTCCAACTCCACCATATTGATTGTCTATTTCATTTAAAAGAAAACAAAAAACAAACAAACAAACAAACAAAAAAACAGGCCGTTGCTGACCAATGACACCCACACAGTGACTCACTATGGGTCATGACCTGAAGCTTGTCAAAGCAGCTTCCAGGTTTGGTGACCTGGAAGCCGCAGTTTAATCCTTCATTCTGTGATCAACAATAGTTCTTCTGATTGCTCCCTTAACTCCACCAGACTCTGGTGTCTGACAGCGCTATTTGGTCACTATGTTATTTTAAACGTGAGTCAGAATTCACTTAGCTTTGGCTTTCATATAGGACAGACTTAAGCAAAAGGAATGATTTTTTTTTTTTAAACCTTAAATCCTAACAAAGCAGCACCCGGTTTCCAATTGCCAGTATCTGCAATAATGGCTTTGGGTCTCAGCTACGCATGTCAGAGTTCTTAACCGTCTCCCTCCTCCCTCTTATGTAAAGAAAATCATATCCTCCCAAAAGAAGGAAAGGGAAAAGAGGAAGTGCTACCTGAACAAAAGCCTTTGTCCGGGCTCCTTCCTGATAATGTTTAGTTTGTAGTAGTGGCGCAGCGCTCTGGACATTTTCTCATAGGTCATGTTTGTTCTGTTCTGTTTGTTCAAAGGAGGAAGGGAGAGGGGGGAAGCACAAAGACACAATGAAATGAACCACAGAAAAGGCACCAGGCAGCTATTAAAATAAAGGCAGTTGAGTCGCCACTCCACATGGCCTCACCGGCCTGGGAACTCCACTTGCTGGTCAGTCAACCACTTTCTGCTGCCTCACAGCCTCTCAGCCACTGTGGCCGAGGGCCCCTCCTAAACAGAACTGCCCCCTTTAAGAGCTAACCAACCTAGCGCATCCCACTGGGACTGCGTTCATTTCCTTCTCCTGAGACGGTTCCTAGCTTCCTCTATCATGGGTGGGAGACAGGTGGCCCGTCCTTCGTGGCCCGCATCACCTACAGTTTCTTTTTTGTTGCAATGACTTTTTCACACTTGTCCCTGGTCATCATTGTTGATGGGCAGTGCCCAGAAGGTCCCTCAGTGACTCATGCTCTCAGATGTCTGTTTATGGGTGCTCAACATATTTGTCCACGGCCCTTAGCTGGTCTTTCTCAGCTGGGAAAGGGCTCAGGCTGCCTTCTTAAGAAGCTTGAGGCTCATCTGTGCCACCTCACTGTCCCCCCACACCCCCAGCTTGGTCCTAGGTCTCCTGACGTGTCAACTGGCCTGGCCACAGTTCTCTCCTTTTCATATCTGCACATTTAAACGTCTTCCTCACTATAAAGGACTATGTTTTGAATTCCACTTCCTCTTCCTACTTTGGAAAACTGTGGGGGCAGACTTTTTGCACCTCTTGCTCGTAAAGGGGCTGTTTTATAATCAGAACGTGTTTTCCATGCAGAAATGGACTTTTGTGTAAAGGGGAGTTTCCAACTGATGGGGACAGAAGTGACACTTCCCAAAGGTCCCCTGTGAGTCATACAGCTCTCACTACTTCCCTATTCCCCAGTACCTAAGGACAACAGGGGTGGCAGGTCCAGGTCAAGGGGAGTGGCGCTGCAGGGCAGGGGTGGAGGGGGAACACAGTCTACTGAACTGAGCTTGGCTGAGTTAATGGGCGCTGGATAAGGTAGCACATGGAAAAAGGCATTTTTAATCATTTCCTTCCTTCACAACTACCTAATTGTTTGTCCAGTAAGGAACAAACCAAATAATCATGGGCAGACTTGGGAGGCAGAAAAGACAGTTACCCTCCAACTCGGGGATGAAGACTATTTTGGCACCAGCTTTCCCAACAAACATTTGGCCTTTTTACCTTATGGTTTCCCCACAGGCGAGCCAGTCCATTGGGATCCACTATCCGGAATATTTTGGATTCCTTGTCTTCCCATCGGATGAAGTTTTCGTACCGGCTGTCGGAGAGCAACTGATAGACATAATCCCAAAGCAGTCTACAGTCTACAGAGGAAAAGGGAGAGTGCTGTTGACAAGGATTTTTATGGAGGCAGTCACAAGATTCAGAAAAGGGGCTTGTAACCACAGCTTGGGCCTGGTTTTGACTGACTGTCTTATTTCCCCATTTCACAGATGAGATGGGTCTAGAGAGAGCCTGTGAGCTCCTGTTTGACCTCTGACCCAGGGAGACTCGATGCTGACTGAGGCCACTGCCTCTATATGAGGACCAAGGAGGAGAAAAAGGCTTGTTCAAGCCGTGACAAAGCTTGAAGTTGAGCTAGCCCATCTGATGGATGAGGAACCAGGCTGAACCTGCAAATGAATAAATAGGTTTTGACAGCGGGCTACAAAATGGTTAGAAGGACAAATGGTGGAAAGAGAGTCTTCAAGTGTGTATGTGAGCGTGCATGCATCTGTCTGTCTGTCTGTGGGAGCCAGAGGTTGATACAAGTGTCTTCCCCAATCATTCTTTATCTTATGGCTTTTAAAACTTCTCCTGGGGTAGTGTGTGTGGTGTATGGGCATACTTGTACACGCTAGGAAGCCAGAGTATGTAGCATACGTGTACACACTAGGAAGCAAGCAGACACTGGGTATCTTCACCTATCATTCTCCACCTTCCTGCCTTGAGCCAGGGTCTCACTGAACCTGTGTTTTGGATAGGATGGCTGGCCAGCAAGCTCTTAGGCTCTATCAATACCCACTATCCTCCCTGAATTCTGGGGCCACAGCCATGTATGGCTATGTCTGACTTTCACATGATGCTAGGGATTCAAACTTGGGTCTTCTTGTTTGCACAGCAAACACCCACTTAGTGCTCTCTCCAGCCTCTTCATCTGTTATTCATTCATTCGTTTTATTTTTGAGACAAGGTCTCTCAATGAACAGGAATCTAGATTGGCTGGTCCTCAAGCTCCAGAAATCCTCCTGCCTCTGTCTCCCCAGAGCTGGGTTTGCAGATAGGCACTTTCATATCTGGCTTCTTATGTGAGTCTTGGGGGGTCACTATCAGGTCTCCATGCTTACATGGCAAACACTTTACCCACTGACTCATTTCCCCGAGCCCAGAAAGAAAAATCTCGACGTTCTAATGAGAACAGTGTGATAAAAAGTTAAGAGATTAGGGTTTAAAGATTATTCTGTAGTTGGCAGGAGATGCTGAATGGCTAGAGGAAGACAGGGGCTGAAAAGAAAGCAATAAATGAAAAAAAAAAAAAACGACGGGAAATGAAAAACTGTGTGGCTTGGGGATGTTGGCTATGGGGACTGTGGCTAGCATCTTAAAAAAGAAATACAAGTATTCTCATTAAATCATCCTTTGGAGGTCTTTCAAGTTGCTTTATCATAAGGGAATCATGGTGGAAAGGAATTTGGTGTAAGAAAGTCATTTCTCATGTGCAGAACTGGTACCCGATTATGTGGTCAGGCAGCAAACATACAGCAGATGACCCAGCACTGTGCTCAGCCCAGGGTTTTGGCTCTGGATCCCTGGCTTTCTGAGTCCATGTTGTAAAGGTACCTAGTCTGTTCTCCAGCTCAGCCCAATAGGTTAAGCAGAGGCAGACACGCACCTTCCAGGTACTGCTGATGTTGGACTGGCACTGGCTAAAAGTAGACGGCGCCTTTTCCCAACACTTACTGCATGGTTCCAGGAGGTTAACCAGATGGCTATTAACAGCAGACCAATGACTGAATGCACTTCTTATTTATTGATGTGTATGTGTATTTACCTGTGTGAATAACTACATTTCATGCATGCAGGATCCCAGAGAGGCCAGGAGATGCCCAGAGGCATTGGATCCCCCAGAATCAGAGTTACAGATGGTTGTGAGCTGCCATGTGGGTGCTGGGAACCGAACCTGGGGTCTTTGCAAGAAGAACACGCACTCCTCCCCAGCTTTTCAGCCCCTGTTAGTGCCTTTGGAAAAGACAGCTATAAAAGATCCCTTTCGGAACACTTCTCCAACGCTGGTGGGAGTGCCAACTTGTACAGCTACTTTGGAAATCAGTATGGCTACTCCTCAAGAAAATGGGAATGAGTCTACCACAAGATCCAGCAATTCTATTCCTAGGCGTATACCCCAAAGAAGCACATTCATACAACAAAGTCATCTGTTCAACCATGTTCATAGCAGCATTGTTTGTAATAGCCAGAAACTGGAAGCAGCCTAGATGCCCCTCAACCGAAGAATGGATAGAGAAAATGTGGTGCATTTACACAATGGAGTACTACTCAGTAGAAAAAAAACAATGGAATCTTGAAATTTGCAGGAAAATGGATGGAACTAGAAGAAACCATTCTGAGCGAGGTAACCCAATCCCAAAAAGACAAATATGATCTGTACTCACTCATATGTGGATTTTAGACATAGAGTAAAGGATTACCAGCCTACAATCCACACTGCCAGAGAAGCTAATAAACAAGGAGGACCCTAAAAGAGACAAACTTTGTCCCCTGGAGAAAGGGAAAGGGTCAAGATCCCCTGAGCAAATTGAGAGCACGGGAAGAGGGGGGAGGGAGCTATGAGAATGAGAAGGGAAGAAGAGGAAGGATGCAGAGGTCATGAGGGAGCAGAAAGGCTGAGTCAGGTGTAGATTAGAAGAAAGGACATGTGATAGGTAGGGTTTTAGTTGGGGAGGTGGTAGAGGAGTAAGGGAGAGAGAAGGGCACTGGGATCGTCATGTAAATCAATCTTGTTTCTAATTCAATTAAAAATGATAAAAAAAAAGAGATCCCTTTCATAGCTATCTGTGAGGACACTGCAAGAAGACATTATCTACTGAGGAGAAAGCGCACTCAACAGTGGTCTCAGAGCTGCTGCTGCTCTGTCTGTGAGACATCTCCTTTCTTTGTCCTTCCCCTCTCTCCTCTCGGCCACTTCCTGCTTTTTCCTCTGAGGGCTGAGATGACAGGAACACAGCACCACATTTGGCTAATTCCCACCGTTCATAAGTCATCTTGTGACATTCTGTTTCAGAAGCCCGAATGGACTAAGACAAGACCAGAGCTGTGGCTCCCTTGTCCGGGTTTGGTGCCACAAATGGCAAATGGCAGGCACATTTGAATTTTCTATAGTCTCACCCAACTGGAAAACGTCTCCCCGAACCAAGCACTTTCACATAAAATGCCATTCAGTGAGGAGAAGCAAAGGTGTGCACACAGTCCCCTTCTGCATACCCGAGTGGTAACAAGTGTGTGTGTGTGTGTGTGTGTGTGTGTGTGCGCACACACACACAGGTCAGAAATCACCCTTGCATTTTCAATTGCCACCCACTATATATTTTAAAACACGGTCTTCCATTGAACCCGAAACCCACTGATTAGGTAGACTGATTGGCCAGTATGTCCCAGAATCCTCCTGCCTTCATTTACCCAGTAATAGGATCACAGGTGTACATCTCCAAGCCTGGATCTAGTGTGTCCATGGTACTAAGGTTAACAAAAGGTAACCACTGTTCTCTGGGCTCCAGTCCTCCGGCAGAGTCCAAACTTAGAATGGCCGGCTCTTCTGACCTCCATCCCCACCTGCACAGGGATTTCCTATTTCACCCTCTTTCTTTTAGTATCATGGCACATTCCTAGTATCCTAAAACTATACAGTGTCCCTCGGATTATTTCTTCAGCTAAAGGTTTACCCAGCCCCGGATTTCATGCTAGTCTTTTCTCAGGCATCACATTGGGTTCCAGAACGTGAATGCATGATGTGCCCAATAGATGGCCACTGTGGGGCAGGGCTGGCCAGACAACAGGCTTCACTTGTACGCTTCAAGAACATTTGTATATTGCAACTTTTTTTTCCCTTTCATAAATTCGAAAGTAACCCCAAACAAGCTTCCAATTGATCACTTTAAGTGACATTTAATCCAGCAAAGCCAACATTAGCTGCGTAATAAAAACATTGACATTCAAGACACTCTGAATTACTCAGCTGCTAACGGAAGCAGCAGGGGAATTTCATGGCAGAAAGCAGTTGCTTCAAGCTCAGAGTGCAAGTGGCTTTTATAACACTATTGATTTCTGTTTCTTTAAAAAAATTATACCTAGATGATAAAAATAACTGTCTGACCACACAGCCATGTTCTCTCTTATTTACTACTGAAGTATAAGCTGACTTATTTCTGTTTCCAATATTTCTTAAGTAAAAGGCACCTCTCCTTGTTCTCCAGAGCTTCTGGATACTATTAGCAGAGACCACCTGAGATTTTCTAGATACTCCATGTTTGTACAGATGTACTTTGATCGATGGTAAAAATGTTGCAATACAATAAATAAGTTCCACTAAATTCTAAAAACACAGGCCCATGAATTGAACATGCATGCATATTATTTTTCAAACACAAGTTATTTAAAGAGATGGTGGCGAGTGTTAAGTGTCAGCTTGACAGAATATGGAGTCACCTGGAAGATGGACCTCTGGGCATGTGTATGAGGATTGTCTCAATCGAGTTAACTGAGATGGGAAGACCTGCCCACTGTGGGTGGTGCTATCCCCTAAGTGGGCTCCTGGACTACATGAGCAGAGAAAGAGAGCCAAGCACCAAAAACGCTTTCATTCCTTTCTGTTCCCTGATCCTAGATGTGATGCAACCAGCTGCTTCGAGCCCTCCTCCACCTTCACTTCCCACCATGATGTGCTTTCCCTTGAGCCCTGAGCCAGAATAAACCCTTTCTCTTTTCAAATTGCTTTTGTCAGAGTGTTTCTTCAGAGCAAAGGGGAAAGAAACTAAGACAAGGGTCTTTTTTTCCATATAAGGACATTCAAGTATTTTTAAGAAATGGCCATCAGTTGGGTCATCTCTTCTGTAAGAGGAAGTTTATGGAATGGATTATCTCAGATAAAGCTACTTTCCAACTGCAGGAACAGTTCCCTGTTTCCTGATGGGTGAGGTACCCGGTCATCCGCCTCTGAGAAGCATTGTACAAATCCCTTCCTGTGGTTAGGGAGAAACATTTTACTCCCACGTCTGTCTCCTACTAGAGACATTGTATAAACTCACAGAACAGAGACTGTAGAAAGACCGGCAATTCACACATAGCCGATATGGCTTCTAAAAAAAATAAAATAAAAAAATCACCGTTAGAAAGAAACCAATGTTTAAAAATTATGAGTAGGCAGGTCAAATTATAGACACAGGGAATGTGCAACAATGGAGAATAATTTAACTTACCAGAAAGTTTCTAAGAAAGTTATTTTATGTTGTTTTACTGGCTCAAATATAATTTTAAGTGACAGTCTGTGAACCCTGTCAGTACCACGGGTTTAAGTATACATTACCCATGCATGGGACAAAGATGAGTGTCTCTGGTTAAGTTTCAAAAACTGATGATCTCAAAACTGCTAAGTCTATTCAACGTTCAGCAAAGTGCCAGCTAACTTGGGACAGTCACTGTTCTGAGCTGAGGGGTGAATTTTCCATCCTAAGGGGAATCTGGCAAAGTCCAGACACACTTCCAGTTGTTATAGCTGGGATGGATGGAGGTGTTTTTGGCTAAGGCTGCACAGGACAAGTCCGAATGGCAAAGCACTCTTTGGCCTAAATGTCAAGAGTATGGAAGTTGGGGTGCTCTGCTCACAGGAACACAGGTTAGGGCATGAAGGGGACCATCTGTCATCCAGACACTCTTCCCTCCTTCTGGGCTCTGTCAGCTGTTGCCCAGAAGTAGAGTCTACAAACCCAGCGCTGCCAACTGTGTGCCGATATGCAGACATGTGCTTACAACTGCTTATTCTTTGCTGTGGTGCAGGAAAACAGAAACCGTGGGCGCACAGTGGCATGCTTGGGGGTGTGTGGTGGGGACAGACACCGGGAACAACCCTGATGCTGCTAGGCTTCCTGTGGCTGCAAACAAGAGGGCTCCTCCCCCTTTGGTTAGTTATGCAGCAGGAAGAAGGGACTCTGAACTCAAACTGACACCTCATGGGGATGCAGCCTGCAGCAGAGCCTAGCAGTATCTTGTCATTGCTTTGTACAGGTGGCTTCAGCCTCTGGATTTATATTCAGGGACAGCAGAGAGGAGGGACCATGGGGTAACAGGCACTCAGAGACTTAAATAAATGAAAATTTCCCATCTTCCCAAGCCCCATTTGCCCTCAGTCATTGTGCTGTTGCTATTCTTTTTTTTTTTTTTCTTTTCAAAACACCACCCAGAACATTCCTTCTCTCTAGAACTCTTTGATTTCATACTGAAAACAGAGTGCAGAGCCTCAGCCAGAATGTGAGAAGTCAGAACCACTTGGAACATTCCAGATAGAGTGAATGGTCCCCCCGCCCCCCTGCCCCGCTCACTCCTCTAAAAGGGACACCAGGCAAAATGTAGGGGACAGAGGACACAGACACAAATCCCGAAGGAAGTGGGGGCGTGAATTTGGAGGGTTGCATTTTGTCGCTTTGTGGGTTTGCATCACTTGATACCTTGCCACCTGCCAGTGCTGGTGTCAGCACGGGATAGAGCCCTGTGCTGGCTGGGCCTGGGGTGCTCCGCCAAGTGCTCCTCACTCTTTGACCCACAGTGAGCTAGGTTGACAGCTCCGCAGTGAGCAGAGAAGGGACGCTGAGCTGTGGGCACTAAGCCACTTGTGCGATATACTCCCCTGTTGTTTTACTATCAATCAAAACTGCTCAGAAACAGGCAGTGTCCCAGTGTTACATATAACAAAGGAGACAAGCCTGGAGTAGTAAGCCCTTATCTGGTACCCAAGAACTGCATTCCATTCTGCTAACAGCAAAGTCCAGGCGAAAACACAGATCTATCCTGCTTTCCTGGGGATGCCCTGGCTCTTTAGACTAGCTCTTACCAAGAGAGAGCTGAGGGCTTCAGAGGCTCAGTCCCTGAGATGGTGCAGAAGAGGGTTGCTCTTTCCATGGGATCCTCTGGCTGATAGAAACATCCCACAACCCTGTCCTCTGAACTCATACCAGACATTAAAGCTGGGGAATGATTTGTCCCCTCATTTTTATGACTTTTTATTTTATTTATTTTTGGTCTTGAAGGCTACTCCCGAGGCTCATCTACAAAGGGGGAAAAAATCCAAAGTCTCATTTGAAGTTCCTCACACTCCAAATTTCTGGGAAAGAAATGGAGAAGGCAAATGGGCGGCTGGAGTACAGTGTGTGTCCTCTACTGCCCCGGGGTCTCGGAGGCCAGGCCTCCCACCGCTGTCCCTAAGTTTTCTTTTCTTTCCCCACTTTTATTGAAAGTAGATTTGTTTTCCTCACATAAATCCTGATCACACACCCCCACTCTTCCATTTCTCCCCATCTTCCTGCCCATCCAGATCCATCCCCCTTTCTGACTCTCTTTAGAAAACAAACAGGCTTCCAGGAGATAATACTAAAATAAGATAAAACAAAATTTAACATGTTGGAATTGGACAAAACGAACAAACAAACAGAAGTAAAAGAGACCAAGACAAAGCACAAAAATCAGGGACCCACTCATTCACACACTCAGGAATCCCATAAAAACACTAAACAGGACGCCATACTATATATGCAGAGGTCCTGCTGCAGACCTGTGCAGGCTGCCTCGGTCTGTGAGTTCATTTGTGTATTATTCTGTTGACTCGGAGGGTCTTGTTTTCTTGGTGTTTATCATCCCCTCGGGCTCTTATACTCTTTTCACCTCCTCTGCTGCAAAGGCTGGGGGTAGGGGGTGGGTTCCCTGAGCTCTAAGGGGAGGGATTTGATGGAGACATTCCGTCTAGGGCTGAGTGTCCTAAGGTCTGTCACTCCACATATAGTTTGGCTGTGGTCTCTCTATTGCTTCCATCTGGCTGTTCTCTGATGACGGCTGAGCAAGGCTCTGATCAATGAGTATAGTAGAATGTCATCAGCAGTCATTTTATTTATTGCTACTTAGTTTTTTTAAAGACCGGTAGTATTTTATCATCCGTGGGCTAGCTAGTCTCTGATTTTTGGTCACTCAAGCGGTGTCAGGTATTGGTTTTGTGGAATGGGCCTTCAGTTAAATCTTAAAGGCAGGGCACCATTGTCCTGGGTTTGTGGCTGGCTGAGTGCTTACATTTCTCTTTTGGTAGCCTGAAGAGTACCTTGCTGTGCTAAAGACGCTAGCACACAGGGGTGAGGGCTGAGACACCAGCTTGACTTCTTCTTACTCAATGAGTGTCTGTTATCTTCAGCAATGGGGGCCAGTGTATGGAGAACAATCCAGAGTCTTGGCACCAGCCTGGGTTGTTGGGGGATTCTCATGGGACCACTTGTGCCAAGAACTCAATTAGGTCTAACCCAATCCTGGTACTAGATAGAAGCTTCATTTGGTGACAAAAGATGGCCAACTGGAACTAGGTCCCCTCCATTATTTTGGTAATTTCACTTAGACAGCTTTCACATATGTATGTATTTTAGGGAACTTCTACTGATGAGGTTTCCATACTAGCCCCAAATGACCCATAATTTTAGGGTTCTCTCCCGTATCTCCCCTTTTTTCCCTCTGGAGACTTTCTGAGTTGAGCTTCTGTGAACAAATAACTCTTCCAGTGAATTAAGTCAAATCATGAAAGTACATTCTTTGGGCCCGTGATGAGCGCAATAGGAGGCTCATGGCTCCCCAGTCAGAATCTTCTTGCTTATGTTAAAAATGGACTCTTGCAGGTAAGCATTTCTTCAAGCCCCCTATAGATCTAAGGACCTGAAAGACTGCCGTGAAGTCTGTTAGTGGGGAGCTGGGAGTGAGCGGATCCTGAAATGGGAGGGAATTCTAAGTCTTAGTTGGCTGTGGGATCAATAATCCAACTGACCAATGGCGGCCTGAAAGAAGTTCAAGTCTTACAAGATTGGGAGACTGCAGCAAAAGGTGTGAGATACACACAAGAAAGGACACACTCGGCCATTGTGGGTCAGGGGCTTTGGCTAAAATCCCCACCCTTGTGTAGCCAATGACGCTGGAGGTGGTGGTTCAGGCCTATAAACTCAGCATGCAGAGGGCTGAGGACAGCATGGGCTGCCCTGTCTCAAACAAACAAACAAACAAACAAACAAACAAACAGTGGAATATAAGACAAATGTCAAATTACCAGTGAACTTGTTCTTGGCAGATATTTAGATTACGGACAAGGAAGGGACAAAAGGAAAATATACTTAAGAGAAAATCAAAATGACTTAATTTAAAATATTTTAAAAGGGTTGGGTGTTGGTGGCACACACTTTTAATCCCAGCACTCGGGAGGCAGGGGCAGGTGGTCTCTGTGAGTTCAAGGTCAGCCTGGTCTACAGAGCGAGTTCTAGGACAGGCTCCAAAACAATACAGAGAAACCCTGTCTCAAAAAACCAAATACATATATATACACACACACACACACACACACACACACACACACACACACACACACACACACACACACACACACACACGATTCATCTGAGCCCAATGAGATGGTGTCTACCAGCAATCCCAGATCTAAGGAAGTTGAGGCAGGAGGACCAGAAGTTCAAGGCAGCCCTGAGTTTTTCACCTAGAACAAAGTCTCACACATAGAAAATACAGGATAATTTTTAAATAAATGGACAAACGTGTGACTACAAATAGAAATGTGCAAAGACTCTTGTTACTGAGCTGTATTTTATTTTATGTGAATGATGCTATTGCAATTGCTCTGTATTGTTCTCCAACCACAGCCTGCAGTCCTGAGCTTGTCCACTCGGTTACATCATTTGGTATTGTTCTTTTCCCGTGCCTCTGACATGCCTCTTCACCTAAAGGCAAGTGTTTCCTTGCCAGCAAGGCTGTGCTTCCTCAGCCTACATCATGTCTGAGGTTCTCAGCATGCTGACTGTTCATGGGAACAGTGACAGGGAGTTCGGGGCACCCCACTTTCTATGTACAGGCCAATTGGTAAATATTTAAGAATTTGTGGCCATAGGCTCTAGGGAGCAACTCAACTGTATTCGTGCTTGGGTTGTGGTTTGAAAGCAGACATAGACAATCATTTAATAAAAGCGTAGCTGTCCCCAATAAACTCATTTAGAAAATCAGGTGGTGTCTGGAGCTGGCCAAGGCTTCCAACCCTTGTTGGGACTCTTTGGGTAGAAGGAAACAGTACTTGAGGTGGGATGGGGACACAGGCTTGAGGCTGCATTACTGATCTCAGTCTACCCGGGAAGGCACTTCTAGTGAACTCATCTAGTCCTAAGAAGGGACTCCAAACCAGACAACATGGTGCACATCCATCCACAGGGGACACTTTCCAAGACCTGCAGTGGATCCCTGGAACCATGGTTCTGAATCAATACACACTCAACATACAGGGTTATTTTTTCTTATATGTGCATGCCTAGGATGGTGTTTGCTTCATCAATTACATACAGGACACCAACAAAGTAATCAGTAATTAAAGATTGCAGTTGCAATGCCACTTCAAAGTGAATTATTTAAAATAGTCAATTTCCAGAATTTTCCATGTAATATAACTGGATCTGCAGCTAAAGGGTGGGGGCTACTATACATACTGGGAACTTATGCCCAGCACCATGCTATGTCAATATCATCAGCCTATAGCTAGGTACTTGTGGCCAATGCACAAACTCACTGGCTGGAAGCAGACCACAAGCCTTCTTCCGTATGTGGGAAAAAGTTGGAGGAGACTGACAGATACTTCCCACTAGCTTCCCCAAACCCTTCCTGAAGACAGGCAGACAGTGGGAAATACGGAAGGAAAGAAGCCTAATGTTATACAAACCATGGACAGGTCAACACAAACAGGACCCAGGAATCTGTCCTGTGAAATGTTCTACCAGCAATTTTCTGACTTCTTAAACTAGTCTTGTACATGTTATATAGACATGCTACCTCTGAGGTACACTCCCAGCACCCCAACATGTAATTTTCAAAATAAAAATCACGTTATATTTAAATAGACTTAACTTGTATTTAATCCATCAATTTTCTTTTTCAGAAGAGTTTGTATAAAAGTGATTTTTCAATCATCTCACAGACTTGAGCTCATGGCCTCATGTCTCTACTGGAAATAGGAGAGAACACGGGTCTTTCAATCTCGTTTTCTCCAACTAGAATGGCCTCCTTTTCTTTACTCGCCCTATTTTAAGCGGTATTTTTATTTAATTATTAAAAAATTGTATTTTGAGACGAGGTCTCACTATGTTAACCAGGCTGGTCATGAGCCCATAGAGATCTGTCTGCCTCTGCCTCCCGAGTGCTGGGGTTAAAGGCGGATCCTCCACACCCTGCCCCTTGAGCATCCTTCTAAGCTGATCTGAAAGGCAGCCTGGACCTCCACTTTTATAGTGAATGTACGCGGCTCTCTCATGTCAAAGACTGAGTCTTATGCCTCTGGGAACTCCCACCCTGCAAGAGCGAAGTTCAGAGCCCTCTTTTTTAGGTGTCTGGATGCCTACCTCCTCCTACCCCCAAGCCAATCATATCTGAACGGTGAGAATCTGGACTTGTGGTTTGCTCCACATTGGCAAGTAGTGTTTCTGTCTACACCCTCCAGCTAAGTTACTCATCAGGGTGACACTTGGCAGCACTTTCATTTCTTCCTGTGCTGTGCTCAATTAAAGGGCTCCAAGGAACTATGTTTTCTCATCTAACAGCAGCTTTGCAGACATCTAAGGGCGTCCATGGCTGCTCAGGAGGCAGAACCTTACAGTATAAACGGCAGCAACTCACAGAAGTAGACCTTCAATAAACAGATTCGCTTTTACTAAGATCTTAGGAGTCCAGATAGACAGAGGGTTGAGGGAGACAGGTAGGGGCACCCTCCAAAGGGGCAAAGGAGTGTGGGGCTGTCAGTCACCTCTGCAGAGGGCTGGAGGATCAAGACTCACTGTCAGATTGCAGAGCAGGAAGAGACCCCCACCTGATCCCGCATTTTACCCCTGAGAAAGGCAATGCCTGCCAGTTAAAAGGCTTCACCTGGAATTACTTAGAAATTTTACAGTATTTACAAAGATTATAACTCAAATGAACACATATTTGTATGGGAACTCAATCATACTGTAGGAAAGAATGCGTTGTCTCTGGAAGATCTGGCCTTAAGATTATCTTCTAGAACGTTCTGTCTTCCTAGAGCCAAGGAAAAGCAGAGACCAGCTTGAAGTGTTCTCAAGACAAAGCATCTGTGGATACCAAGGTTCATCACTTGACTGAATATTCCACGAGGTTTCCTTTATTTGTATTGCACCAGGTGGCATAAGGCCACTTTCACGAAAGCATATAATGTACTTGAGCATGGCCCACCATACCACCTGCTACCTGCATTTTCTTCCCCCTTCCTGATCATTTCCTTTGTTACCCTACAGTTTCTTATACTGTCATGCCTGTACCTATATGAGTTTAAGTATATACATGAAGTCGAAGGCCCACAAATGAGAGACAGATGTGGTACTCTGTCTTTGTGAGACTGACTAGATCGATCTCCAGCTGCATCTTAACTGATGAGCCTATGCTCATTACACCACTCATGTCTGAGTACATGGTTTTAAAGGTAGTGGTAGAATTCAATGAGACAGATGTGCACCTTTCAAGGGGAAGGGACTCTGCGAGTCTAAACAATTCCCTCCCCCCCTTCTCCCCTCCCCCTCCCCCCTCCTCTTGTGTATGTTGTGTTTCTGGACTTACATGCTTATCTTAAGATTCTCAAGAACTCTGTGGTGAGATGAAGGCAGACATGGAAAACCTTGATAAGGCAGCCAGGCCCTCAAGGACAGTACTGCAGACAACAGCCAAGGGACAGCAAGGACACCCAACCTCATCTGACCTTGGAGAAAGCCTTGGTGTCTTTGGAGCTGGATCTTCTTTGTGGTTTCCCCTGTGCAAATGACCCATGTACATCAAAGGGATTCAACCTCCAAGGGCTGCCCCAGGAGTTATACACAAGCACCAGGATCTGAGAACACCATGCAGGGAAAGAGCCAAGATAGTATGCAGCTAAGTTTCCATCACTCAGCCGTTCTTGCCTCAGCCTTTTCCTCCAGTTGTCTGAGAAAATTCACACGTTTCCGTAAGAGTTTTCCTTTTTTTGCCCCCTGACCACCAGTATTGCAGTTTCTTTATCATTAAAGCAAATCTCATGTATAAATAGAACAACGATATGAACCCCATGTCTCCACTCACACAGATAACCAAATACCTCATGGCTAACCCCATTTTACTGCCTATCTCACACTGCCCCACCACTAAACCTGCAGGGCTGTTTTGAATTTAATCCTAAGCACACTCTAAGTTTCACAGTTTTTTTTTTTCTTTAAACAAGCAAGTCATAGATAGTTGTCATTTTACTGTTGCTTTTGTGGTTCTGAAAATCAAACCTTGGCGTTTTTTGAATGACGGACAAGCATTCTGCCACTGAGCCATGCTTTTAGTACCCATTTTCTTTTGTTCTCTCTCTCTGTGTGTGTGTGTGTGTGTGTGTGTGTGTGTGTGTGTGTGCGTGTGTGTGTGGGTGTGTATATTTGTGGACCAAAGAACAACAATCTTGGGTGTCGCTCCTCAGGTGCTGTCTACCTTGTCTTTTGAGAAAGGGTCAGTCTCTCACTGGTCTGGAGCTGGCCAAGTAGACTAGACTAGGCTTGCTGGCCAGCAAGTCCCAAGAAAATGCATGTCTCTATCCCCCTGGCACTGGGATTGCAAGTGCATGCCACACCCCTGGGGACTGCAGCCTACACAGCGTTCTACTGACCAAGCTATCTCCCCGGCCTCTCCATTTTATTTTCTTAATTCAACATCTTTGATGTAAATTATTCACAGCCAATAAAACTGAGGCAACAGTGGAGGTGTACTCAGGGGCCAAGAAAAAAAAATCTGGAAGCCAATGATTTAAACAAAAAACCCAAAGAGACAAAAAGTCAAGGCAGAGGTGAAGCAGGCCTTTTGCCGGGAACTGCCACCTATGGGTGGGCAGCGGCCACACCAACATCTATTCCTGTCCCCTGAACAGGTCTCTGTCCTAACTCCGGGGAAACAGCCACTTACTGTTCCCTCCACCCATTGTGAAGCCTCCTGGCTCCTCCAGTCCAAACAGAGCTTCTGCTTTGCTCCCTCAGCACCTCATTACTCTGCTGTACACAAGGCCCTCAATGGACGCCTGCACACGGCATGAATGTGAAGTAAAACTCGGAGCGTTCTGCCCGGTACCTCAGTGGTATTCACATGCCCTTCTCCCGTCTACAAGGGAGACGATGCCTGTGTTAACTCCACGATGTACAGCATACATCGCTCATGATGTCTCATGAAGGGAGAGACTCCCTCTACAAAAAGACTTCACCTTTCCAAACTCGCACAGGCCTTCTGGAGAATCCCATGCAAACTGTGGGCAGGCTAGCAGAATTCTAATTGGTGGATTCTTACCTATCCTCCATGGTTTCTTGCTGGGAGAGCCATTTGCGCTTGCCAACATAACTGAAAGAATCTGGGAGTGGGTTTTCTCGGTCTAAATGACTAGCAACATCTGCCTACTAATACCCCGCCCGGTCCCAAGTCCACCTCCTTTCCCAAGGGGAAAGCAGCATTGAGTCACTGTCCTTAGGACAGAATTAGAGGCACTGATCCCAGACAAAGGTTCTTTGCGCTGTGTCTGGCCATTCATTAGCACCTGGAAACTCCAGGCTGGGGCCATTAGAGCACTCGTAAACCTTTGATTTTAAATGTTTTCACTTGGCCGTGATTCTGAGGTGACTCTCCTTGTGAGCTGGATGGAGGACATTCCTTCCTTACCATTTCTGAGGCTCATTAACTCCTCCCTTCCCAGTGGCTCATTAACCAGGCCATTAGGGACTCTGTCTCAGGCAGGCAGAAGCACCGCTTGTCCTCCCCAGACCTCTGCCGGCGCATTCAGCATTATACCGCATTCAGCATTACACGGGGAGTGGTGCGAGCCTCGCTGCCTGGTGAGAGGGCTGAGCTCACTCACCTGCTATTCTCCCAATGGGCATGGCGTGCTCTTCAGGCGGGGACACGGACACCATGATGTGGTTCATGTAAGCCAGGTCCTCCCGATGAGACAGGTTGATGGGCTTCCCTTCCCTGTGCATCCCGTCTTCGGAGAGCCGGGACTGTTTGAAATCCACCGAGTGCCGGGGGTTCAGGATCAAAGGGTGCATGATGGGGCTGGGCATCAGCTGGATCACTCGTGTGCTCTCCTGCCAGGGGCTGGAGGGCTTCGGGTTGGACTCCGAGGATGGTGGGCAGTGATTATTCTCCATAGGAGACACTGACAGGGGGTAGGATTCCTGGTGGTTGTTTTCCTGCTGGAGCCTTGGCCCCTGGGCCCTCTCCGCAGGAGAGAGACGGCGGATCATGTTGTCCAGAGGGGACCGCAGGGGCCGCTGCTCGGGGTCAGGAGAAGGCCTGTGGTTTGTGGTGATGGGTGACCTGGGGCGGTGTAAGAGTTCAATGGTGGGAGGGTTGTGGTGCACACTCTCTGCAGGTGGCCTGGACGTCCTCTGGACACAGTTATCTGTGGGCAAAAGGAGAGACAATCACAGATCCCGGTAAACCTGCGGCCCTGTGACCTCACAATTGCTCTACTGGTGCATGGAGCCCCTCCAACCCAGATTCCCTGTCTTTCTTTCTGTTTGCTCACACAAAACATACTTGACATCACTTTCCTACCCCAGACAAGCAAGGAATGCCCATCAACATTCCATCCAATGTCTGTTAGTGCCTGGTAAACACGGGGAGCCATTCCTTTCTTTGTCTCATCCTCGCCAGACTTGTCAGTGCAGGGTTCAGAGGTGGAGGGTTCTTACAAAGGTGGAGGGTTTTTACGGTTCCTTTTCCAGACGCTCTGGTGCGCTTACATTTTCATTTTCTCCATCTCCAGAGGTTGTTGTTACTGGTGATAATAACGGCAATTACTGATGACTATTCTAGGTACTGGGTGTTATTATTTAAAACTTGGAGGGAGATACCTATTATTCCTATTTCACAGATGATAAAACTGAGTCACAGGCAACCTACCCCACACCATGTGGCCAATGGGTAAAGGGTTAGAATAAGGTTCTAAAATCCGTACCTATGACAGCACTTTGTGTCACATAGATCCAGGGCACAAAATCATACAGAAACCTGCTCTCAACAGCGACAACTACTGTTGATTGTGTGATGGTGCTGTGTACTTGGGAGAGCTTTTAGGAGCATGTCCCTGAGTGTGCGGATCTTACATGGGCTCAGAGTTAGCAGAGGCAAGCAGGAAGGATGGATACACATGCTCTCCACTGAACCTGAATTCACACGCTGCTGAGGGCAACACTGGAAGTGTACACAGCTCTAGAACTAACGTAGTCGTGGGGCTGGGCCAAGGAGAGACCCGCTCACAGGTGATCTGGGTTCTCTTCTAAAGCTTAGACCAGGTGTCTGCCCATAATAACGTATGAGCTCACGCCTATCCACAAGGGGTGCTCTGGGCACATGTGTTCCTGGGGCAGTCTCAGTAGAAGAACGAGCACTTTTGCTGATCCCTACTCTGGTCACAGAGTTACCCAGAGTCCTAAGTGTCAAATCAATGTCAAAGATAGCACCTTTGTCTATATGAAGAACCTGAAGATACCGGGAAATGGGCTTCTACCAGGGTCAGCAGTAAGAGAAAGAGGTAGAGTTCCCTCACGGCTTATACTGAGTTAGCATGAAAATGGAGTTTTTTTTTTTTTTCTCTTTCTTTTAAAAATTCTACTACATCTCCCTAATCACATGAGGGAGTGGACAAAAGAAATATTGAATGTGGGTCTGGAGAGATGACTCAGCAGTTAAATGCACTGGCTGCTCTTCCAGAGGTCCTGAGTTCAATTCCCAGCATCCACATGGTGGCTCACAGCCATCTGTAATTAAGATGTGATGCCTTCTTCTGGCATGCAGGTATACATGCAGAACACTCATACATAATATAAATACATTAAAATCTTTCAAAAAAGAAATACTGAATATGGCATACAAAACTCACAGGAAGGGAAAGTATCTGTTTCATGACTACCGTATGATCTGATGCCATGAATTAAAAAAACTTATTAAATGGGACAAATGTCATAGGATACTTGTTTAATAATCTAGATCACTATATCATAGAGTACTAATCAACTGGAAAAAGGAATCAGAGACAGCTCAATATTTTGTTGAGCGTTGGTATGCAGCCAATCTGGTCAGATATGAAAGGGGCAGTAAAGGATTTAAACTCTGCCACCATTCATCTGGCAAGAGAAAGAGGAGCTCCACTAACACCAAGAATGGCAGTGGCTCACTCAGACCAAATCTCCTATAATCAGGCTTTATAGAAACTGGATACAATACAGTTAAAAAAAAAAAAAAACCACGAGGGGCTTTATTCTTAAAAGATGGGACCTTTATAGAGCAAGACATTGTTTATACAGCTTTCCCTCAAGAGTAACCTCATCAGTGCAGCACAAGGAAGTCTCAGGATGAACAGAAAGTCATATGAGCTGTCAGGATACAAGTGAAGCCTCATCGAGGGCAGAGTACCAGAGAGAAGAACTACTAATCCAGCACGCTAATGTCAGCTCAGATTCTTGTCTGACTCCAGAACGATACACACACAGGGGAGAGTCAACAGCAGTGTTGTGTATGTAGATGAATATCATGAGAAGTCTCAGTTCCTGGCCACTGGAGTGGAGAAGCAGGTCAGAGTTGGAGTCTCATTAAGTTAAAAGGTTCTGTCAACACCCCAGGCTGTCCATTACCCCAGCATGGCCATGTGTTAGTGCAGTAAATCCCGTGTTACAGTGCAAAGGGACCTTGCTGAGGGCTAAAGGCAAATCTGAGACAGATTTGCCACAATGAAATGTAAATTAGCCTCCACGCACTAGAAGTGAGTCGCTAATAACTGCCTGCAAGAATAAGAGTCCATACTCTTCAGAGGAATATAACGAAACCCAAAGTCTCTACAATGTGCTATCAACAGTACCAACACAAGTTTTCTAGACATAGAAGATGGGATCTATTATTAAAAAGTCGCCAACAGAAACAGATTCTGTGACTCTGATGGGATTAGCTAAAGAGACTTTAATACAGGGACATCATAGTCACAATGAGTAAGGACACACAGGAACTGTCAAAACAGAAAGCAGAAACAAAAAGGAAGATTCTAGAGTCAAAAAGTACACTATATGAGATCTAAGAGTAGATTGGACAGACTTAATAGCATACCAGAGGTGAAACGAAAAACATTAGAAACTTAATAAAATTAAACACAAATCACAACGTCAACTAGTAAAATACACCTAGAGAGTAGAAAGAATGAGTAGGAGAGAAAGGGGAAAAGATAATGGCCAAATTTAAGTGACAGAAGTCATAATATCAACAACAAACTAGAAAATTCCAGAAGCTCAGCAAACGCAAGCTGGTTATAGACAACAGAAGTCATACTCAGGAACTTGACAGCAAACCCCTGGAAGTCCTAAGAAAAGACAGTCTGTGCTGGGTGTGAAGGTGTATGCCCATAATTTTAGCTCTTGGGAGGCTGAGGCAGGCGGACTGCCAGGAGTTTAAGGCCAGCTTGGACTATACAGTGAACTTAAGGTTGACCTTGTCTCAAAAATCAGTGGTGTGTGTGGGTATGACTCCTGAAGGCAGTGTGGGGGCGGTGGGAGGAAGATCAGAGTAAGCACAAGAGTTCTTCATCTAAACCCCCAGAATCTGAAACTTGCTGAGTTTGTCTATAAAGTACTCCTCCCTCCCCCCGAAAATGCCACATCATTGAAATTTTTTTCGTCAACAATACCTGAAAAATATCTGTCAAATTTCCTTTCAGGCAACATGTGTAGTATAGTGTATGCATGAAATACAAACAGATTTCATGTTTAGTCTTGGGTCTTATTACCAACCTGCCTCACTGGAAGTAAACCACTCCAAAATCCAGAAAAACAAACAAACAAACAAAACAACCCAAATCTAAACTTTGGATCCAAGCCTCTTACCAAGGACAGTCAAAGCCAGACAACAGGTATTATGCGGTCGTTCCAGTACAACTACCTGCTTTAAAGAGGGGGCTGGGGAGACCCACCGACTACTCGAAATCTTGAGGCCCATTCCCAGACTTTGCTTCACACTGTATACAGCATTTTCCAGCTGGTGATCACTGATAGGGTGTGCAGAGGAGCTACTGGGGGGGTTGGACTGAAGCACTGGGCTCTGTGCTTCTGATTTCATAAGTGCCCTTTATCTTCTTAGGCCCGTCCAGAAGTATTTTTTTATAGATGACATGATACACTGGGAGGCGAAGACGAGACCAGTGAGGTATGGGGGGGGGCAGCCTGGTGGTGACGAATTCTTGACAGTGGCTGTGGGTCATGCTGCTTCCTTATGGGGTCCCTCCTCTCTGCTTCTCTAGAGGGGTTTGATAGTTTCTATTACAAAAGTGTCATTCTTTTCCTTCCTTCCTTCCTTCCTTCCTTCCTTCCTTCCTTCCTTCCTTCCTTCCTTCCTTCTTCCCTCCCTCCATCCCTCCCTTCTTCCTTCTTTCCTTCCATTGAGACAGGGTTTTTCTATGTAGCCCTGGCTGTCCTGAAACTCCCTCTGTAGTACAGGCTGGCCTTGAACTCAGAGATCCTCATGCCTCTTGCTCGAAAGTGCTGGGATTGAAGGCGGGTGCCACCATCACCTGGTTCTTTGTTTTCTTAAGAGATAGGGTCTCACTCTGTAGCAGTTCAAATTCAAAGCAAACCTCTTGCTTCAGCCTTGCAAGTGCTAGGATTGTAGGCATGAGATACTATGTCCATCTAAATGTTTCTTTTTGAAGTCCTGACAAATAATGGTTGGAAATGGCACTAACCATTTGCCTCATTTTACTTCTAGGGCACTGACTCAATGTGTTGTTACCTTATGTCTAATTAAATCTTAATGTTTAAGATTTAATAATCTTATGACAGAAGTGATCTTTTGATGACAAGGAAAATTCTCTTTACAGCTAACAAGGTCCTGAATTCTGCCATCCATAAAGACAAACTTATTGTGGCTCCTTGGCATTTCTCAGAGTGTGACTGATTACTGGAAAGTAACTATTTAGGGCAGTTTCATTCTGAATTTCAAATATTTTTCTAATTTTTTTTAATTTTGCTTAAAAGATGGCTCTCTTTACTTAAGAGATTATTAAGGATTAATAAGACTCGAAGATCATGGAGACCGTGTACTAGGAAAAAAATGTCCCATTTCTGGAATCCATTTCCCGTCCTCTAAATTACAAAACAGACAACATGCGTTGGTCAATAATCTGGTTACCTGCAGGCGCTCTTTGATGTCCTGCTTCCAGGCTGGGGGGTGGGTGTGCAGTTGGGGCAAGCCTTAGGAAGTCAGGGGGGCTGTGAGTGGAAGCACTTTGATGCCAAGGGGAAAGGGGGAACTGATATAATGCCCTGGAGAGAATCCACTCTGTTCTTGCCCAGATCTTCGGCAACAATGAAGGAGGGAGACAGTGCTCCGGATAATTCAACTCAGACTGCACTTGAGGCTTGGGATCCTGGGCGGGAATGAGATGGGCGGGGAGGGGGGTTCATTTGTTTATTTCTCTGCAGACACCGCTACAAGAGGAAGCCCTTGATGAAGCTGATAACATTAATGGCAGACAAGTGGATCTGAGGGTATTTAATTCCAGGCTCCTAGTGGTCTGGGCACAGGAGCCACCATCAAGGCTGAAAGGCCTGCAACAAGACCCTTCCAAGCTTTGTGTCAATGTACAAAGCCTGCACCCACGTACAAAGTGGGCTCTGATGTTCCTGCCCTGCTGCCTGTTGCTCTGCTATTATGAGTTGGCAGCCGAGTGTGGAAACTTAAGAGACCAGAGCCGGCAGGCAGAGGAGCTCCGGACACAGGAAATGTTCTGCTCGGACAGTGGGTGCATGGAATCCCTCAGATGTAGAAGGCTTCTATCTAAGGCTTTTTTTTTTTTTTTTTTTTTTTTTGGGTTTGGCCTTGATGTCTGGGTTTGTGCTTAAGTTGCTCAACTGGAAAACTGGGAGACCGTCCATACCACCCTGGTTCTGAAGGTCTTGACAAGGGAGGGAAGTCGGGGGGGGGGGGGGGGCGCTACACATAATGGGTCAAGGCACTCAGGCATGGGAGGAAAAGGCCCAGAGCCTGGTGCGGAATATTCATGCTGGCTACCAGCATGCTTTGTGAGCCCAGAGCTTGGTCTTTATAAATGTCTTTCGACACGGGGGATCCCATTCCTTGAACCAAACAAATACAGCAGGACTTTAGATGAGACTAAGAGGAGGTCTTACTCTCTTTCGTATCTCTTACTAGAAAAGTCACCCCCCCCCACCGCCACGTGTGTTTGAGACAGGGTCTGTAACTGTCAACTTGATGGGGTTTGTAATCACCATGGAAACCCACTTCTGGGTGTGTTTAAGGGTGTTCTCAGGAAGGTTTAAGGGAATTGGGAAGGCCCTGACTGGGGGGGCGGGGCTCCATCCTATGGGCTAGGATTACAGACTTAATGAAATGGAGAAGCAAGCCGAGCATTAGTGTCTCTCTGCTGTGGATACAATGTGACTGGCTGCATCACCCTCCTGCCAATGATGGACTGTACCTTCAAACTGTGAGCCAAAACAGACATTCCCTTTAAGCTGTTTTTGTCTGGCATCTTGTCATAGCAATGAGAAAAGTAACTAATATAGAGTCTCATGTAGATCAGGCTGTCCTTGAACTCATTACATAGAAAACAATGACCTTGAATTCCTGATTCTGTTGTACTCTCATCTCTACTTGAACTCATCCAAATTCCGGAATCAAATATAATGTGACTTCAGTCACATTATAAACAAGGAGTAAGTCTAAGAACGTTATGGCAAACATCTCACGTTCATACGCCACATGTCAGCATCACATGTCACCCCATGTCATCCCCAGGCTCAGAGAAGTTAGTTAAGAGAATCATCAGTCTCAGGCCACTTGTGTTTCACAGGGTTCCAGAGGGGACCACACCTCAGTAGTCTTGAAAAGATGACCAACAACTATATGAATGATATAAAGAGCTAAACAAAAGTTAAAGGCTCCAGTTAAAGGCCCTGAGATGGAATTTAAAGTACATTTCACACACAACCTCATATTGTCTTAGTCCCACTATGGGGTTGTTTAACTCTGCCCTCCCACTCCAAAATTCCTATATCCCAAGTTCCAGGATCTCAGAAGGTGGCCTTATTTGGAAAGAAGATCCTTAAAGGCATAATTAGTTAAGAGGAAACTATTTTATGCCCCAGTGACCTTGACAAAATCCAGAGTCACCTGACAGAGCTGCAATTGAGGGGTTGCAAAGATTACAGCAGGGCATGTCTATGGAGGAATGTCTTGATTGTGACAGGAGGGCTCAGCCCACTGTGGGCAAACACCAGTCCCTGGACAGGTGATTCTGGGCTGGATAAGAAAGCTAGCTAAGCATGAGCCTGGGAGAGAGCCAGCAAGAAACATTCCTCCAGTGCTTCTTCTTTTTGTGAAAGGAAACATGAGGATGAATTTAGTAAAAACGACAGGGCAAGCTTAGCTGTAAATCTTGGCGGCTACCAGGAGCAGGGGAATGGAGAAGAGAAGGAAATCTGTCATCAGCAAGGGAGGTCAGCAAGCAGTCATGTGGCAAAAGAAGAGTGGCTTCAGAAAAAAAAGAGTGAAAACTTTCAGAATGCCAGGGAAAACACGCATAGCTCTTGGTCAGTAACGGAAAAAGGTATAAGGGAAGGTAAAAGAAGAGGTTACACTCCTCTGAGTCCTAACTCAGAAAAGCTGGTGAGCTGCATGACAGAGGCTCCACAGTCCTGCCTGGTGGAAAAGGCTACACGCCACTGCCCCTTGTTTGCATGCATGCCTGTGCCTCTGGAGGCCGGAAGGCGGAATCGGATCCTCTGGAACTAGAGTCACAGACCGTTGCTACCTGCCTCATGGATGCTGGGAACTGAACCTGGGTCCTCTGGAAGAATAGCAAGTACTCTTCTTCCTCCTCCTTTTGGTTTTGGAGACAGTGTTTCTCTGTATAATAGCCTTGACTGTTCTGGAACTCACTTTCTAGACCAGGTTGGCCTCAAACTCACAGAGGTCCTCCTACCTCTGCATCCCAGGTGCTGGGATTAAAGGCGTGTGCCACCATGACTGGCTGCCAAGTGTTTTTCTTAACCCTTGAGCCATCTCTCTAGTCCTAGTGGTTTTTTTGGTCATGGTGCCTGTCACAGTAACAAAGGGGAAACTAGAATACTTTATCAATCAATATGACTGGTGCCCTTATAAAAAGGAGATTGTGGGAATGGGTATATGCACACGGGAAGAATGTTAAGTGAAGAGCAAGGCAGGACCTCCAAGACAAGCACCACTATTGATTAATTGCCAACCTAGTCATCTGTAGCTAAGACTGAGTTTTGGACCATGTCCTTCCTCTTAGCCCTCAAGGAAACCAACCCTGACCATGGGCTTCTGGCTTCTGGAATAGGGTACACTAAAGCGCTGTATTTGCAGCTGTTTAGTTTGTGGTGTTTGTTAGGGCAGTCTAGCAAAATGCTGCACTTCCCTGTCCTCTACTCGTTTTTCTTCAAGGCTCAACTTCTACTTGGTAGGAGACCATCTACTGACCTTTAAACTGGCATCTCAACTGAATTCCCTTTCAGGGCCTAAGAAGTGGGTTGGAGTATGTAATCAAATAAACAGTAATTCTAGAATTTTATAAGCATTTGATAAATGGGCTGAAAAGAAACAAATGATTCATTCACCTTCCTTCCTTCAGGCAGGCAGACACTGTCCGCAAGTGGGTTAGCTCCTCCAGCGGACCAGCACAGAGCATCTACACATCTTCAGACATAGTCAGTGACACCACAGAGAGGTCTCTCAGTTTCAACACGGCAGCCGAAAGAAGTGATTTAAGATATTAGGGTGTGGGAGTCGGGTGACAGCTGGCTCAGAGGTTCAGAGCACTTGCTACTTTTGCAGACTAGTGTTCAGTTCCCAGCACCCACACTGTGGATCACACCATTTGTAACTCCAGTTCTGAGGGAATCTTTGCAGGCACTGGGTACATGCATATGCATACATGCAAGCAAAAACACTTGTATGTATAAAATAAAAATAATTCTTCAAAAAAATCAAGGGGGCTTGGATGGAGTTTAGTGGGTAGAGTGCTTGCCCAGCATGCACCCAGCCCCGGACTTGATCCCCAACATTACATAAACCAGGTATGGAGATGAATACCTGTGTCCAAGGCAATCCTTGGCTACATAAGGAGTCTGGGGGTAGCTTGGGCTACATGAGACTCTGTTTTAAGAAATAAAAAGAATCTACAGACAGAATTTGAAATGAGCCAATTAGACCTGTGGGAGTTAAGCCTGTGCCTGTAACGACTATCAGAGACTGGAGTCAGAGCAGCAAAGTCACAAGGCAAAAGCAGACAAAGACAAAGAAGAGTCTTGGAGTGGGGGACAGCCTATCAGTAGCCTCTCAGGAGAAAATGTCCTTTAGAGATGAAATCTACTGACCCCAGTTCCTGGTCACAAAGGGACTGTCTAGCTTTCCTCTAAGTTTCTTGGAGACTTCCTGTCTATCTCTGGAGTTACTCATGCATACAGGAATCTCCCGCCCAAGAATCTCTTGGCTGAAGAGAGTCATCCCAGAGCTAAATGCAGTCTCCAGACCACAGCAGAGAGAGGATGAAGACTGAGGGCTGGCGAGAGATGAAAAGAGACCATCTGAACTGTCCAGTGTCTTCCTTTGCTGTGAGTGAACGGAGGTCAGAAAGAACAAGGACATGTTGACCCTTACCCTGAAATAGGAAGGAAGGGTCTTTGCTTCCATTTACTCTTCCTTCAGGTAGGAACAGGAAGTGGAGACCTGGGTCTGCTCTTAGTCTCCTGGAACCTCTCATGACCTGCTGCCAGCTTTTAGAACTACAGAGTGGAGAGCGGTGAGAGGAGACAGACAGAAGACCCACAGAAAAGTTCTACATGGAGTGTGTAGCAAGCCCCTGGTTCCAGGAGGCAACAAGAGTGCTCACTGCCAAACAGATGATGTTCTACAGACAATGAAGACTGACACTGTCCCTACGGCAACTGTGATGGAGGTGGTGCCTAGTTAGCACAGAGAGGTGTTACAGGGGAGGGGATAGGCTTTTACTGTGTGTGGGATGAGCTAAGAAACCTGGAATTAAAAAAACAAAAAGGACCATTTCCACCGACGTGGAGGTGCTCAACCCCATTCAAGTATGCTTAAACATGGGCCAGGCTGTAAGGCTTATACACATTTTTTATCACAATTAAGAATTGACAAGAAAAAGCATGCCTTTAATCCCAGCACTTGGGAGGCAGTGGCAGAGGCAGGCAGATCTCTGTGAGTTTGAGGCCAGCTTGGCCTACAAAGCAAGTTCCAGGACAGCCAGGGCTGTTACACAAAGAAACACTACCCCTGCACTCCCCCAAAAGAATTTACAGGAAAAGAATGATAAAAAACTCAACTAAGTGATGGGAAGATACACCAAATAACAACAGCGGATGACATTTACTGGGTGCCTGCTGACAGGGGCTTTTCCAAGGGCAGTTCTCACTCTAATTAATTTCTTTCTTACATTGTATGAGGCAGGCACTGTGTTTTCCCTCTTTGACACATGGAGGAACTAACTTGCACTGAGACACAGAGCAGGTAAACTGTGGAGATGGAATGCCCTTGAACTTACGTGGCCTGCCACATATCCATGATGCTCTCTTGCATCATGTATTGATGTCACAGCCTAGCTGGTGGCCTCTTTGACACTTCATTTATCAACACTATTCCAGTAAGACTAGAGAATCGGAGTGAGTTTCTTACAATCAGTAAGAGGTCATGGCCTCGGCAGACAAAAGTTTCCTGTCTGCGGTACCTCTACAGCCACTGTAAGGAAGGGCTGGCTTTCCAGGGGGCTGCACGGGGGTGCCAGCTTCCACTATCAGTGCCCAGCATCTGATTGAGACCCTGCCCATTGCACAGGCTGGAAGGTCTTACTCATGCTGAGAAAGCCAACCATCCAGAAGGTTTATTCCATCCAATTCTGAACAAGTTTTCTGTAATCACCAACTAGGGTTGCCATGTAGCTCAGCTGGCAGAGTGCTTGCCAGGTCGGCATGAGGCTCTGGGCTCCATCCTCCAGTACCACATGAAACAGAACACAGAAATGTCCTATCATCCCAACTCTGGAGAGGAAGAGGTAGGGAAAACCCAAGTTTGATGTAATACTTGACTTCAGAGTGAGTTAGAGACCAGCTTGGGCTACATAGACCCTGATTCAGAAAAGTAAAATAGGTCATGAACTAAAAGACCTATTTGGGGGCCTGACAATTTTTGTTGTTTACATTTTACAGTGCAAAGCAAAGGGTCACCTGATCCACTGTACCCTAGTTGGGTTCTGAAATTGCCTTAGTATCTTAATCTCTATGAAACTGGCTCAGTTTTTCAACTCCCCCCTCCCCCATTCAGGATGCACAAACACTGAAAACTTACAAAAAACATGAGAAGAACATTCTGGTCTATTGTGGGCCTCACCTGGATTTAAATCTTAGCTTTGTGTGTCGGGAGAGATGGCTCAGCAAGTGAAATATGCTTGCCATGTAAGTGTGAGGACCACAGTTCAGACCTGCAGCACCCGGAGAAACGCTGGGTGGGTGTGGTAGCCCACCTGTAATCCCAGGCAGAGACAGGCGATCCTTTCTGTGCAGGGGGGAACCTGAAGCAAGCTAGTGGAACTGGTGAGCTCTGGGTCCAGTGAGACACTCTGCCTCGTATCTAATGTAGAGTGGTAAAAGAAGACAGCACACATCAACCACTGCCCTACACACACACACACACACACACACGCACGCACGCACGCACGCACGCACGCACGCACGCACGCACGCACGCACGCACGCACGCACGCACGCACGCACGCACACAGGCATGCACACAAATCTCTATTTTGCCACTTGGTTTGGGAGCATATTACCTAACTGCCTTTAATCTCTATTTCCTAATCTGCTAATTTAGGATAATGTCACTTGTTTTTAGGATGGTTGTGAAGATTAGATGATTTGAACATTTAAGTACTCAGGAGGGCTGACACATGGCAGGGCTCAATAAAAAAAAATGTCATAAACCTCATCTGTAACTATCTCATTGAAATTGTGTATTATCCCAAAGCAGTCCTGATGGAAGGAGTAATGGGAGGAGTAATGCCCCCCCCAAAGAAAGAGAATAGACAAATGAAACTTCAGTGGGCCTAATCGGAATGCACCCCACCCTTTTGTCCCCTCAAAAAAGAGACAACTGTCCTCTAAGTTCTGGGCTGTTCCCATGTGCTAGCTGCTAGGGAAAATGAGACAGTGTTTTGATGTGTGGAAATTCTCAGCATGACTTGAGAATTCCACATGCACCTTGTGACAAAAAGCTGCCATGAGAGCATCTTCCCTCAAACACTTTGCTCACCACCACAGAAACAATGAGCAATGTGTGTGTGTGCGCTTGCGTGTTGAGTGTGTGTGTGGGACATACTCAAATGGTATGATTAAAAACTTCCTCTACCTCTCACTATCTCAGGAAAGGGTGAAACTGAAGAGTTTAAATGATGAGGGGGCAGGGAGATGGAGAGAGAACATTAGAGAAACACACATCTTCCTTCTCCCTACAGACTGTATCTGACCAGTCCTCATGTCACTCTGCAGAGCCAGCCCCACTTGGATTTCAGCCCAGACCGGCAGCTTATTTTAATATGACTTAAGGAGCTCTTAGGGGGACGTACATGTTGGGGACAGAGCCTTTCTTTGGAAAGAGTGGCAATCTGTTACTTTTAGCTCTATGGGATGTTAAAGGGGCTGCTTTTGGAAAATACAGCCTTAAAATGAGCTGCCATCATAATTGAATGTAACAAGATAGATTTATTTTATGGTTATTTGCTGGCCCAAATTGTCTGAAGATGCTTTTTGTCTCCTGGTTCTTACACAAGTGCCAGCATCATCGATTCTGTTGTCTGCCTTCTATACAAACGCCTACCTATTATCGAATTTACGTGCTTCGAGTCATGACAGTCACAGCACAGGAATCTTCTGAAACTGTACATTTTACAAAAGTGAATGAGGCTATTCTCCATGCTGCCAGACGTTCTGGACAAAGTGATACAACTGAGAGCAGCAGGGTTTTCTGTTCCTCGGTAGTACCAAGTGGGACTCTGTTCTGGCTTCCCATGTCTTAACCCCCTAAGACCCTGAGGGTGAAGACTGTGTCTTGCTCATCTCTATAATGCTTGGCTCTGTGAGGATTTGAAAGCTGTAAGGGGCCTTTAGAACCATCTAATCTAACTTTCTTGTCACAACAGGGAAATGGGGTGTCCAAGAAATGAGAATCCTGACCTATTTTGTTCTGGCAGAACTGGGGATTTGAGTCCCGCTTTCCTGACTTCCAGATCCTGTTCTTTAAATACACACACAACACACAACACACACACATACACACACACACACACACACACACACACACACACACACACACACACACACACCCACACATACCCCTCCCTACCTGGCATGGTTCTGGTTTATGCCTGCTGCCCTGGCTTACTCATTAGTGGAGTCTTGTGTCTTTACCCCAAGTCTCTCAGTAATGAGAGAGACACTGTCCACTCAATCCAGTAATATTTCATCATCTTCTTCCATAACTAATAAATAAAGGGAGTGAAAACAGTGTTCTAGATGACTGCTCTGCTCAAGGCTTGACAGGATTTCAGAAGGTATATTGTGGAGACTGTTTGCATCTGTGTGGTTACCATCCTGTCTAGGACAGGAGGGGAAGCCCTAAGCCAATCCCAGGCTGGCACTGCCATACAGTTGCTACTGAAAGACCAAATGAGGCAAATTTGTTCTGCGATCTCAGCTCCCATTGTGAATGATCAGGATCTGAAGTGGCTGGGGTGAAGTGAGGTCACAGGGGTGGATGCGGCATTGTGCTTATGCTTTTTGTGCGCTCTCAGTATCGGGATGCTTAGCCACAGAGGGGGCTCTGGTTGAGGCAGACACTGCAGGGCTCCGCCTCTTTCTGGCCTGCCATCCATATCCACTCTTAGCATCTCTCACTCCAAATCTGAGCTCTGAAGTTCTCTAAGGTCTGAAGCCCTGAAGGTCCACTGGTTGTCACACATGTCAAATCTCACACTTGACCTTGGGTGGTGGGTCACATTCAAAACATAGGTAGGTTGGACATGTGTAGTAAATTAAAACTTTATAAAAATCATCTTTAGACAGTGTATATAAGGCATATACAAAACAAATGAATTTCATGGGTAGCTTTGAGATATCATATATATATATATATATATATATATATATATATATGTAAATATTGTAAAACCTGAAATGCAAACCACTTCTGATCCCAGCTTTTAACCACAAATACACACTCAAGCCAAGACAGCAGCAAGCATAAGTAGTCTTGGACCAACATACTTTTGTGTATCTGTAACTGGGTATAAAATTTTGTATGTGTAATTTCATCTTACAGAAATTTTTCTTTTGGGCCAGATCTCCCTATATTTTGGCAAATATCGATATAGACTCACCTGCCATTAACCGATCTAGTGCCTTTACAAACAGCAGTGTTTTAATACTTGAGACATTGTGTGCTGAGCCTGAGCTTGGTTTTTTTTGTTTTGTTTTTGTTTATTTTTCTGGAGAAGAATGGAAGAGGCTGGAGGTGGAGAGGGCAAGCCACCATTCTGAAAGTATAAAACAGGAGGTAGTTTCTTCCTGTCATCCCTGTGTCTCTCTCTCTCTCTTTTTAAAGATTTATTTATTTATTATGTATACAGTGTTCTGTCCGCATGGATGCCTGCAGGCCAGAAGAGGGTACTAGATCTCATTACAGATGGTTGTGAGCCACCATGTAGTTGCTGGGAATTGAACTCAGGACCCCTGGAAGAGCAGACAGTGCTCTTAACCTCTGAGCTATCTCTCCAGGCCCCATCCTTGTGTCTCAAATGGCTCTTTCTGTTAACACCATCTGGTAGAGATGGTGCTACCTGCCCTTGACCTTGGCCTCATCAGCTCTGTTCTCTTTGTGGCTGAGTTCACCACTGGCATCTCAGCGTGTGGGTGCACAGCTTTCTGGGGCACATGATGGGCCCCACCTCCGTTTCCTTGGTGTGAGGGTAGCTCTCAGAGTTGGCTAGCTTTCTCTACGAAAGGTTAGTCCCTGCATAGAAAAAGGAAGAAGAAAAAGAGGAGGAGGTGGAGGAGGAAGAGGGAGAAGAAGAAACAACACACACACACACACACACACACACACACACACACTCTCTCTCTCTCTCTCACACACACACACTCTCTCTCTCTCACACACACACACACTCTCTCTCTCTGTCTCTCTGTCTCTCTCTCTCACACACACTCTCTCTCTCTCTGTCTTTCTCTCTCTGTCTCTCTCTCTCTCTCTCTCTCTCTCTCTCTCTCTCTCTCTCTCTCTCACACACACACACACACACACACACACACACACACACACACACACACAGACTCATCTACTTCTGAGTCAAATCAGACCAAGTAGGAAGGAACCACATGCTTTCAATCATATTTGGGAAGAAAATGGGGGCAGAAATTTCAAAGGAAAAAATAAATATTTTTAAATAGTAAGAGAAAAAAGGAGGGGGAACCCATCCCATATCCCGTGTGTCTGAAGAGCCAGGCTGATAACACAATGCCTGCCTTACTGTCAAGCTTCAGTGAGTCCACCTCCTCTTCTCTGGAGTGGCTCTTGGCCATTATGCAAGCCGGAAATGAGAAAGGCCAGAAGAGCAGAGGAACATCAAACCCGAATTGAGGGGAAGGGACGGTTGCTAAATTTAGCCTGGGTTACTGGAGGATAGAGGAGATGAGAGTGGGAACATGCCAGAAACACTGGCATTATTCTCTGTCTCATATGCTGGAGAGGACCTGCTGAGAGACAAGCCCCCCTCTCCGCCCCCCACCTGGAGTTAGGTCTTTTGTAAAGTGCTAATTAAGAGAATACCAACCGCAAGATTTTAGCAGTCTGACCGCAAAAGAAAAGCAGCAGTCCTGTGTTTGCGAGTGATTCACTAGTCAACAAAACTTCCCAAGGAATAGGATCTTGAAATTGGTTTTAAAGAAAATACGTGTGGAAAAGACCCACAGGGTAGTGTTCACACATCCGCATACTGGCTGCTTGCTCCACTGGGAGGCGGGGGTGGGGGTTCGATGGCCCTGGGAGATATGATTCTACTCAAACGCTATCACACACCCTGCTGTTCAGTGGCATTGCAAACAAAGTCACATTTTATAGCCCTACACCCAACACCTGCTTGACCAGGACCCCACACGCCATGGTCTTGCGATGTCTACTGGTCCTGTGGGTCCCACGAGGAACAGCAACTATGACAGGAGTCATGATATTGAGCTCATTCCAGCAAACGGTCTTTGATGCAAGATAGAGAAAGCCCCTACCCAACACCAACTTCCCCCAGACTGGTTTTCGTCCTTCCCTCACCTTTTAGGAACACCTTGCTCAAACATCTTCAAGGAACACCTTACCTTCACTTCTCTCCACAGCCACAGAATCTCAAGTCTCCACTTTGGTTCCGGGCTAACCTCCTTGGATTAGTTCTATATTGGAAAACGTTCATACTGCTAAAGCAGGGGGAGAGATGGCCCACAAGGCTTTATTTATTTTATTCTATATAGATTATATATAGTTGAAAATTTTTATGATGAATGGGCTCATCGATTAAGTCATCTTACTGCTCTCTATTCTGAGGCCTTATCCCTACCTAACTGGAATATTCTTGCTGTTTATCAGAACCTTCAGGGACTCCTCTAGACTCATGCTTTTTATAAGGTGAACGTGCTTCCTGTACCTGGGCGTCATCTTCCATCATGCTACACCCCGGTGTATATTATTGTAATCCGGGTTTACACTGTGGATTGTGAACTCCAGAGAGCTAACGGTATTATGCATCTCCCCCAGTGTATACACACTGTATACACTCAATCCATGCTTCCTGAATGAAAAATGAACTTACAGCAGTAAGAACAGCCCATCAGTTAACTATTTGACCCCTTGGTTTGTCTAAACCGTAAGCAAGCAAAGAGAAGCGTCATCCAGTACCTTCTTCGTGGTTCTGATGCAGCAAGACCTCTGGTTTCGTGTGGATAGAGTTCCCAGGGTGGAAGAAAGGCGAGAAGAGAATTCGAGGTTTCCTCTGCTTCAGAATATGCTGAAGGAGTTCATACAGCACATCGCCTGGAGGGAAAAAGGGATAAGAAGCAGAGAGATGAGATGCTTTAGCTAATAGCTACAGAAGGAGCTGTGACAGCCACAGAGGTAAGGAGAGACAGACAGAGGTAAGGTAATAGAACAGACCGCTGACCTGTGACAGGGATGGGGCACAGCACCTGACCGGACATGTGAGGGCTCCATGGTTTTGTTTCTTTAATTATTATTATAAGATTTTGTTTAAGTTGGATTTGTATGGGTCTGCACCATGTGGTGCTGGAAGAGGGTGCTGTAACAGATGCTGTATGGTAGTACACTCACAGTTTGCTAAGTGGGTAGACGGTGGGGAAAATGTTCTCATAGTTAAACTAATATCAATGATACTAATAAAGATGATGACAGAATATTCTGAGGTGGTGAATATGGACATTACGTTTATTACAGAGGTGAGCTCATGGGTATGCAGTTACTTCCAAACTGATAAAATTATATACTTTATATAGCTCTCCTAGGTTCAGCAGATCTCAACAAAGTAGTTTCTAAATGCTAAAGAGAGAGAGAGAGAGAGAGAGAGAGAGAGAGAGAGAGAGAGAGAGAGAGAAGGTCATTGTGGTGCACACCTGTGATCCCAGCACTTGGGAGGTAGAGGCAGGAGGACCGGCTACCTGAGACACTGTCAACAACAAAACAACAGAAAGTAAAGAAGAGTAATGTACTAAGAAAAAGTTTGGGGAATGGAGAGATGGATCAGTCGTTATGAGCACTTGTTGCTCTTGTAAAGGACCAGGGTTCAGTTCCCAGCACCTATGTGGTAATTCACAATTATCTGGAACCACAGTTCCAGGGGATCTGACACTCTTTTGACCTCTGTGGGCACCAGGCACACATGTGCACATACACAGCATGCATGCATGTGTCCGAAGACAACTTTTTGGAGCTGCCTTTTCCTTCTACTTTGTGTGTCCCCGGAATCAAACTCAAGCAAGCTGTCAGGCTCGTGTGACACACACTTCCACCCAGTGAGCCATCTTCCTTGCCCATTCCCCTCTAAACAATATAAACTGTCTAACGGTAAACATACCCAGCCTACATAAAAACATCTCAACAACAGACGGGATAACACTATAGATCCTCCAGAGGGGGCTCATGGATTAGTTTGGTACGAGCAAAGGGGCCACAAAAACTACATTAGGTTAGGAAGCTGCACCATGCTGCTGAAATGCAGCTGCAATGTGACCTGCTGTTTGACGGGAGAGGCCATCAGAGGATGATCCCTGAGCCTCAGTGTCGTCCTGCTTCTGTGGAAAAATCCTTTCAACATCTCTTTCCACTTACACTTTGGAATTATTTGAAGAAAGTGACATCCTTCGGTAGCTACATTTTAAATGTGCAAAACTTTCCCGCACAGACTCTTCATTGACATTTTACCTATCAGCTAGATGTCATGATAGGAGGCTGAGGATGGGAGATTTGAAGCCAGCCTGGGCCACACAGCAAGATCCGATCTCATACAACAACAACAACAACAAAAACTTCTCCTGGGGAGGAGAATACAACTTTCTAACTCACTCAGAACCCAGGCTGGGGTTGTAGGTGCTAAAAATAACAAACTTCATTAGTGTTGGTCAGAAGTGTCCGCTCTCTATAAGGAACTGGGACAGTATAGAGTTGCCCCTTCTTTAAAAATACATCTAGGTATCACTCCAAGGTCCGACAAGCTCCACAAAATTATCTCAACACGTCAGTGTTGGAGAGAATGAATGGTGGGTGCTGGACACCTGGCATTTGAAGTGTCTACTGAGTAGGTCATTAGCCAACCCCTGCACCCCAAAACAACAAAAACCTATCACAAACTGGTTCCACCCCTCTCTGGCTTCGAACCAAGTTCACAATTCGAGGGAGGGGGGGCTTTGGAACTCTGTAAGGATGGGTGATTAATTAAAAAAAAAAAAAAAAACACCAAAGGCCTCACTGTCCTCCCCACACCCTTCCTCACAGAGATATGCAGTCAACAATTGTACCAAACAATGGGCCTTTGTCTCTCATCTCAGCCATTTTTAAAGACACTTTAATTAACAACTTAATTTAACTGTGTATTTTGGGCTGTTGATATTGCTATTTTTTTCTTCCAAACTGAGCATGAACCTTGGAAACACTCCAGGAGTGGCTTCTCCCTGCAAACCTATCTACTACCGCCCCCTTGTACCAAATCAAGTTCTGTAGGTGGCTAGCCTTTCCCAAGGGACTTCCCAGCTGCTAATCACTCTTTGAATTTTGGTTATTGGTCGTACAGCTAACTGCTACCATTTACAATTAGGAGAAATGAAGACTAAGATGCCATTCTCGAGGGGATTTCTGAAGATTGGACAGGCGGGCAGACCGAGAGGAGCTCTGACCACACTTTTGGAAATGCTGTGGGAAAGTAGAATCCGTTCTGGGTACCGGGTTTCAGAGCTGGGAAGGGTTTCAGTACTCCAAACCAGGAGCCATTGCTATGGCTCCAACAAGAAGGGAATGCAGAACCCAAAATATAGTCCTATTTTAACGATTCACATTTTAATCTCACACAAAAATAAGTCCCTAATCAACACTTTTTTCTTTCCGTTTAGTGTAATGTCTTCCTAACCCTTCCTAATTTACATGGCCATACTGGGTTTGAGCTTGTGGATTTGATCAATGTTTTATTTTGGCATTATGCAGAATAGAAAACGCAAACATTAAAGAAATGTGTTCTTGATGATCACTATTAAAAAAAAAACTGCAATTAGTGTACCCATTTTGGAAGGGGAGGCCAGGAAATATAAATTTAGTGTCTGTGAAGGGTGTTCAGTGCTATTCCCTCAGCGAGGGGCACAGACTGCAGACGCAGTCAGCCTGGGTACCAGGTCACCTTGAGCAAGTCCCTGGGTGTCTCTGCAAAATGCACACTGTAGCACCTACTTGCCTCTCTTGCTCATCATAAACGTTCAATGACAGTAACATCCTGGAGGACCTGGAACAGGCTGTGCCCACACCTCGTCAAGCTGGCGGGGGGGGGGGGGCTAAAACAAGAGCTACGAGGAGGCCACTTTCCTTTCCTGAGTTCTTATTTCCTTAAAAGATATTTATTTATTGTTGTTGTGTGTGTGCATGTCACAGTTAAGGTGTGGAGGTCAGAGGGCAACCTTGCAGAGTAGGTCCTGTCCTTCCACCTTCACTTCGGTTCTAGGAATCCAACTCAGGTCACCAGGCTTGCATGGTGAATGACCTTACCCAATTAACCATCTTGCTGGTCCCTGGAGTTACACTTCTCTACAGTGGACTGGCTAGCTGGTGCCTTGGGATCCCACAACTGCCTCCTTAAACATGTCCTTTAGTTGCCTCAGGCCCGGGTTACCTCAGCTAGACTCCAGTAACTGTGTAGGAGGATACTGAGTGTCTCTTGAGGTGACCCACACAAAGACTGACACAAGCATAGGCTAACCAGTGGATGTTCCTCAGCACCGGCTACTGCTGGCAGCAGCTACTATTCTGAGTGGCCCAGGACAGTCCGGTCTCACCTGGGGAACTGAGGAGGAAGGTTGGGGTTCTACATTCCCCTCTGAGACAAGGACAAAGAAGGCGAACCAAGGCCTGTCTCTCCCAGCTCCTAATCCTGCCACACCTGGCAAAACCCAGTGTTGCTGATGTGAGCTCTGCCTTCACGATGTTTTAGCTTCTCATCCAACTGCTGGTAGGGGAGGGGCTGTGCAGAGCGGCTTTCCCACAGAAGAAAGCTGAGGCAGGGTGCACGGAGCAGTCTGTCAGCTGCTGACCTGAAGAACAGTAAGATGACCATGCAAATGCCTTTAAGGGAGATGGCTAATAGTTATGGAAGCCTGAGTCCTGGCTCTGCCAGGAAAACTTAAATTTTACGACCCTTGCGTGTGGGCACGGCTGGATCAGACATGGCTCCTCCAAACCAGGAGCTTGCTCGGAGAAGTGGCTGGCTCAGCACTGTGGAGGAGGCAGTACATTGTACACACACTGTAACACTAAGTAACGCGGTGTACTGTAACAACTTGGGATATTAGGCCCTAAAGATTCTAGAAATGTCTTAGATTGGCTCAGACTCTTGTTCTCTAGAGTCTCCTCGCTCCCCTTTCCCTGCCAAGAAATGGCCTTGGCGGAGTAAGTTCTATGATGGGCAGCAGGCCCTGGCATAAGAAAACCATTTTTTTTTTTTGATGACTCTGGTTGGTAGAAAGCTCTGTTGGGTTGGAATCCGGTTTTCTTGAAATTCCTGTATCTCAGTCTTGGCTTCTAGTGCTCAAAGCATGTCTTGCCTACAACTTTCCTAAATCAGTGAAGATGGCCCTGCACCTCTTGCCATGCCCACTGCCCTTTGGCTCCTCCTAATAGCCACCTGTCCTGGGGATATTTTCTTCAAATCTTTAAATGTGCAGATAAACTCACTTTTTCTTTATTAGTATAATAATAATAATAACTATTATTATTATTATTATTGTGTGTGTGTGTGTGTGTGTGTGTGTGTGTTTGCAGAGGCAGACCACACAGCACACATGGTATTCAGAGGACAATTTGTGGGAGTCAGTTCTTTCCTTCCACCATGTGTGTCTAGGCTCAAACTCAGAACCCCAGACTTGCAGGGAAGCATTCTAACTTGCTGAGCCATCACGCCAGTTCAGGACCTCATATTCAAAAGGTACAACTGGTGACTCTCCCTTCAAGGGTCTGCACATGCTTGGGTATGTTTTGCTTTTGTGAGTCTTCTTTGAGAAGCCCACACCATGTCTTACTTTCTTCTATGCATCTCTCTTGACCCTTGTGAGTAAGGCTGTATCAAAGTGCTTCATAAAAGCCAAGTTAGCACTAACAGATCTCTGGAATACAGAAGGTATCTGGAGTTAGTTGTTTATCTGCCTACTGAAAACAAAGACTGAGCAATAGAGCTGCGTGCCTAAGTTAGCAAATCTCCATATTCTCAGAAGAGGAATAACCGGTCCCAACTACTGCTGCTACAGTTCTAGGCAATGGACCCAGGCCTCTGGATTCAGAGCCAACAGATGGTTTGTCTGCATATCTGCATGCATGTGCACATGGCCTGGGTACACATATACCCACAGAGGTGGGGTTGCCATGGCGTTGGGAGCTTACATCTTCCCCGGAAGGAGTGCTGGAAACTGAAAATATCTTGTACCCTCCAGCTTTATGTCCTGATACATTATCCTGGGTCATACATGCATACACACTTAAACACAAAACAGCTTCAATGTGTGTATTTTGACATGCATTTTGGAAGCCAGGTGACTTACTATGAAATCTTAAATTCTACTTTTTTTCTTCTCTTGGGGTGTGTGTGTGTGTGGGGGGGGGTGATGGGGTGTATGCATTTGACTAGGAAGGTACTTGCATGTGGAAGCCAGAAGGGACTTCGATGTCTTCCTCCATCATCTCTGCCTTGTTGTCTTGGACAGGGTCTCTCAGTGAACTGGAAATCCACATTTGGAGTAGGTCAGGTGGCCAGGAATTCTTAGCACACGCCTGCCACTCTCGCAGTGCTGGGGTTTCAGGCACACAGGACCATGCTCAACTTCTTAGGCGAGTACTGAGTACTGAGGATGTGAATTCAGATTCTCAGGCTCACACAACACCCACGGAGCTAGCTCTTCAGCTCCAAATTCTATTAGCGTATTGAAATTTCCTTCAAAAGCAGGGACTTCGAACCCTGACCACTCAGAAAGCTGAAGATTGCAAATTCAAGACGTACCTGGGTAACTCAGCATGACCCTGTCAAAAAGGAAGCCAGCCGATGGGGATGGGGATGGGATTGTTTAAATCACACAGAAGAGACAGTGAAAAACCCAAGGCGAGTTGCCTGCCAGTCTTGTCAGTGTTTGCGGAGCAAGAACTCAGAGATGCTACTAGAAGGGGGCGGGTGCAGAAAGTTATTTATTTTACGTTTAGAGAACAGAATTTGGGCTCTGGAGCAAGGCCAATCCAAGTCTGAAGCCTGGTTCCTGTAGTCAGCTGCCTGCCCTTAGGCAAATCTTTCTCCCTCTCTGATCCTTAGTTTATGCCTTAGTTAAGCCTGCCTTTGCTTTTGTGCAAAATGAGAATTAATGCCACAGACCTGGAAAGATAAAGGAGACAGGCACCAGACACGGGCCTCACAGAATGCACATTTACTGGGTGGCATCTTTTGTGGGAGTGGCTTTTTATTATCAGACACGTCATATTTTCTCAGTTTCTGCATTAAAGCACATTCACAAGTTTCATTTGTGTTACTTTCAGGCATGGAAGTTTCTTTTTCCTTCTGTTGTCATAATTCCATACAGAAATTTCTAGTTGATAGTCAGGCGTCTCCAAAACCCTCCCCTCCATGCAGAATCATCTCAAATCTTTGGGTTTCTGTCCATTAGGATATAAGCAGTTTCAAGGTTTCCCCATAGCCCTCCCCCATCCTCTTGTCCTTATCTTCCCTTCCAGTCTGGATCCAGCTCCTTCCTCACCTGGCAGTCAACCATCCCCAGGAGCTGTCAATTTTGTTATCTCGACTTCTTCACTGGTTTCCCTCCAAGGGAGGCATCCCCCAAACTGCTCTAGCTAAGGTCACCTCCCTGATGTCAAATCAAAGGGCAGCTGTGGTACTCAGGGAACAGTGGCACCTTAACAGAACTCATTGCCAGGAATCTTAACCTGCCTCCTCCCCCTAGGAGGTTTCCTGGTTGCCAAGACTACTGCTCTGGCTTTCCCGCAGTCCTTCAGTACTGGGCTTCCCAGCGCTCTCACGAGCTCTCCTTGGACAACCGCATCTGTTCCCACAACTCCACTCCACTCGTCTTGGGCCTGATCTGTTCCAGTCATGGTGTCTTCTGACTACCAGGCCATATTTACTCATCTCCTAGGAAGTTTCTCTTGAATGATTTACGGACAGCGTGTCCAACACAGAAATCTTTACAAACCAGAAGGGGTTCCCTAGTTCAGTAAATGCTGCTATCTAATCAGGTCAGAAATTTGGGTTTAATCCTTCAATCCCCCTTTTCCTCTAACATCGAATCAGTCCTCAAGCTAACTCTGCCTGCTAACTACTCTTGGGATTGTCCCCTTCTCTCTGTTGGCCCTGCCTCGGTTCGATCACCACGGTTGCTACAAGACTCCAGCCAGACTGCCCCACCTCCACACGGCATATACAAGACCCTGAACAATGTGACAGAGGAATAATAACAGAAAGGACGAATGAACAGTTAGTTGTTGAGCTGTGGAGTATCCTTTATACTGATCACTTCCAAGTTTGCCTAGCTAGTCTCATATTGGGGGTGGCTGGGGTATTTCTAGTTTATGCTGTTATAAATAGACTTGCTAAGGACATTTTCTTTGTCCACTATTGGACGATTTCCTTGGGATATTTTCTTGGGAATGGAATTACCAGTGAAAGGCTATGATTAGCTCTAAAGCTCTCATTATACATTGCCAGCACTCAAAAGGCTGGGGCCCGAGGGCCACTGTTTAAATGCCATATGCTACCTGAGAGTCTCTCCTGGGGCTCCTCGGCTTCTCACTTCACTGGGTTAGTGGGTTGACAGTGCAACCGTAACACTGTTAAAGTGTGTACTTTTCAGGTGATGATTTGCTAGACACGTACTCTTGACAAGCAGATTACCATCTCAAGCGACACACTCCCCAGTTTGCAAACAGTTCTCACTTCTATTTCATTTTGACTCAGAAACTTCGGTTTCCTTTTGACCAATTATAAAATAGAGAAAATGAAGTAAGTAAAAGCATGCCCGGTGTGGGAGGCGTAAGTTTTAGGCTTGTCAGGAAATTCTCTGCTGGGTCCCTTTTGCCTGTGGATGGGTTACAAATGGAGCCTGCAGCTCACCGTTGGAGTTCCATGATGAATCCAGCTGTGGAAACAGCACGGTCAAAGGCCTGGGGGCAGGAGACCCCTAAACGCCCATTATTGGGATGGGACAGTGTGAGTTTGGATTTCGAATGGCTCTGGGTCCTAAGCATTCTATTTAGTCTATTTTGGTGGCTAAACTGAATCACAAACTTTTCATTTACTATGGGGAAAGACAATCCACCTCAGTTCAGGTATTTCAGGGATCTGCTTCATCCAGCTGGGCCCCACCTTCTGAAGTGTTCCCACTTCCCAACACACACACATCTGTGCTGACACCTGTACCAGGTGGTGGAAGGTGAAAATGAAGTCAAAGGATTCCGCCATCTGAATTTTGAAATAATAAAAAAAGAGTATTCGTTTACTCAAAAACAAAGAAGTCAACTTTAGCTTTATATTTACGACTTAAAAGACAGAGATCCGGAGAAAAGGGAGGCAGCTGGTTGAAATATGCTAATTCTACATTTAAGAACAAATCAGAAAAGACATATAGAAAGAAAATTACTTTCAGTGGAATGCAGAATATAAAGGAAGGCACGAAATAAACTTGTGAGAAAATGGCAATACCATTAAGTATACAGGTAGTTTTTTAAAGAAAGTATCAAACAATGTATCATATACATCACACATCAGCTGCCACCACTAGCTTCATTTGGGCCTGGCGGCTAACAACTTAGAAGACTTTCCCAGGAGTGGCTTCCCTAAGCATCTCTCTGACATGTGCTACGCAGTTTTAACTCCTTGTTCAAAGACACAGAGAGGTAAGAAAGAGCCAACTATGTGTGTCTCCAGTCAAGGCCACACAGTTGTGCTGTCATTTCCGGCAACTGCCCTCTGCGATTTGTGTTCTAGGATCCTCTGACTTAAATCTAAACCATAGCCATTCTGTCTAGCAAGCCACCTTCTGTTCAGATGGCTGGTCCAAAGAACTGCATGTAGATAATAAGGAGCACTGTTAGTTCAACTTTGAAATGGGATTTTTCTATACTGGAAGAATATAAGCAAAGTGTTTTTTCTAAAGATAAGGACGCTGATGGGTTGGAAAGAGTAGACATTATTTACAAAACCACACTGGCACACCAAAAGACCACCACCCACACACACACACACACACACACACACACACACACACACACACACACACACACACACACGAGTGTCTTGGAGACAGGGTCTCAAATGTATTTCAGGCTGGTCTCCTACTCATGAGTTCCCTGCCTCAGGCTTCTGTGTGCTAGGATTACAAGTCTACACCATGCTGCCTGGTTTGCCAGTGTTTTTTTTTTTTTTTTTTTTAAACTGAATTAAAGAAACCCTGAAAGTGAGGTTCTTTTTGCTTTTTTAAACAGGGATAGAGAGCATAATATGAATTAAGTCGATAATGACCTGAGTGATTTTGTTCATATAAAATAATAGACACATAAATCTATTCTATCTGAATGCTATGTGTGCAATACCTCTAAATAAGAGTGAACACAAAGTGACACTTGTCTGTTCTCCTTTATTAATTGGGTCTTTCTGAGTCTAGTAATCACACACACCTCTGCATTTTAATCACCCCAGATCCACTTAATGGGGCAACTATTTAACAGCTCAAAGACTAGATAACAGGATTCTGTCAAGGTATCAGCAATGCCCAAACTCTTTCCTTTCCAACTCGACTGTTGTTATTTTAGATAGGGTCTTTCTTTGCAGCCCAGGCTGGCTTTGAATTCATGGCCCTCCTGCTTTAACTGCCTGCATGCTGGGATTGCAGGTGTGCACCGCCATGCCTAGGTCTCCTGTGTTTTTAACTGAGTGGTTCACAGCACATGTGACCTTAGCACATGCGACCTCTTCTGAAGCCTTTAGAATCAGAGGCAAGGCAGATAAAAGGGGAAGGATGGAGTTTGATGTAACAGTAGACCCTTTAAAGTTCCAGTGTCTGGTTATACATAGGTGAATTACTTCTAACCTAATAGTCGCTTTAATCTGGAAACCTCCTCTTCCCCACACACCAGCCATTGCCAGTAAATCTTCCTTTTCTTTTTGTCTTCCTTTTTTTTTTTAAGATTTGTTTATTTATTTATTATGTATACAGTGTTCTGTCTGCATGTATTCTTGCAGTCTAGAAGAGGGCGCCAGATTTCATTACAGATGGTTGTGAGCCACCATGTGGTTGCTGGGAATTGAACTCAGGACCTTTGGAAGAGCAGCCAGTGCTCTTAACCTCTGAGCCATCTCTCCAGCCACAATCTTCCTTTTCTAAAGTTGTCATTATGTTTGTTCCCATGAGACCTTCTGTGGAGAGTCCTGCGTCAGGATGAGTGTAGCAAAGACCAACCACCAGCCATATTTCCATGCTGTGCCTATGCAAGAACCGGACTCTCACCTGAATGAGGAGATCGGTAGCGGAAATCCTCTTTGGTCAGTAGCAGGAGCGCCTTGCCGTTCATCTCAAAACTGTTACTCTCAATGGGCCTTAAGGAAAACTCATTCTCTGCCCACTTGAGCCACTGGGCTACGTCATCTCTGCTCCAGTAAATCGGCTGCAAGCCTGTTGGAGAGCAAGAGGCAGAGAGCTTGTCAGTCACACTGTTGGGACAAAGGGAGAAAGGTCTTGGAATAATTAACAGAACTGAGACTTTGTCTCAAGAGCCTTTGAGTTGAGTTCCAAGGCCCGGGTTTCTAAGTACTCAAGTATGGTTCACATTAACTTTTTACTTAGAGGCAAAATGATGGGAAACCCCTTTCCATGCATCTCAGGGATGATAGGTCTTAGAGGCCTGCCCTTGGGGCTGCACTAAGGTCAGGTTGGCTCTAAGTGGCCTGGGGCATCCTAGGAGGACTGAAATCATGACAAATCTCAATGTATTTAGCAGGAGACCTTAGACTCAGAGCTGATGTGATTGTAGCTCAGAGTCTTTGAAATGGAAGTGTTCCAGAGCTGGCCTTGACCCCCACAGAGCTGCCAAAAAATGAAGCATCTCCTGAAACCTTTTCCAGGAAGAGTCATTTACTCAGCCTCTGGGAAGTGGCAGGCTAGCCTCTGGCCAATGCAAAGTCAGAGAAACACAGATGGTCCTCTGCCTTATTATTTGTCTTGCTGATGGACTGGAAGTGGGCTAGATGCCACCCACACGGTGGTTCAGGTTGCATCTCTGGGAGGCAGAGTCCATATTTTTATTTCACTTTGCTGCTATGGGGAACTCTGATACGCCCTTCAAGTGATTAGAACAGTTCTCAAAGTGTGAACGAACCCTGGGAACCCCAAGGGTTCCCAAGACCCTTGCACAGTGTCTGTGCAGCAAAACCACTTCTCAGAACAATATTAACATTATTTTCTTTTTTTACTCTCGTCCTGTCATGAGCACACATGGAATGTTCTAGGAGCTACATGACCTGTGGCATCACAGCAGGCTGAATAAATACAGAGATGTAAACCCAGGCATCTTCTATTAACCTGGACATTGAAGAGGTTTGTAAGAGCATATAACACTACTGTTGTTTGCACATATCTTTTGAAAATATGCTTCAAATATACATTGATATATGCCTAGTTTGTTGATCAATAAGTTAGTAAATACTTTAAAAAGTAGTTTACGGGCTGGGCGTTGGTGGCGCACGCTTTTAATCCCAGCACTTGGGAGGCAGAGGCAGGCAGATCTGAGTTCCAGGCCAGCCTGGTCTCCAGAATGAGTGCCAGGATAGGCTCCAAAGCTACACAGAGAAACCCTGTCTCAAAAAACCAAAAAAAAAAAAAAAAAAAAAAAAGAAAGAAAAGAAAGAAAAAGAAGTAGTTTACAATATGGTAAGTGTTGCGTTAAGTCATATGAGCAAAAGCACTTTTATGGTGGGGGACGGGGTTTGGGGAGAACAGTCTTTGATAATTATTTAGAACTTAAGTCCTGGCAGTACAAGGTCTGCAGGACTCCATTCTCCAAAGTCACAGAACCAAGAGTTCAAAGAGAGCTCAGTGGGACCAGAGTTTGTGCAGAGATGTGGTATATGTCTTACAAATGTGCCCTCCAGCTCAGTCCTGGAACAAACCACTTCCCCCCCTAAACTGACCATGGTGAAGTACTGTCTAATCCCTTGGATGCCCGGGCTGCTCAGAGTGGGGAACAAATGGGTCAGATCCCAGGGAGAACGTTCCAGGCTCTGACCATGATTGCTTCCAAGAGGAAGATAGTTTTGAAGAACAGAAGTCAGTGTCGTTTAAGTCCCCAGAAGACTCGGGAGACTCCTTACAACCAGCCAATTGGAGGGTCTGGGAACACAGCTACTTGGAAAGTAACGCAAGGCCATGCATGACTGCCTGGGCTGCAGAGTGAGTTCAAGGTTAGCCTGTAACTCAGTGAGAGCCTATCTCAAGTCCAAAGAGAGCTGGGGTTGTTGTTCAGTGATAGCATGTGTGAGGCCCAGGATTCACTCCCTACTATCATAAAATCAAAACCACCAATCCAACCCAAACCCAAAGAATTTGAGTGTGCTTTTAATTTTTACAGCAATGTTTTTCACATGGCCGAAACAAGCTACTGTAACACGTGACTGCTTTATGACAGAAGGAAACAGGACTGCTAAAGGATCTGAGGTTTGCTTTTGTCTCTTGACTGGTCAGAAAGCAATGCCTATCCAGAATGGTTTCTGGGCATAGAAAGTTTCCATCTCTTGTTAGTAGAGGCTACCCTGGGAAAACCTTCCACTTTACTTCCTACTGTCTACGGTGCCCACTTGGGGCAAGAACAGCACGCCAACTTGTGATTTCAGCCATTACTGGTAAGTGGGAGGGTAAGGCCATCAGGGGAAGGGTGGAGGTTCCAATCAGGCAGCCCCAGGAAAGCACCTTGTGGCCGGAGGGCTTTTGAGGCCATGCAGGGAAACAGGGTCTGGGGCAGCTTGCTGGGATGTCAAAGTAAATACAGAACCAAAGCCTGCCTGGGAGGGGAAATGAGTGTAAAATGCTGACTTTCTACCAGGACAAACTGAAACAGAGAGGTGGGTGAGAAGGGGGTGGGGCCCCAAGCAGGAATTTGAGGTTCTTTATATTCTATGGAAGAAAATCCTCATGAGTAATCCTTTCCCTAAATACAAGAAGAGGCACACACTCCCAACAACACTGCTGGGCAAGAATAACAGTTTCTCTTCTCACTTCCCATTAATCTCTCCCACAGCTCAGCCTTGAAGCGACCAAGGCCGTGGTGCTGTGGAAATCCCCTCCCCAGGAGCCCACGAGGAGGCTCTGGGCACAAGTACAGCTGGACAGCAGGTTACAGAGAGCACTTGGCAGCTAAACAACAGCGACCCTGATGCTGCAAGCAACCTGCTGGAGGACACTTAGGGAATGGATCAGCTTCATTGCACTTCCATTATCGGAAGGAGAAGGTGGACAGCTCATGGAGCCAGAGACAGGCTGGCTATGCAGTAGCGTTGCGAGTCAAGTCCCTCTGCTATTTCTTTTTTAATTCAATGGTATAAAAAGGCTAGGCGATAGCATGTGCTGTGTAATTTTAACGGAGGAAAGAGAACCCGCTCCCTTCAAGGGTCCTAAAGCCCGGATGCTGAAGAGTAATGGAACAGAGGTGGTACCCGGAGGTAACTCTGGTGTGATGGAGATGGTTTAATTTACTAAACAATCATTTATGAAGCATGTTTATGCACCCAGCTCTGTTCCAAGCATTTCAGAAATATCAGTCTATTTGTCTGCATGCTTGGACAACATTTGTGATGGAGGTGCAAACTAGGAAACGGAGGCCCAATGCGTTTAAGATTCACCCCATGCTTGTACAGTTCTAGCAACAAGTGGGGCTGAGATACGAATCCAGAGTCTGTTTTCTTACCCAGGCATTTTCCATCCACACTCAGAGCTAAGACTGGCTTTCAAAAAGACTGAGGAAACCGACTCCTTCCCACCCAACACTGAGATCCTTGGCCGAGGCAAGTTATCAGCAGATTGAAGATAGAAAGAAAAAAAAAAAAAACAACTCTGCAGATCCCAGAGAGACAGATTTCTGGCTTGGAAGATGAGGGAGGGGCAGGTGGGATGCTACTTTGAATGTGTCTGGGAAGAGAGTGCTGTTTTCACAGGCTGCTCAGTCCTGACACTGGCTCTTGACTTTTTGCCCAATTCTCCACTGTGGGTGGGACCAGGGCTGCCTGGGAAGGGAAGGATGTGTAGGATTTGTTTCAAAGTCAGTTCTGGCAATTTGGCTCAACAAAGAAAGAATATATATGCTAATTATTAGGAACGAGGGGAGGAGGAGAGAGATTGATTCTTAGATATTACCCTGTGTGAACCAATGTGCCACAAGAGCCATTTAACCAGAATTCTTAACACACTAATTATCTTCAGAGAGTACTTGGTGAGAATTTTGTATGGAGGACCTGAATTTCTGTGAAGGAGAAAATTACTAAGACTCCCACCAGCCTTCTTTCCTAAGGAGGTCCAGTCAAGTTCATGGGCTCACACCCTTCAGAGATACATCCAGACTACTGATTTCTTCAATTTGAACCTCAAACACGAAAAAATTTAGCTAGCCAAGATGTTTGTTTTCCTACAAAAACTACTCTACATTCGTGATCATGACCTAAAGATTTTGTAACTTCTTGAAGGTTCTTCTGTGTCATGGAAGGCAGAATAGTGCTCCAGAGTGTGTTGCTATGTTCCAATTCTTTGCAAAGCTGTCTGCCAGCATGGCAATAATAAACATAACAGCTTGCCCTTTTGAAGTCCATAGGCACTTCCACGTGTTACCTTCTTTAATTGACAGGGGCTCTGTAATTGGCTGGGTTCTTATTTTAGTTTAACAGACGAAGAAATAGAAGGCTCAGAGTTGATGGACATGGTTTGAACATTATTATGCTCAAGTTCCTTTTCTCTCTGTCTCTGTCTGTCTCTCTGTCTCTGTCTGTCTCTCTCTGTGTGTGTGTGTGGTGTTTGCAGTGGAACCCAGGGCCTCATACATGTTTAGCAATTGTTCTATTGCTGAGCCACACTCCAGCTCCCAGCTCCAGGCCTTTCACCATTATAGACCTTGGCAAAGACACACTTTCATGTCAAACTCTCCATATTTACAGGAGTTTGCTCAGGAATCTGTGCACTGGAAGACAGAATTGGAGAATGTGAGGGATGAAGACGCCACAAAGACACTCCGACTCAACCCTTGTCTCCCTGACTAATTAGGAAACCAAGGCCTGGAAAGGCTAACCGTACCATGCCTAGTCAACCCACCCCAGGGATTCACGAGACCTTCTCACTTGACTTGATGACAGCAACTTTATGACCCTCGATCCATCCGTGTCCAGTGACTAATTCCTTTCTTGGTTCGTCATCTTGCCTTAAAATAAGCAGCCCAGGACTACGGTTTTCAGGAGCCCTCGCACCTGTGTTCCCTAACTCTAACATAGGAATATGTTTCCGGTCTACCTCTGCCTTGACAATACAATTCAATGACAATGAAGTAGATTGTTACTGAACTTAAGTCAAACCACATCACCATGATGATGAGGGCTCGTGAATTAACAGGCAACACCACAGCTGCCCAGAGAATTGGAAGAGACAGTGCTGGAGTTGTTGGCGCCTCAGTCCCGTTATTCACTTCTTCCATGTTAACTTTCAAATAGATTGACAATAACAGCCAACACAATCACTTACTATGTGTCAGGAGATGCTTTATATATATCCTTCACCTAATTCCCTTTGCCCCATAAGACAATCATTACTGCAGCACAGAGAAGTTCAGTGACTATTTGGATAAAGTCACTGAGATAGGAATTGGGAACCCAGGTGTTCTGATGCAATCAAAGTTCGTATTATCACACACCTGCCACTCTATCTAAGACTCTCTGGTACTTTGACAGAACATAAAAGTAAGTTAACAACTTCTGCATTTCCTAAGAACCCACCCCTGTTTTCTATGGTTACATTAATGGTAATATCTTTGGCTGTACATAAATAACTGGTGCTAGGAGCCAACAACCCTAGCATTACTGTAAGAATGCGTGTCAATCAACAGTTAATTTAATCTGGGTGGAGTGCAGATACAGAGATACAGATCTCTTTCTAGTATCATCCGTACTATAAAGCTTATATGACGAAGATTTGATAGTCGTCTGTCATCCCCATGGGTCAGTGAAAGTGCTGACCAGGTGAGGCCTGGGATGGAGCACACTGGTGACACATCAGCCCCTTCCTTTTGAGGGGTACCAATCAACTTCCTAGCTACCAAGCCATCTACACACTCATCAATAAGATGGGATGCTTTCCCAAAGCTCAGAAATACAGCAAGTATATGTAACACTTTCAGCAACTTTCTGAGGGGGTGGAGGTAGAGAGGGACCAGTGTTCGGCCCCACAGAGATAACGTTCTCTCTGTGCTCACCAGGACTGGAAGTCCATCCTGAATGGTACTCAGGGTCCCAGCAGCTTCGCTGTTTTGGTCTGTTTATACACTTCTCCTCCCTATCTACTCCTTACATGAAGTCACCCCTTTCCTCTTCCTGCTACCCCAAGGGGAACTGCTGGCATGTCTGATGTTTCTGGAGAGTTCTCTGAGTCTGCACCACATAGAAGAACTCAGCTTTGCTCTCCCAGTGAATCTACTCATGTGGAGAACTCTGCCTATTGGTCATTCTCCTCGATGAATCAGAAAGAGGAGTCAGAAGGTGACTGGTGCTCTTTTCTCTTTGCATGTATTGAGGTTGCCCAGTATAAGCTACAGCAAGCCAATAACAGGCTTTTCCTTGAGGCATCCCCGACTGTGTTCATTGTAGTCTGAAGTTACCTATCTGCAGGTCACCTTGTCTTACTATTCTGGACCTATGATGTCTCTCCTTTATCATTTTTCTTCTCAGTAACTTTTTTTTTTTTTAAATCACACACAGCTTTTTAAAAGATAGAGCTCATTAGACTGATACAAGATTGTGGGGCGAGAAGCTGGCTCACCACGCTGGCAAACGATTTGGTGATATTTTAAGAGCTTGGTGAATGTCAACTTCTGAGAATCTACCTTAGAGAATTAACTTTGTATGCAGAAAAATCCGTCATGCACAAAGATGTGTGGTTTTTGTTTTAATATCAGGTGTTATTTTTAATAGAGGAAAACAGAATGTAAAAAAGAGAGCAGTCACTTACTGACAACATCTATGATAGAAAGTGGTGCAGTCAATAACAGTATCCAGAAAAAATGAATATTCATATTGAAAACCAAAAGTGCATATACTCACAGAATCTCAAACAATGCACAGATGTTTCATAAAACATAAAAATATTAATAGCAACTGCCACTCAGTAGTAGATTTATAGGTGACATTTACTGTTTCTTTTACTTATTTTATTTCCCAATTTTCTGTATTAAATATGTACCATTCTCTGGGTATAGGGCACAGTCTTACTAAATTGTCCAGTCTGGCCTTGAGCACCAGGTCTTCCTGCTTCAGCCTCCAGAGTAGATGGGATTATAGGCATGAACCACCACGGCCCACTGGCATCATTACATTTACATAAAAAAACTTCATAAAAGTTGAGACACTGGTTGAGATGGTATAGTCCTGAGATCCCAGTACCTGGGAGGTAGAGACGGAAGAATCAGGAGTTCAAGGCTAGCCTGGGCTGTATGTGATCCTGTCTCAAAAAAAGAAATATTGAGCTCGTTAGAGACTATCCCCTATACCTGATGATTTTGGTTGTTTTGTCCCCCATCTTTTTTTTTTTTTTTCTTTCTGTTAGTCATGTGCAATTGCTAAGAGAGAATCTCTTTTTTGAGAGTATCCCAACTTTTCTGAGTTGTGTTGTAGCATTTTGGTTCATGGGATCATAGGTAGTGTTCCTCTGAAGTTTAAAAATCTGCTTTCTAATTAAGTCAAGAAAACACCTCTAGTCTATTTCCCTTCCTTGGTTCTATGTTAATGTTCTCATCTTCATCAGAAGTCTCCAACACTTTTACTTTGCCAGTCAGTCTCTGTCAGACTTGAGTCAAAGGGCAGACCCTCTCCTTGTCTCTACCATTGGACATGTAAAATTGCCAGTTATTAGGTACATGTGCTAAGAATAAAATGTGCATGCACGTAACTGGGGGTGGCTTTTCAGTGACGTGCACATGGCACTCAGGACACAGAGGTTCACCTTCAGTAAGGCCCTTGAATGCAACTCAAGATCCTACTTACTGCTAGATGGTCTGCCTTTGTGCCTGCCACCCGTGTTGTGCAGCAACTCAGATTCAAACATTCCCTCCAGAAATGAGGGAGGAGGCCCCAGGGCCTCAGGAGTAAACAACACAGTCTCAGGAAGTTCCTGAAACTAGCAAATCCCACTCCACCAGCTATAGAAGCACTAAATTACTGGTGAAGAAGGAAGATTTCCTGAGTAGCCGAACCACCTGCAAGTCACACAGAGAGCTCAAGAGCTGCAGCTTTGGTGAGTTATAAGAGAAACTGGGGTGGTCTCTTCCATGATGTAGCTATCTATGTAGTCACCCTTGTTTCAATAAGAAACTTCCTAGCCATTGTGCTGGTTTACTGTCAGCTTGACATAATCTAGAATCACCTGAAAAAGTCAATGAGGAATGATCTAGATCATGGTGGCGTGTAGGCATGTCTCTAGGGAGCTGTCTTGATTGTTAATAGAGACAGAAAGGCCTGTGGGCCGCACCATGCCCTAAGCCCAGAGTCCTGAACAGAGTAAGAGAGGAGAAAGCTAGCCAAGAGCAAGCAAGGGTGCGTTTATTTTTCTCTTTGATCTTGACTATACAGCTGTAGTGCTGACTGGCTGCTTGAGTTCTTGCTCTGACTTCTCCAAAATGATGGACTGTCACTTGGGTTTGTGAGTAAAATAAACCCTCTCCTCCCCTATGCTGCTTTTGGTCAGGATATGTTATCATTAAAACAGAAATGAAGCTAAGATGTCCATCTACCCCCAAAACCCATTTGTTGAGCAAACTGGACTCTGGCAGCATATTACAGCCAGCATGTGGCTAATTCCCATTTAAGGTGGAGATGTTTGCATCGCGTCTTCCCCGTTAAAGTCACACAACACATCCTCTTCCTGCCCAGACACCATCCCTATCGTAGGCTCCTTCTGTGGTCTGGAGAGCGGGGATGCTCCCAACTTGTGAGGTTTAGTACATTGCCACGTGCTTTCCTGTTCCTGTCATCCCAGCAACCAGTCTGTGAAGCTACACTGGGCGCATCTGTATTTACAGAAGAAACTGAAGCTCAGAGAAGTTAAGGCACTTTTCCAAGATTACAATGAGCCGAGAACCAAAAGAACAGGAAGCTATGTCAGGTGGATCTTAGAGGAGCTGGGGGAGAAATAGGGGATGAATATAGTTAAAAATACAACATATGCATGTGTAATATTCTCTAAAAATTAATAAGATTATATTTAAAAAGAGTCGTTCTACTTTCCAATACAAACTAAAGTATGGCACACAACAATCACTATGTAGGGTGTGCTCCATGCATGTAAGAGGCTTCTGCAGGACAGAGACCAGACAGCTGAGTGCCTGAAATTTGCTTTGTATCTTTAGGAGATGGAGAGGCACTCAGCTGCTAACTGGAGCCCAAGAAGCCACAAGGGCAGTTCTGTAAGCTGAGACGTCCTGGAAGAACTCTGACACCACTATAGCACCTGAACAAAGAGGCCTGGCAGGGTCAGGGTGCAGGCTGGAAAAGTAGCTCCCCAGGAGATACCACGACTTGTCAGGAACAGGCAAAGGAAAGAAGGATAAGGAGGACCAGGCAAGGAGGTGTGTGCCTCAGGTGTGAAACATAAAAGGCACCTTTTAAAATCTCAGTAATTAAACTAATAGTTTAGTACGGTACATACCAATGGGCTCCACATGGGCAACTCAACCAACTGGAGACGATTATATCTATAATGTATATAACATAAATAATATGTAAACTACCCCCAAATAGCAGCAAAACAAGCCGTTAATTTGTACCGAACCTTCACAGTTTATCCTATCTTTAGTCTCTAAACCATATAGGGTAACCATCTAGGAAATCTAAGAAAACTGTCCACAGCCTTAGGTTTTGTAAGCAATCTAATGATTTAAAGTGTATGTCAGAATGTAGGTTACAGGCAAATAGTATCCCACACTTGAGAGTATTAGTTGGGTGGGTGTCAGCATGGGTCCTGGAAGATTTCACAGGACAATGTGTTTAAAGAAAAATAAAAGGAAACACAAGAAATTCCTGATGAACTAAACACCAATGCTTCAAGTCATTTTCCCAGAGAGTCATGAGGAGGAGGTTCCATGATAACCTTGGAAAGTGGGAACCAACCTGCACAGTGCCACTCAGCTTTTGGAGGCAAGGACCTCTCTGTGAGTTCAGAGACAGCCATCCTCCTTTCTTGGAAAGGCACACACCGGTACATCTGCCTGCCGTTTCAACATTTGTGGGCCACTGAAATTGACTGGTGGGTCACTGGAAAATCAGTTTAGTGCTTTTCAGTATCTTGTATACAAACGGGTCCAACTGCTGCCTTGTGATACAATACAACAGCAAATGAGGTTTGAAAGAGAAATACACCATTAGCCCAAACTAGGGGGAGGGAAACAGAATAGAGAATCAGAGAGGGTGCTCACTTCTCACACAGACACCAGGACAAGATAAGGTGGTTGAGAGTTACTTGGCAGCAGACTGTACTGGGAGGCAGGGATGGGTGGTGGGGGAGTGTCCCTTCTCAGGGAATGTTAGAAGTCTTTGCTAACACGCTGAAACTTGGTATGAACACTAGAAAAGGTTCATCACCATCTTAGTCTATGAACAGTAGGTTGGTGTGATTAGGAACGAAAAGACACCACAGAGAGAAGAGCTCCAAAACCAAGAGAAAAAGTAAAAAAAGGACAAAATTTCCTCTACTTTGGAACAGAACGATTCATTTTATTTATTAACTTTACCAATGCTTACACCAACAAGAAGTCCAGCTGAAAGACAGAGAGGAAAAGTAAGAAAACTAGCTATTAAAAGTCAGTGTTTCTCAGACCGATGGGATGAGCACATATGATGGGTGCATGAACATCAGACCTGGCTGGATCTGTGGGATCTGCATCGTATGATTGACAAGGGCTGCCTGAACAGAAGAGAAGGAGCCACTTTTCTTTCCTCTTTGCCCCCACAGAACATCTCATCTGGTCGTAGCCAAGGACCTACAGACGTTCCTTTACAGAGTAACACCAGCGACCCTCATTCTCATTCTGGATGGAACGGTAGAGAGGCTGGCCTTTGTGTGGCCTGACTGCCCCTGTACTTCCCTCCTTGGTAGCTCTTTATCCTTTGGAATTTTGAGAAAGCAAGCTCCCTTTTTTCAGGATGGAGATAGTGCCTGCCATCACGAATCCCAGAGGTGGTGGTGGTGTGGGACGGACAAGAAGGGTGTGTATTTGGAGGGTGAGGGGCTGAAGAAGGAAAGTGTGTTTAACTTTCAACAGGAACTCCATGGGCCTCAGATTGGATCAAGGGGACCTAGGAACCTAAACAGCTTTTCTTGAGTGTTTTTAGAAGAGGAATTCCATTCCACCTTGTCATGTCTTCCATACCTGCTATTCCTCCCCTCTGTCTCCAGTGACAGTGACTCCAAGTGTTTTCAAAGGTTGGCTGCCCTTTGCTGTGGAATTGAGTGTCCTTTGAAAGGCCAGGCAGCCAGTGCTCACTCAGCATCTGAGGGCTGCATGACTGACATCACGAGCAGGATGGAGTCATTTTAACGGCATTGCTGACGCGGATGCCTCATGAAAAAAAAATCACATTTGGAGCAGCAACTTCTATTTAAAGGCAAGCGTGTTGCACTTTTAAAGGCAAATGCCTATGAGACCAACTTCTCTGTCCCCCAACCCATTTCCTTCTTTAGTCACAGGGAAATGGCATTTGTGGATGTAGCCACAGGAGAGACAATCTCCTCTCTCCCCAGGTCTGTTCCTCAGCATGAAGGCTGCTGGTCCCCTTGGCTGAGGACTTGTGCACAGAGGTAGAGAAAGAACAAGGGCAAGTCCCATCCTCCTTGGGGCTCTGTGGCCAGAAGGGAGCCAGGAGGCCCTGGCTTATACAGAACACCTTCCTCGCCTGGCTCTCTCATCCAATCTGGAATTTTACATCATTTATAGCTTGTGATAAAGGCAGGTGGAGTACCACGGAAGAGGAAGCTGATAAAGGTAACACCAGATGGTAATACAATCTATTCATGCTCAGCTTTGCTAGGCAGTGTGAGGAGTCGGAGTGCCAAGATGGACTCCCTAATGGCCAGGGGTTGGGGTGCACTCTCAACAGCTGAGAGACTCCAGATAGGAAAAGGAAGAGACCTGGATTCACTTCATGCCTACTGTCACATGGAGTCTGTCATTCCTCTCTTGTAGCTCATGAACTCATGACAGGCAAGGGTGACCTTGAATACCCAATCCTCCTGCCTCCACCTCCCAAGTGCTGGGATTACAGGCATGAACCGACGCGCCTGGTGTAGATGAGCATATGGTGAGTTCTGGAAAGAGATCCCTGTGTTTTGAGCTTGGAGGTGAGAACCCGTGAAAACCCTCAAGAGAATGAGCGGCATGTCACCGGTGGCTCGATATCCATTTGCCGTGTGCAAAAACCTTTGTGGGTGGGCAGAGCCTCTGCTCTGGTAAGGTCTCTCATCACTGTTATCAGTTTATCAAAGCACACTGTCTCCTCTGGCTTCTTAACAAGTATTCCCAACTTAATAGAAAAACACTAGCAACTGCCTCTAGCCAACCTACAAAACGAAATGCAAATTCCACTTCCATCCTGTGTCTGTGACCTACTAGCACAGAGGCTATCAATGGGTGAATGGTCCCCAAAGGTATCCTCACACTGTAACCCCTGGAGACTGTGGGTGTGGCCTCCTAGGACATAAGTTTTTGGACATAAGTTAAGGATCTTGGGATGAGGTCGCTTGGATTCTGCAGTGGCCACATCCAGACTTCAGTGTTCTGCAGGCCTGGGCTTGCTTTGGGTTTCTTCTAACAGAATCCCATTACCCACATGGTAAAATTTCTGCCTTTATTCAATATTTGCCACTTTCTCTTGAGTTTTTGTTATTGCTGTTTTCTTCTTATTTTATTAAAAAAAAAAAAACCTTCTGCTTGCATCTTCCATGACTCTTAAAGACTTTGTCTTTTGTATGCACTGTGTATTCTCACTAGCATACTCTCCACGTCTGAAGTGATTTTCCTGTTCTTTGCCGAGTTCTGTTAGCTCATTTCTGAGTTTTTCTACTTCAGACTATAACTATCCCCGCTACCCCCTCATGCTTTATAGCACTTTCCTGATGTCTGTGCTCACATGGGAGGAGACAGCTGCTGTTATCTGTAGGTGCTGCCTTGGAACGCATGTTGTCCTGGGGGGTGCTATCCTGCTCTTACCTGCCCTCTTTTTTTGTATCACCTCGTTTTTACTGCATATTTTTCCCCCAGTTAATCTTCCTGGGTTTTTAGGAACTAATTTACTTTCAGCTTTATCTAGCTCGATCTTCTATTCCTGAATTGCTTGGTTCTGTTTTCCTTGGGGTGTTCTTCCCTAAGCCTCTCCTTCTCTGCCACCTTAGATGGAGAGGGTGGTAGGTCGGCCACAGAGTTAGTCAGCAGGAGAGAATCTTACATCTTGCAGAGCCCCAGAGGCCATGCACAGCACTGGTGAACCGAGCCATTCTTCCACAGTGAAGACTTCTTTTTTTTGGGGGGGGGTTCTTGTCCCAAGGTTTACTAAAACCTTGTTACCTAGATGTAAGTATTGTCCTTGGGTTTTGCTGCCAACTGCTGTGTTCTTATAAGAACTTGAGAGAATTATGCTGTTATGTGTCATCTTCCCAGACTGTCCCATAATATTTCCTACAAGAAAGGACAGCACAGCTCTGGAGACTTGCAAGATAAATGCCACGTTTCTGTCACCTCTTGGTAAACCACTGCTGGATTTTTTTGACAGTAAGTGAAAGACATGTAATAATAACTTGAGGGGGTTCAGGACACACCTGTGCTGCCCAGAAAAAAAGGAACCACCACCCTGAGAAACCGAGGCAGGAGAACCAGGCAAGACTGGGATGGAATGTACACCAAGCAACTGGGCCCTGAGGCTCCGCACTGCAAACCCAGGACACAGGGCTTCTTGCATGACGGAACTAAGGACTGGTTTCAGTGACCACAAACTCTCCCATCTGAAGGATTTCTCCCATCAACAAGGGCCCAGTAGACCCTGTCCCCTCCTTCCATGCCAGCACTGTGATCATTTGAAAATTTCACAAGAATCTGACTCACTCAGCCTGTGGGTCGGACACCACAGCAGTCCTAAGCAATGGTGAAGACCTCCACATCTGATTCTTCCCCAAGAGTGACAAAGCACAGGCTTGGAGACACAAGGAGTTACAGTCAGCAGCTTTGCACACAACCCTTCAGAGGCACCTTTCAGCAGCTCTCTCAGAAGCAGTCCCACAAAACCAGTGAGGTGATTACCAGCAGGATATGCAGGGGACCTACTGGCTTGCCAGCCTCAATCCTGCTCTCTCCTTCCCAACCCTGCTCTCCTCATTCACCTCTGCTTTCTCATTAGGCTTCTGTCTCTTTGGAAGATGAGACTCACCCTTGACCTGCCAGTGTCATAACTACAGAGCTGTGTCGTACTGATAATTTTTTTAAATGTCTTTTTTTTTTTAAAAACGTGGTCCTTGGAAACTTTGCAAGAAATGTATCGATTTGAGATACTCAGGCTGAATTATTGAGCTCTGGCAGAAGGAAATAAATCTTTCCCATTCCCCACGCCTGCTGCCAAGTGTGGCTTCCAGGAAGCAATGTCCGTTCTTTCTGGAAATGAAGCAAAAGCCAAACGTTCTACCCCTCTCCCCTGACCCCACCCCTTCACTTGAATTCACTGACAAAAGCATTTTGCGATTCATTGCTCATTTGCCTGAATAGGCATCCGAATTAGTAATGCCCAAATTAGTAAGGCCTGGCTGAGGCAGCTTCCTAAATAATGAGGCCTGATCGGTTTGGCAGACCCAGGGGCCTGTGCAAAGCAAGTTTGCAGCGCGTCATTAGGTTAAACACTCTTCCGGCTTTATAATCAAAATTTCCCCTACAGACCTGGATGTGCAAAGGAGAAAGAACATGCTTACTGATGCCAGAGATTAACCAGACCAGGAGCCAGAGCTGTGGTGGGGAGGAGGGGAACCAGCATTCAGGAGAGAGGACTTGGGCTGTGGTGTTCCAATGCACAGGGCAGGATTAGCACACAGACTCCTGACATCTGCTGTTTCTTTCAGTTCGGCTGAGTGTTCATTCTACCTGGCGACAGTCCAGGGGAATTCCCATCATCACAAGCAGCTGAACACAGTGTGGGCTAACTGCACAGCACTTGTCTGCCCGTTGCTCCCGTCGTCACACAGGCAGTGCCCCATCCATCCAGCGTCTAACGTGGTGCTGAGCCTTGGGTTGGTGCAGGGGTGTCAAGGGGGACAATGCCCAAAACAGTCTGGTTGGGAAACTGGGAGTGTGGAGAGACATTTACAAGTCTGCGTGAGAACCAGACCGGGGTAGACTCAGAAAGGAAGGAGGGGGTGACAGCTTGGCAGGCACAGCCAGTTTTGGAAACTGAGCAGTTTGACACAGCTATCACATGAGGTGATAGGAAGGGTGGGGTGGGAGGCGACGTCTCCGCTCTGATGCTAAGGGGCACCGGACATAATCTAAGACATCTGCACAGTACTCCCCCTCACCTATGGCTGCCGTCGCAGAGAGGGCCGACATCATGCTGTCAGTGGCCCAGGACCCAGCCTTACAGGCGCTCTTTCTACTCCCCGCTATGTGACTCCAGTCTGTCGGCAAATGCTGTTGGCTCTGCCTCGCCTCTGCATCCAAATCCAACTGCTTCCTTCACTTCAGCTACTTCCACCCTAGCCACTGCCAGCCCTCTCACCATCCCAAACTCGCTCTCCTATGGCCGGTTCTCAACAGACCTGCAGACATGTGCTTGCATAGGTTAGGGCTCCTCTACGTCATTCAGAGGTCACGTGTCCAAGTCCCTAAGATGACTGGAGCCTGACATGCTCACACCCCACTTCCTCACACCTCCCCCCATCCTGCTTCTTCCTGCTCTGGTTATCCTGATAGCTACACTACACACCAGACACAGCGCTACCCCAGGGCCTTTGCACTGGCTGCTCCTTCAGTTGGAGACATCTCCCAGGATTCTCTGAGACTGGGGGCCATCTCACTTCCTTCAAGCATCTCCCTGGACTTCCCATCCAGAACAGCCAAGTTTCTATTTATTCTCTGAATTTTCCTTTTTTTTTTTTTTTTTTTTTTTTTTTTGGTATCACTTGTCCTACCAACTTGTAACAGTTCTACTAGATGTTTGTTTCTTTGTTGTGTATATGTGATGTGTTTGTGTGGCTTCCTCAAACACTATCACTCTCCACCTTCCTGAGAGACAAGGTCTCTCCTGACCCTGGAGCTCACTGACTCAGCAAGCCTGACTGGTTGGTGAGCTCCAGGGACCTGCCTGTCTCTGACTCCATATCCCCGCCCACCATGGGTGCTGCGGGTATGAACTCAGATCCTCAAGTTCACACAGCCGCTCGACAGCAAGTGCTTCACCCACTGAGTCATCTCCTGAGCCTTTTGTTGTTGTTGTTATTTACGCTTCACTAGAATGTAACAGGCCTTTGCTTTACTCCTGCTATTCCTCCAATGCCTCGAGCAGTTCTGGGTTTATTATATGAAGTCAACGATATATGAAGTCAACAAGTATTTCTGAACGGGTGAGGACCTATCCTGTACACAGGAAGCAGGTGCAGCACAGCAGTCAGGGGCGAGGCCCTGGGACCAGGGTTAAATCTTGGCACCTCGACTTGCTAGCTAGGCGGCATGGCCTTTGGCAAGGTACACATCCCTGTGTGCTTCAGTCTCCTCCGCGATCATAAAATTGGGACAATGACTGACCTTCATCAGGGAGCCAGGAGCACTGACCGGGATGGGCTAGGTATAAAGCTCTCAGAGCCGAAGAGAACCTGGCATAGATGGAACACTTGAGAAATAATGGTCATCATTAGCAAGAGCCTTGTCTGCTACACTGAGTTCAGACTTTATCCTCAGGCTACGCGGAGTCATTGACGGATGTGAAACGCGGGAGTAACATAATCAGATATTGTTTCAAAGGCTCCTTCCAGCTGAGCAGGGGGGAATGAATCACACCGAGGCAAGACAGCTAAGAGGCTCCGCGGAAACAGAGATGACAGACATTGTTAGCATGAACTAAACCAGGAGGAATGAAGAAGGGTGGCTTCAAGGTGTCACAGCTGAAACGGGGAAGAGCAACTCAGTGTGGAGGAAACAGTCAGAGCCACACATAACCTGGGCTTCTGAATCTTACCGGACAGTGGCACCCTTGCATGCCAGGCCACGGAGGGATGCGGGAAGATGTGGCACTTTTTGTGGACTGCAGGCAGCTAGTAAAGCAGGCAGCTGTATCGGGGTATGCATCTGTCCAGAAAGACTTGAGTCACAGATACACTCACGTTTTGTCGTCTCCATCACACTGCTTGCGGAGGCCATTATAACAGATTGGTTTTCCCAAAGAAAACATTTAAGGCGGGTACTACTTAGAAAAGGGGCATTCTGGAAGAATGAGGTAGCAGGGGGGCAGGCAGTCAGGGGAGAGTGGAGTTGTGAGCCAAGGCAGAGCAAGCTGCAGGCAGGGGTCAGACGGGAGAGCCAAGACGAGGGAAACTGGGTGTATGCAGGCCTGGTGGATTTAGCACCTGGTGATTGGAGTCAGAGCAGAGGACATAGTTACGACTGTTTGAGGAGTAAGTGGGAGGCGAGGGAAACAGGAACGTGTGACTATGTGTGATAGCAAAGGGCACCGCAGAATCCAGACAGATTTCTTTGAAGATGAAAAGAACGAGATGGGAATGACCAGAAGGCTGACCACAGGGGCAGGAAGGGGGTCGGCAGCAGGGAAAGCTGGCGTGGAGGAGCCAGAACTCAGGAGAAGGCCATCTGGGTTCAGGTAGAAAAGCCCATTTCCACTGAGACTGAGGAGACAGTAAGATGGGCTAAGGCTGACGGGGGAGATGAGGAGAGCTGCTGAGGACTGGCAGTCAGTGAGGCTAGCTGGAACGTGCAGAGAACCTGGTAGGTCTGCTGGGCTAGAAAGCATGGTGCCTGCATGCAATAACTACAGGGAGTGGGGTAAGCTTTTGGGGAACCCTAAGCCTTGAGTACTTCCAGGGCCCACTTGAGGGAAGCATCTCCTCAGTTTCTCTCTGTTTGACAATTCTACTCTTTTGTGGAAGTGACCTTTTAGACTTAAGAGATACCATACCATAGCAGGTATAAAACTAAAACCACACCAAATATCCAGAGAGAACTCAGTGTTGTCTTGAGAAGTCTTTAGGAATCAATTCTGTTATTCTTTTGATTAAAAAACTTCATGGCCTCTACCAAATGTACACCAACTGAAAGCAACCTTTTTGTCTTTATTACTTACGACACTGGGGATTGAACCCATGGCCTTCTGCATGCCAGGCAAGAGTTCTACTACTGAGTAGAGTCACACCCCTGACCCTGTCTAAAATTTTATTATGAGACAGCTTTAACAAGCTGCCCAGGCTGGCATAGAATTTGTGTTCCTCTTGTATTAGGCTTTCAAGTAGCAAGAATCATGGGCATATGCCACACACTTGGCTAAAAGTCATACAGCATTCTAACCTAACCCCTCTGGACCCCTTTCTAGGCTTTCCCCCTGCTCTCTATGCTGTGTGACTGGTCCAAGCATCCCCTCCACGTGTCTTTGCTCTCATCCATGCTCCACCTGGCTTCTCCGACATCTTTGCCTGCTGAAACACATCCCTTCCACGTGGTGTGTGGGAGTGTATGAATGTGTCAACATGCGTACACTTGCCTGTGTGAATATGTGCAGAGGCCGCTGGCTCTGGGGTTACAGTCACACGGCCATGTCCAGCCTTTTTATGTGCTCCTGGGGATCAGAACTCAGGTCCTCATGCTTGCCCATCAAGCCCCCTCCCGGCCCTCACTTCTCTCTTTTAAGGTACACATGTGAAGTCACTTTTAAGATGTCTTAGCATCTTTTTTCCCATCTTGTTTCTAGAGTACTTGGCAGACACGCGTAACTTCTAGAACAATGTGTTGAAACTGTTAGCCTGTGTTACTGATTTATCCGACCAGGCAAAGAGCTTCAAATATAAGATGTTCAGGCCCTTGACCTGGTTGGATTTTTTTTTTTCTTTTCGTTTGACACAAACTAGAGTCATCTGGGAAGAGGAACCACAATTGAGAACACCTACATCAGATTGCCTGTAGGCAAATCTGTAGGTCGTTTTCTTGATTAGTGTTTGATGTGGGAGAATACAGCCTACTACTGGGCAGGCAGGGAGGTCCTTCGTGGTATAAGAAAGTGGGCTGAGCAGCCCAGTAAGCTGTGTTCCACCGTGGTCTCTGCTTCAGTTCCTGCCTCGAGGTTTCTGCCTCAAGTTCCTGCCTTAGCTTCCCCAGATGATGCACTGTAACCCATGAGCCAAACAAATCCTTTCCTCCTCAAGTTGCTTTGGCTCATGGTGTTTTATTACTGCAGGAGAAACGTAACTAAGACCAAGGGAAGGGCCTGGGCACTCGAAGTTGGCACGAGGCTGGTTAGGGCTAGAGGAGCCACCAAAAAGTGCCGGAGAACTTTTCAAGTAACCAGGCACGGTGGCAACATGCTTGTAGTCCCAGCTACCTGGGAGGCCGAAGCAGAAAGGCTACAAGTCTATGACATGAAAGTGGACGTCAGAGAACACTTGCAGGAGCCAGCTCTCTACTTCTACCCAGGGACTAGACTCAGGCCATTAGCTTAGGGCAAAGTGCTGAGTGGTCTCATCGGCCCCAGTTTGAATATTAAAACTTGATGGGGGACGTCCTTCTGTATGCTGTGAATGTATGTTTCTCTTATTGGTTGATGAATAAGGCTGTTTCAGCCAATGGACAGGCAGGATTTAGCCAGGCAGAAAATTCAAACAGGGATAGACAAAGGTAGTAGGTAGAGTCAAGGAGACGCCAAGAAGCTGCCGAGGAAGCAAGAGGCCTGGGCTTCACCAGTAAGCAAAGACTACATGGAGACACACAGATTCAAAGAAATGGGTTAATAATTAAGAGAGAGCTAGCCAATAAGAAGCCTGATCCATCAGCCAAACAGTTTATAATTAATATAATATTTGGGACTGAACGGCTGTGGGACTGGGTGGGACAGAAACTTCTGTATACAAAAACTGTCCATACCTTACACTTGTCACATGTTTTTCTAGGAATCTGTCTTACCAGACATCAGATTATCAGCGGAAATTAGTTTACAGAGTTGTCATACACAAGTCCCTATACATGCCAGACCCTTCTCCTGGATGTCCTTCTTAGTCGCCAAGCACAAGAATGGCTGGCAGGACTTGGTGTAGACAGCATTCACACACCTGATCTCACTTGGCATCACATTAGCCAGGAGAGGAAACAAAATGGACAGGACTGTTCATATTTCCTCCTGAGCAACACGAAGGGAAGGGGCTAAGTGGTGTCCCTTAAAGTCACCTAATTAGTAAGAAGTTGGGCCAGCTCTTAGTTCAGAGCTCAGCAAATAGATAGACTCCCAAGCCAGAGGTGACACCATGGGTCTGTGTCTTTAAGAAGATGTTCCAGAGACAACTGTCCCATTTACAAGTAGACAATGGGAAGCAGTCACCTCAAAAAAGGCAGGTCCCTCTTCTCGGGGAACGTTGGTCACAGAATTAGAAGCCTTGTATCAAATGAGGTAAGGACCATGACGGGCCTTTGAAATCACTATAAAACACCAGAAAGTGATAGGCAGGTATCCGGGTTTGTGGCATGGCTTGACTTCTCCAGCCAGCTGTGTAAACGGATGAACCAGAGAGGAAGGCACACCCATTTCTGCGGCTCCAGGCCTCTGCTTCCTTCTCCTGTGGGCTCCTGTTGCCTTAAGCTCTTGATTTCCTGAGCCCACCACACAGAAGCCATCCCAGGTGTCATGGGAGAGGGATGCTCAGGTCACATCATTCCCCTTAGGTAAGTTTTTGTCTTAACCCTTAGGCAATTATATAAGGGAAGGAGGAGGGAGAGGGGGAGAAAGAGATCACAAGGAAGGCATATTAACCCCAGCCACTCATGACGATGGTTCCAAATCACAGCAGACTGTGAGTGACAGGCAGATGCTAAACGATAAGAGCTTCTGGGTGACGGTGCCAAAGCCTGGCGAGACTCAACACAAGCACTCCATGACTAAGCTCTGAAAGGGTAAGGGCAGCGAGTGTGTGCAGTGATCCGTCTGCTACTTTGGTAAATATGTTTTCCACACTTATGTCTGCAACCACAGCACTGTAAAGGGTAAATTTTGGAGGCTGGGGAGACGGCACCTGCTGCCTTTGCAGAAGACTCAGGTTGGGTTTCCATCACCCACACTGAGCAGCTCACAGCCACTTTAAACTCCAGATCCAGGATCTGACCCCGACCCCCTTTCTGACCTCTGTGAGTACCTGCAATGCATGTGATACACACACATACACTCAGGTACACACATACACACTTGAAAATAAATCTAAAAATCAAAATTGTAAATTGATTCATTTCAAATCTGAGATCAAATCATTTGTAATCTAGATTCTACTACTGAAAAGGTGTATTTTTTTTAATAAGAGTTTAATCACCTGGCCAAGCAAGAATGGATAGATTCTGAATTGGTATAGCCACAGAAAATAACGGCGGGCACACACTTGGACTCCTCTAAAGAGGACTTGAGTATAATAAGACTCTTAACATGAAAAACTCGACTGAATACACGTTCAATCTTCCTTTGATTCCTGAGTGGGCAATTCAGGGTCTTAAGGAACTTTGGGGTCACCATTATACACATCAGCTGTCATTGTACTGGTAAAATATATAATGTGCCCGTTAATAGTAGCTTTACAACTCACAGAAAATCAGATAATAGTGGTTTTACTGTAAGTGCGATCATGACGGTTAAAAGAATCAATGCATTTTCCAAAAGAGCCTAAATCATTTCTGGGAAATAATTCATGCTCTGTGAGAACTGGGCAAAATTTGCAGGGAAGTTCTTGGTAGTCGTTGGAAGGAAGGTGTTACATAATAATTGCAAGCTGTTCTTCAAGACCAAGTTTGCATTTTCTGTGTGTATTTCTTTGTATTATTGTTGTTAATTCTGTGCTCAAGGCCCTACCCACTAACCATCCAGGCTCTCCTTAGAAGGAGTGAAAGGTTTTCCCAGCTATTCCCAAGCTGGAGACACAATATGCACCGGGGACAGAGGCAAGCTTATCACTGCAAGTCTGCTCAAGGTTAAATTCATGAATGCTGTTTGCAACAACTTACGCCGGATTTCGGGTTCTGGGATCTGAGGGAGGATGGGTTGAAAGAATGATCCAGCCAGCAACGAAGTGGGCAGCGGCAGACATCACACAGCATGGGAGCCACCGAGGACGGGAATTTCTACACAGCTTCATTAGAACATGAAACCTATTTTGTTGCCGATGAGTCCACTGTGAGCCGAAAAGAAGTTAGTTCACTTCCTTGGCGTCTGGGGTCCTATAACTCTGAGTCATGGCCACATTAACTTGCTACTGAAAATGCAGGAGCTCAGCAGCACGGCCAACCCCTGGTTCAGAGTGTCTGGAACTGCCGGGCAGGGAAGGAGGCTTGCCAGCTCAGTGCAGGGGGACCTGGGTGTGCTTAAAGCTGCTACTTTCTCTGTGGAATCCAATTCTCCCCAATAGGAAGGATGGAAAATTCCCATTTCCTCATTCTCTCTTCTAACAATGAAGTGTACTGTCCTTTGAGGGCAGGTTCCTATGGCTGTTGGTTCTGCTGCCATGGACAGGCCTGGCCAAGGAGACACTCAGCAAAGCAAAGGCCATCCAGGTAAACTGAGGCTCAAACACCAGAACCTCACTAACAGGGCACCCTTCCTTGGTCTGAGGCCTCACAGCTGGTTTCCTGGGGCCTGCTGAGGATGGCTCTGAGACTCCAGTGGCAGGAAGTCACTATGTTAGAGGATAAAAATCAAACAAGTCTCTGTGAAGCTTTAGGGCACACTTCAGTCTCCCCCCGCCCCCTGTGGTGGTGAAGCAGATTCCAAACTGCATCCAAACACAATACAGCCCCCAGCAAGGAAGAAATGAAACCCTCTAAATCTTCAGGCCTTTGCTGCACCCTTCCTGCTGCTTTTCAGCTCACAGAAGCCTTTTGTTCCAGTCCTAGGAATGTGTGCTTAGTAGAGAAAGTGTGGTTTTGTGGTAGCTGGGGAAGAACACAAAAGGAGGGGAGAAGAGACCAACCTTTCTAAAGCCACCGATCCACTCCACGTGTTTCCCCCAAGTGGGAGCGAGAGGCACTGTGGAGAAGAAGGGGGTAAAATGGCTTTGCTGAGTTGGCTCATGTGACTTCTTTGGGGAGAAACCTAAGAATTCTTCCTTTATCATCCATTGAGTGGACCTGTGCTCACCCTGGCTCAGGGTGGCGTCTCAGAGCCACAACAGTGTGAGGGCTCAGAGGTCGGAAAGGACACCACCTGCTTTCAGCATCGGGCCAGTCTCCGAAGGGACTATCGGCACAGCCCGTTTTCTCTAGGCAGCCGGGAAAGTATCCACAACATTGAGGGGGGAACGCTAAAAATATTCCGAACAAGTGGCTCTTTATAAACAAGTATCTTATTACATGTAAACTAGTTTGTGATGTTACATAAATTTTATGTAAGAAAAAAGCCAAACTCAAGATGAGTTAGCGTTAGAAGATTTTCTTGCTCCACATGGGTGATTGCGATAAATGGTCCTTTCAGACAGGGTCAGCCTCATGTAAAATCCTGAAGGAGGCAACTGCATCGCAGCAGCTTTCTAGTTCTCTGCTTTTTGTCAAGGGCAGCACCTGGTGTCCTGGAATGAGAGGTCTGGATCAGGCAGCTCTGGTTTAAATCCCAGCCCTGTGTCATGTGGTGCCTGTCGCCCCCCTACCCCCAACACCCCGCCCCACCCCATGTGGTCAGGTCACTTTGTCTCCTGTCTTCATTTCCTCATATGTAAAAACACCTGAACTCACAGGGTTGTGGTGAAAAATCAGTCTACACCGTATGTGCCGCTCCTGCCTGGCACTCAGAACTGCTTCTTTTTCTTTTTTCCAGCCCAATGGTCCTTTCCCTCCCCAGAGCTCAAGGAGTCCTCTTGAGCTACACAGCTCCATTTCTTCTCTTCACCGGTGTCCATTAAAATGAACTTCCAGGAATGGATCTAAAAATGATTAATGCTCTAATGCAATGACTACCGATAGCTTACTTAATAAGCCATGTCCTTGGCTCATGCTGTGTGTACATGTGTGCTGCGTGCATGCGTGCGTGCTGCGTGCGTGCGTGCGTGCGTGCGTGCGTGCGTGTGTGTGTGTGTGTGTGTGTGTGTGTGTGTGTGTGTGTGAGACATGCATGTGAGCACGTGATGTGTACCAGTGCCAGGAGGTCAACCTCGGGTACTGTTCCTCAGGTTCCATCTACCTTGTTTTTTGAGACAGTATCTCCTCACTGGCTTGAGTTCCGAATAGGCCAGGATGGCTGGGCAGTAAACCCAGAATCCACCTGTCTGTCCTCCCAGTGCCAAGAAGTGTGCACTAACCAGCCCAGTGTTTTTTGTTGTTTGTTTTATATTTGGGGTCTGGTGACAGAACTCAGGTCCCTGGGCTTGTAAAGCCAGCACTTTACTGAGTGAGTCACCTCCCCAGCCCTGATCCCTTCAAAAAAAATCCTGTTCAATAACCAGCTTCTTCTGGTAGCAGTGCAGGCACCCGAGGAAGGGCTGCGGAGTATTTTGGAGGCAGCAGGTTTTCTGTGGAAACTCTGAAGCCTGATGGATAAGCAAATTGCTTGGACAGCAGGGTCACCACAGACTGTTCCAAAAGTCACGGCTTCTTGGGATTACTGATGTCTGAGGCTAAAGGGCTTTTCTTTTACCCATTGATTGCCAAACTTTCTATTTATGTAAACAGAGTATTTCTTGTTTTTCAGCTGGATCCGAAACACTTCTGATGATACAGACATAATGAGAGTATAAGGGAGATGCGTCCGTCAGAAACAATTTCCAGGAAACAGAGTTGTAAACAGCCACAGAGGAAGAGACCCAGGAAGATCCAGTTTGCTACGCCTCTACTGTGGAAGTGACCTTTTAAATCACCTTATCTAAGAGCTGAAGTTTGGAATAGCAAAGACTGCTTGGGGGAGGGCTCACTGTCCCTGACAGTGTCCTGCAGAGGTAGGACATCCACCAGCCATGGCCCAGTCACATGCTGACACCACACAAGGTCAGTAGCCTGGATGACCTGCAGTGTCCATTCAAACCACAAATTCTATTATGTCTACAAAAGCAGCAGCAAAGAAGAAAATGTAACTTTAAATCTTCTGGTAGTCTATTATTATTGTTGTTATTATTATTATTTTGGTTTTGTTGAGACAGGGTTTCTCTGTGTAACAGCCTTGGCTATCCTGGAACTTGCTCTGTAGACCAGGCTGGCCTCAAACTTACAACTTAGTAGAGAGTGGCTTTGAACTCCTGATCCTCCCTTCTCTAGCTCTTTAATGTCTGGAGGATATGTGTGCCACCACACATAACATTCTTTCTCCCTGTTGACATTTAGGAAGCATGTGTCTCTACACACTGATGGCTTTTTGGAGCTGTGGAACCAATGCCACCCCCCCAAAAAAAAAAACTCACACATGCACCCTCCACACCTAAGCCACCCCTTCGTCCATCCGGGTCCTCAGAAATGCATCAAAACGACTACCCTGTTCTTCTGGAGATGTGGTTTGTGAGCTGGCCCTACAATCTGAGTTCAGTCCCTAGAACCCATGGTAGAGGATCAGGGACTCCTCTAAAAGCTGTCCTCTGACTTGGCACATACGCCCACATTCACACGCGCATGCACACGAATAAATAAAATGAACGAACAAACAAAACCATAAAGATGTGATTTTCTTCCTGGGCCCATAAGAACATAAACCGGAAAGGCTACTGCGTCAGTTTCAGCCTCCACTGATTCTTACTCTAGGTAGCAGAGTCCAGAAGGAATTACAAAAGCAGAGCGGGTGCTGACTGCTGCAACCAGGACCATCTTGCCAGAGTTTTAACTGTTCTACTCTATCATCAGTTTCAAGCAAGAGTGGAAACTAGAGCTTGGCAGGGGAGAGTGGGAGGGGTCTGCAGACATAAGGCATAGTGGAATAGACACCTGCAGGTCTCTATGCTGCCCAGCACACGGGGGCGGGGGCCGCATGGGGGTGACAAGAAGAACCTGAACTAAGGCACCTAAGGCTTCACAGTCTTATCCCTAAGAATGAAAATTACCCATGGAAGAAGACATTTACAGCTGAAGGTGATTACAGTATCTTAGGTTAAACAGCATCCATGCACTGGGCGGGGACAAGACATCACATTAGATCACCCCCGGCATTCTGTCTTCATCGTCCCACGTCCACAGCTCAGGTGGAACACTAAAGCTGGGTGGACTCCCATCTCCGGCCCTCTTGCATCCTCCTTAGCTTCCTTCCCACAGTTTCTTCTTTCTTCCTTCCTTCCTTCCTTCCTTCCTTCCTTTCTTTCTTTCTTTCTTTCTTTCTTTCTTTCTTTCTTTCTTTCTTTCTTTCTTTCTTTCTTTCTTTCCCCCTTTCCTGTACATCCCACCCCTAGCGGGCTCTCGGCTAGTCTTCATTTTCCAATCTCTTCCTTTCTTTGTGCTGTTATCTGACTGACTGCTCCCATCCTTCTTGCTTGCAGATCTACTTTGTTTTCTATTCTATTTGGCCAGGATTTCTTTCTTCTTATTGTATCCCAGGCAAGCTAGTGTTGGCTAAAATTGATGCGGGGTGGGTGGGTGGGTAGATAAGAAACGCACATTAAAAACTGGAGTGGTTCATCTGGCAACCACAGTTTCTATGACCCAGTCTCACTCAGCACCTCTACAGCCAGCTCAGATTCTGGAATGAAGTGTGTGCTACTCAGGTTACCAAACATTTGAGAACAATTACTTTTATTGCCCCCCACCCCCATCTGTTGAAAACTCCAGGAATGCCTTGCAGGCGTTCATATTCAAGGGAACTGTGCATTGTTTTAATGATGCCATCGTTGACTTGGGGGTGAGTGTGTTGCTGACTACAGGGCACGAATGGAAGAAATACATTCTCCTACTGCTTTAGAAGAAGGTGCCAAATAAGGTATGAAAAAATAGGCCAGATAACTGGCTTCTCAGGTTCAGGAATTAACTCCTGTTTTTCAGAACTTCTTGGGGCAAGAGAAACAGGATTTGATGCCTGCTTCTATATGTCGCGCGCGCGCGCGCGCGCGCGCGCGCGTGTGTGTGTGTGTGTGTGTGTGTGTGTGTGTGTGTGTGTGCGTGCGCGTGCGAGCACGCACGCATATTTGTCACAGGGTGTCATGAATCCCAGGCTGGGCTCAAACTTTGCTATGCAGCTGAGAATGCCTATTAACTTCCAATTCTCTGGCTTCAGCCTCCTCGGTGTTGGGTTTACAGACCACCACACCCAGTGTATGGTACTCAGAGTGCAGCCCAGGGCCACCTGCACACTAGGTAAGTAAGCACTCTGCCAGCTGAGTCACATTCCCAGCAAAGCCCATGCTAAGTTTCTCCCAAAAAGGAAACAGTGAATTTCACTCCAATCAAATATCCCTTGCTCTGGTGACAGATAGCGCTAGCTAGACAGGTGCAAGTTTCAAAGAGGTTGTTAATTTACACAGACCCATTCTGAAGCTTCCTGGCTTTAAATGCCGTCTGTGGCTGGCTACCAGTGTTATTTGGTTAGCTTTTTACATATTATTTTATTATGACTGCCCCTTTCCGTTTCCTCCTCAATCTTTTGAATGGGTCAGAAAGAAAAATGAAAAGCTTACAGTTTTGAGTTTTCAGGGCATGGTTGTCAGCCTGGTTGTCTTGAGACCACCTGCTCACTGCCTAATGAGCCCTGACACAGAACAGTCCCTGCCCTGATCCCCTGCTTCCCACCCGGGAGGCTAGACCAGGGAACTATTCAAGGAAGCTGCTGTATCTCCGTCTGAGTTTCCAGGCACTTGGCCCAGCTCTCTCTACTACCACAACACGCATCTGTGTATTAATAATGGTAAAATACATTATTAAAATCCATTACCTCTCTAGGGTGTTTATTCTCTTTGAAATTCTTGAAGATGAAAATTCAGCAGACGAAGACCTGAAGACCCGAGTTTAACCCTCAAGACCCACGTGGTGGAAGGAAAGAGTCTCCCTCAAGTTGTTCTCTGACCTCCACATGCAAGCTATGATTCGTGTGTGTGTGTGTGTGTGTGTGTGTGTGTGTGTGTGTGTGTGTGTGTGTGTGTGTGTATAAATATATGCCATTTAAAAAAAATTAGGCAGATGCCAATTTCTACAAACTATTACCACAAGCTTCTACAGAGCTGTAAAATAACAATACAATTACCTTAGACCACCTCACTATTGCCTGAGCCGCACTCCTTTCCGTGGACAACTTCACAGCCTGAACACACTTTGGCAACTGGAAATTTGGGAGCCCCTGTTCATGTTTGCACCTTGACAACCTACAGTGTATTCTAAAAGCCCCAGATCCTCCACAGTGGCCATTTTGCTTGGGGACAGGGTGGGCACCAGCTAAGACCTGAGCCCTTGCTTTCCCCTAGCAAATTATGACTGGAGTGGTGAGGCTGACTTCCAAGTTCACGGAGCTTTGTAAGGCTGAGCCCAGGGTTTCCTGCAATGCCAGGCTAGCCCACCGCTAACTGTATGAGAGTTCCATGAAGACAAGAACCAGCTCTTTAATAACTCATTGTTGTCGATGTGTTTAACACATTCTTGGACATCTGCGTAAGTTACTGCCCGTTACCCATGTGTTTGGCACATTTCTTAAAATTTATTTTAGATTGACTTTATGTGCCGGTAGAGGCCGGAGAGGGTGTCAGATCCCCTAGGGCTGGGGTAACACGGTTGTGAGTCACCATGTGTATATGGGAACTCAACCTGGGTCCTGTGCAAAGAACAGGGGCTCAGCTAGGGCTGAGCCGCTCACCTCTAGCACTGTCCCTCCCACTCCCTTCCTCTGTGTCTGTTTCACTGTTGCTGAAGAAGCCCATCAAGTATAAACACAAGTTCTGTCTTGAGCCACACCCCAGATGCCTCAAGGGAACTTGTGTTTGTCCACTAACTTGTTCTGAGACAGGGTCTTGCTATGTAGCCCTGGCTGGCTTGGACTTGCTAAGCAAAGCAGAATTTGAGGCAATCCTCCTGCCTCTGCTTCTTGAGTGGGAACTTATTATTTTTTAACATGAGAACTTATATGAGCTTATATCACCAGACATAAAATTGTGTAGAACTAACCCGTGGTCCTTGCTTCCTCTGTAACTAGTTGGTTAGTTCCCGCTCAGTCATCCTTGGTTAGCCTAGATGCAGTTAGAGCCTTATCACACCCTTGTCCTTCAGGCTCCCTTCTTTTCCACTTTACCCCAGGTGTGGACAATTGAAACTCCCCCATTACTCGTTGCTGGCTTCAGAACAATGTCTCCTGCCTGTCTGTCTGTCTCTCTCTCTCACTTTCACTTACTTGACTGACTAGATTACCCCTCACCTGACACACTGATTACACAGTTCTTCTCCTGAGGGGCTTGGTATCATCTGAGAAGACTGAAATCCACAAATGAATATTCCAGGGGTAAGTAGACAAAACATGCATGAGATTTATCTAATGCTCGTAACTACGAGGTAATCTATGGGGCCTCTGGTAGTGGATCAGTATTTATCCCTAGTACATGAAAGGACTTTGAGAGCCCTCTCACATAGAGTGATACTCTCTCAGCCTAGACACAAGGGGGAGGGTCTAGGACCTGCTCCAAATGATATGACAGACTGTGAAGCTCCCCCATGGAAGACCTCACCCTCCCTGGAGAGTAGAAAGGGGATTGAATAGGGGGCTGGTGGAGGGCAGGGGAGGAGGGGAGAAAGGAGGAAGTGGGATTGACATGTAAAACAAGCTTGCTTTAATTTAAATTTAAAAAAGATAAAAAAAAAAGAAATCAAGGTCCTGATCCATGAAGCACTCCAGTTCCTGAGATGTGGGGCTATGTAGATAACAGCCGTGGCTGCCTGTTGCTCATGGTAAAGGCCCAAATACTTAACGTGACCAACTCCTTCCACCTCTTCACCTTTGCCACTTGTATGTCTATCATGTGGCACTCTGGATTTTCCACAGCAGTTTCAGGGAATGCCGGCCAGCCTGGTCTGTCTGTTACTAAAGAACAAATCTAGCCGCAGCGTCTTTAGAACACCCCTCTCCCTTCCACATATTCATATCCAGGTCTCCTTCAAGACGTAATCCTATGTGCTTTTTGGCTGATTTGCCAATAAGTTTGCTAATTTTAGCAGGGTCTTGGGTATCCCAGGCAGGCCTCAAAGGAGCCACCTAACAGAGACTGGATTTGAATTTCCGCTCTTCCTCCATCTACCTCCTGATTGCTGGACTCACAAACATGTTCTACCAGACCTAACTTATACAGTTCTTGGGATAGAGAAACGACACACAGGGCTTCCGGCATGCTAGGCAAGCACTCTTCCAACTGAGTGACACCCCCAGGCTGGGTGTGCTAAACTTTGAAGCCTCCCCTTAAATATATGCCATAGAAGAAACCAGAGGCTACCACTTCATGCTTCTAAAGCCCTGAGTACTGACCAATGAGCACTTGGCACCATGAGTAACAAACATGTATCTGTGTCTGTTCCTGCTCTTGTCCAAGGTCCCCCTAAATCACAGGAGAAGAACAATCACTGCACAAACCCACAAGAACCAGAGTGGGAGAGGCAGCCCGGGCAGCACGGAGATGTACACAACGTTTTGGAGAATAGGAAGGAGACAGCCAAGTGGTGTCTGACCTAACTGCGTGAAGCCGGTGCTTATCTGCATGCAGGGCAGACACCATGAATCATGCTGCATTTCTGGACATAAACTGGGGGGAAATACCCTTAGGAATAGGAAGGAAAACAGGGGAGGCCATTAACAAAAGAATCTGCCACATGCCTGTGTCCAACCTTCAGTCCAGCGACGGGGCCTCCTACACATGACTGGACACTGGCTTGCTGGAATCAGGCTCATTCAGAAAGAATGAGGTGTAGAGAGGACCCAGGCAAGGAACTCTGGGATGTGAGGAATTTACATTGAGATCTATAGGACAAAGGATGGGAGCTGCTTCCAAGTAGAGGGCTAACTCATCTACTCTAAAGAAAAGACCCTGGTACACTCTCATCCCTGACATAGGATCTGATCCAGCTGGGCTAGACTTGACCCTTCCCGTACTGACCCCATCTCTACACACAGAACTGTCATTCCAAACTGATGCCCAAGGGTCACTGTGAAGTTGAATAAAATGCTATCTCAAGTGTGAAAACTGCTAAAGAAGAAAGGTAGTGCAGGGCAGAGGGGATGAGTTAAGGAAGGTGGTGTTTCTGGAAAGAGCTACTGGGGAAAACCCCAAGATGATATTTAAGGTTCAGGAGAAGGATTACGGCATAGGCTTCTCCGGCAGAATAGCTTTATAGCTGGGAGAGCAAGTGAAAAGCTACTACGGTAGGAACACATCTGGATGGTTCCAAGCACAGCAACCAGCATGCTCCAACCAACCAGTATGGCTGAAAAGGTAGGAGCCGAACAAAATGTGATTGTGAATGGAGACAGAGGGTTACAGAAATTACGGGGCCCATGTGTTATAGGTCTTGTGGTTTGCACTGAGAGGTCAGAATGGAAGCCAGGTGCAAGTTTGGGAATAGGAAAATAATATAACCTGATTTACATTTTACAGTAGATGTTTCTAGTTGGGCAGGGAATACGCTGGTGTTCATCCCAACAGCCACACATAAGCTGGGCAGGTATGGCGGCCACCTGTAATATCAGCACTTGGAAGGTAGAGAGACAGGGGATCTCTGGGTAAGTTGTTAGGTAGAACTGTCAGCTCTGGCCTCAATACGAGGCCCTGTATCTATAAATACAGTGAGCGGCAATTGAAGAAGACACTCAGCATCAACTTGGGGCCACTGTATGCACACACATACACATATGTGCCAATGCACATGTGACATGCATATGTGTGTATGTATACCATGCACATATACAATAGTGAAAATAGATCCAGGCATCAGTTTAACCAGCCCCAAAGCCTGGTCCTTCTACTATACTAAGTAGACTTTAAAAATAATCATAATACATAAAGGGGCCTTGAAGTACTCTAATACAACTTGACAAGAACTCTGAGACAATGGTGGTGGTGATGACGACAGCATGCTGGCTTGGTCTATAAACACTATAGCATCACTGTAGTTTCTTTTAGAGCAAGACTGCATTGGAAATGGCTATTATTCTTAACTACATGAATGGTGTCTTCATAAGGACAGTCTCCCATGTTTACAACATATTCCTGTTAATCTTTTTTTATAATGCAAAAACCAGATCTAAAAGCAAAAGTAATTATACTGCAAACCATTTAGACAGGCCCCCTACTCTTCTGCTAAGTGTCCCCAAATTAAATCACTGTTTGTACATCCTACGTAAAGCTTAATACAAGTCTTTTTTAGAAATAGAGACTATTCTTCAGCCTTCGCAAGAATTTCATCATCAGTAGCTTGCCATTTTGAGGATCAATACTCAGATTCATGAGGACAGCTTATCTTTATAAATAAGATGGAAAACACAGGTTTTTTTTTTTTACATGTTCTAGCTAGAACTAATATCCAATAACCAGCTTTTTTTAAAAAAACTATTAGGATTCATTTATTCAGCAAACACAGTAGCAAGACTATGTGCCAAAACGTAAACTATCGCGGATGCGAACAAAGATGAATAAAAGTCTTTGTCCATGAGAAGTCTAACAGGTTGATTCCTTATCAACCAACTGAGTGCTTCCTGGTTCCCTGTAATTTCTTATATGCCTCCTTAGTCTGCAGTGTGGGTCAACATGTAACCACAACCCCCACCTAATGCAGGTTTAGTTCACTGATTTATTCTGAGGACAAAATCTCTTCCTTTCCCAAACCAGGGAAGAAACCATACCACTGTAGAAGTTTGGATAGATGTGGCTGGTAGAAATTTTCATTAAATCTAAGTGCATTTTAGAAAGGAAGTCTATGTTAACCCCTGAACCAGGAAGAAAAAATTACCTCTTAAGCACTTGTAGAAAAATAGGCTTAGGGCAAATGAAGCAATAAAATACACCAATCATGAAACTGTCTATATGGCATCAGACAGAGGGCAAGGGGTCAATTACTTTTATTATACAAGAAGACCAGGGCAAGTAGTAACATTATTACAGGTCACTATGAAGAATTCAGGCAATTAAGGGACCAAACATTTACACTATGGCTAGATGACAGGAACTGCTCAAGATAACTACAGAATTCCCAAAATTGGAAATATTCAGAGCTGAGCATAACCCTTATGGGATAACTTAGGGATAATTATCTTTGCCCAAGGGCTTTTGGACAACAGAGTAATCCACCACATGTCCAGGCTAAGTCACAGGATCGTAGATCCTATTACGCTAGGCTGCCATACAGAACGCAACTCAGAGGATTCACACACTGGTGTTATGTGAACCACACTGTACACATTGTCAACTATATCTGCAGATGATGAGGATAAATTAAAATTCCCTATACATCAGTGATAGCTGAAAACACACAGGATGTGTGACACTCAAGAGTAACAGGAAGGTTGGGAGATGACATCAAAAGGATCAGACCTGGGCCTTCGAGATGGTCTGCAGAGCCCTCTCACACAGGATGTCCCTGCAGATACTCAAGAGTGCATTCAACCATGAGGACCAATTCACTAAAGGAACTTGCTGATTGCAAGTGGAGCTTTTAGCTTCCAGAAAAGACTACCCAGGGAGACTCCAGTCAGTGTACAGTTGCCCTTTTCTTGCTCCCCCATGCTGTGAGGAAAGAGAGGAACTATGCCACCTCTCAGCAGCTGTGGCAGGCTGGGGGTTTTAAGAAGTTCCCCTTATCAGGCCTAGGCAGTAACCTACTCAACAGGAAGTTTCCCCAGAGTTTCCACCACAGGAAATTTCCTGGGAGGAAGTCCATGATACAGAGTACACCAGCCCACACAGACACTTGTGAGCTGGCTGAAGCTTGAGCGGGCAGAGGAGGCGGGTGTGAACAGGAGAAGGCGCCAAGGGTTTGAGCGCTGGACGGCGAGGGGGAAATGGAGGGGAACAATGAGGTATTTTGCTTCCTTTGGCCTTGGATTCGTCAGAAAGTTGCTTATTCGCTGGCACATGGCAGCTTTCATCTCTAGGCCAGCAGCTGCTCCCCAGGCCAGGCTGACTGTGGAGAGGAGAGGCCTGACTGGAGCAGGCTCTGCTGTTACCTCAGCCTTCACCTTTTGGCTTGTTTCCTCTTCCATACATTTTAAGACTGAGATGGGTCACCACACTACTTTAGGACTGGTAAACATACGGTGTCCCACAATATAAGCTCCTACTGACCAAATCATTGTATTTTCACTAAAGCAAATGCTATATCTCCACAACGGTAAGGCATGCCCCAAGGGAGAATTGTTCCATGCCCAAGTGTCCAAAGAAAAGGCCACACTGAACAAGGCTCAACTGAAGTTGACCCACTAGGAAGCTAAGGAACTGGAGGGTTTTAGTTACACCAAGATTAAATTTTTAAAGATCTGGACCAGGTGTGCACCTAAGGTCCCAGCAATTAAGAGTCTTAGGCAAAACCAGTTACTAACCCTAGGTGTTCCAGGCAAACCTGAGCAACACAGAGAGACCTTGTTTCAAACGAGAAGATCAAAAGCCCAAAGACAAGGATTCACTTTTCCAACTAAAGGAAACATTTTTAAAATGTAAGAAACAAGCCTAAATTCCTGTAAGTTATAGCTGGAGAGTTGCCTCTTGAACTAAATAGACAGATTTTTGTTTTTGTTTTTTAAAGTTAAAATTTGCTTTTTTCCTACTAAAGACCAAGGTTAGGGTTAAAAAATATATGATCAGATCTGAGGTCCAGTGTGCTCCCTTGCAGTCAGTTACCTTACGTTTTTTCTGTGTGCACAGGTGACATTCTGATGCCAGCAGCCTCCTCAGAACAACACAAGCAAAACTGCACAGAGCAGTAGTAAGGACGGTTGTCACTGTGTGCTTCATTTGCATTTCTGCTTTCATGTCTCACAATTATGATACAATGACAACACCGGGGGACAGGCTGAACTGAGAAGTAACCCAGAAACTATCAACTGGAAAGGATAGCTGCTCTTTTCAAATGTTTCCCCACGAATATTTTGATTTTTTTCTCCCTCACTTTTGGGCTTGCTTTCATTGTGACGACGTCTCCTGTAGTTCAGGCTGGTCTCAGATCCATGTGTAGCTCGGGCTGGCTTTACATGCTGGATCCTCCTGCCTTCACATCCCAAGTGCTAGGATTGCAGGCACAGATCATTATGTCTGGAATTGGAGCCAGGTTTGTGACAGCATGATAGACAAACGTGGAGAACCTTACGCTAAGTGAAATAAGTCAGGCTTGGAGAGACACACACTATGAGATCGCATTCACACGAGGAATCTAAAATCACGACACTCACAGAAGCAGAGTAGAGCTATGGGGTGAGAGACAGAGGGGCTGGGGAGAGACTGGTAGAAGGTTTCAAAATTCTGCCCAGACCTGCAATCTTGGGACTCAGAGACTGAGAGGTAAGATGACGAGTCTTAGGCTAGCCTGGGCTACACAGCAAGAGCCTATTAGAAACAGATATAGACACATAGTGGGGGTTGGAAGAGTGGGGTGCTGGGTGACAGCAGCAAGAAGGCCAGTGGTAAATCTCTGTGCCAACATGATGACTATAGTTAATAATAATGTATTGTATACATGCAAATTCCTTGGAATCTTAAATGTCCTCACCACACACAAACCTGAATTAACGGACACATTAACTTTTGCAGCCATTCCACACAACACACACACACAAGATATAAATACCAACCATTTTTATTTGTCCATCAAAGAAAATTAAAGTTTCAAATAAAAAAAATTGAAGCCCAGTTCCAATAGAACTCTGGGGGTTCACACTAGGGGTCAATGCTACTGCTTTTTGTTTGCTTGTTTGTTTGTTTGTTTTGGTTTTGGTTTATTGAGACAGGGTTTCTCTGTATTGTTTTGGAGGTTGTCCTGGAACTTGATCTGTAAACCAGGCTGGTCTCGAACTCACAGAGATCCACCTGCCTCTGCCTCCTGAGTGCTGGGATTAAAGGTGTGCCCACCAAGGCCGGGCCCACTGATTTTTTGTTTACAGAATGGTCACAAAAACAGGTCTGTGTTCAAGTGAACAGTGACAAATGCAGGCCTGCATTCATGCGTCTCTGCCAGAGGAGAACCGGAAAAAGAGAAGAGGAAAAGTCAGTTTCTGAAGAAAACAGAGGAGTCATGAGAGGGAAACTCAAAAACGCAGTCATGCCACATGCCACCCAGCTGACAGGGAAGGGCTCACACACTTGTTTTCACTAATGACAAAGAACAGACGGCCTAGTCATTGTGAGTAGCATCTGCACAGGAATATCACCAGGTTCCTTAAATCCCACGTTAAAGACATCCCTGGAATCTCCTTCCTAAAATCAACGGGGCTGAAGTTCATAGACATTTATCAATCATATAGCACAAGGCAAAAAGGTCCCTTTCCGAAGATTTCCCTCCCTCAGATGTCAAAAATACACAAATGGCTGTGATGCATGTACATACATGTAATTCATTCATGCTCAGTGAGGAGCCACAGGTATCAACATGGATGTGTATCCCAGCAGAGAAAGCTGGGGTTGGGACAGGAGAGGGATGATGGAAGGGGCTCAGGGCAGATGCTCAGGCTACCCCAACACGGAGCACAACAGGCTTTGGGTTATTTCCAGTCCTAACATGGCCAGCCCTCCTCCTAATGCCAGAAATCCCCAAGGTCCACAAAGGTCGAAATACAACCTGCCACCAAGTGGAGGCTTGGATTCTGACACTCTTCAGAGATGGACTCCACAAAAAACAAGGTGACAAGGTATAAAATAAAAGCATTTGGGTGAACAGTAGATGTACCCAGCTCGGAGACCCAGAGAGAAGGAAGGTGGGGGTCACTGGTCAGAAATCTACTGGTGAACAGCAACGAGGAACAAGAATGCTCTACTGGTTTTGGCTGTGCTTCAGTTTTCCTTTATAATTCTTCAACATTTCCTTAAAGCTGTCAGAGTCAAATGAGGGTATGCCAGACAGCCGAAGCATTCTTTTCCTCTTCCATACCTCCTTTGGGATAAGAAGGAGAAAAAACACCACCAACTCAAGCACCGATGTCAGCCACTAGCAGTCCATAGACTACACAGAGGTTTCCAAGTCAGTAGGGCCCAAGAGCATAAGGCTTCTTCCAGGAGGCTCACCCAGGTGTGGCGAATAGGAGGGCAAACATGGCTGGCACACCTTGAGTGTTGGTTTCCACAACCCTGAGACAGGACCTGGAATGCTGTGAGAGATTTGGGGGCGGAGGGGAAGGAGACAGAGTCATCTGTCACACATGAACCAGCTGGTTTTCTCTGAACCCACACCAGCCCATTCTCTCCTCGGGCTACGTGGAATAAACGTCTGTGGGTAGCTGTCTCCTCTTCTTCCTCTCCCTTCCCCCTTTGCCTTTAGTTAATTGCAGCTGTGGTCAAGGGCGGGCAGCCAAAAGTCCCATAATGCACTCCTCCACAGGAAGTTCCCAAGATCTCTTCCTGAACAGGAAATTTCCTGTGGTCCAACAGACATTCCTCTCAGCGTTTATCACTCTCTTGCATTTGTTTTGGCAGATACCGAGTCTTGGGTAAGAACAACAAGAAACGGTTGGAGGGAAAACTACCTCAGGAAAAAAAAAATTGCAGTTATTGTCAGGGGAAGAAACTGTGACAAAATTAACTCCTAATCTCAAAGGAAAACAAATACTAGCAAAATGGACTCAAGCAATCCAACAAGTATAAGATCACAAATATCACAGCACAGCAACGCCAGCATTTGAATTTTATTTGTGATACAGAACGAAGGTATTCTAGTTATTTATTTTTTAAGAGGTTCATTTCAAAGCATTTAGAAATACTTGCATAAATGGTGGAACTTATAAATATGGCTTGAAGTGATTGAGATTGTAATTTTTTTCTGCAATTCCTTTACATATGATGCAGGATTTAACCTGTGTCTTTGGAGTTAGCATTTCTATCTCCATGTCTAGGCATCATCATGCCCTTTCCTGACGAGGCAAGAACTGTCCCGGGGGCTCGGTTTACATCCCAGGAGCTTCTCCTAGAGTTACAATGGGTGGTACTGAGAAGATAACCAAGTCCTGGGACTTCTTCTCCCCATCATATCCCCTCTGCTCCTCACTCAGGCCTCTCCTCTGCTCTTATTTACAACCCTTGCCTTCTAGAAACCCTTCAGAACACTGAATTCTTTATCTCAGCAAATCACTCTTTGGGCTTGAAGTTTTACTTTCCTCAACTCCACCCACCAGCCTCAGCTGGGGTTCCAAACAAATCATGCATGTTCTCTTCTCTTTGCTGTCCTCTGCTCTGCCTATATTTCCATTTTCCTTAGTGACAGCCCCCCCCCCCTTCTTAAACACTTTCTCCCTTTCCAATTCAATTGTTTCTCTCCTAGGGGCCACAGACATAAAATCACACCCAAGTGCTTTATATTCTAGTTTATGGGTTACTGATTTGTCTTCCCCAGAGGAAGGCAAGTCCCTTGAGGGCAAGAACTACTTTTTTTTTTTTGTCTTTGCAATCCCAGTACAAAGGACTGTGCATGCCAAGTAATAGCTAGCGGGTAAGTAATGCCTGGAAAGACAATCTCAAAATTCTGTCCTTGTATGGTAATAAAAACCAAGGAATTTCCTTTTCTTTCTACCATCAACTCCACAAACTGATCACATAAAGTGAGCTCTTATCCGGAGCATTCGTGTAATCTAGTAAGAGCCTGTAAGACCCACGGACACTAAAACACCTTCAACTAACAGCCAGATGTGAGCTACAGCTGTGGTGAGATGCTTGGTTGTGTGCCCCTGTGGACCCTACAGCCTTTCCAGCTAGGCTTTCTCCTTAGATCTATTCAAATTATGAAAATGAAAGGAAGTCTGCAGATACCACGGCTGTCAGTGCACAGCCTTGGTATATTCCTGATTGCTGTGTGTGAGCACTGGTGTCAGTAGAGAACGATGTGGAAGAGTGGGGGTCCCATTTAAGACACTAGTCGCCTTCAGTGTCCCTACACATGGTGCTGGGGTGTGCGGCTGTGTGTTTCCACTGTTGGATTCGTAACTTACTTGGCTGGGAATCAGAGTCCTCAAACAGCCACTTCCTAGCTTGATGACACTGGATCTCAGTGTGGCACCTCAGCCTCACTTCCTGCGGACTGTTTCCCCGCCCGCACACCATGGGCAGCACCTCCCAGTTGTGAACAGCTTTGAGGGCTGGGTGAGAAGTAAAGTAAGAACTCAGCCCTGAGGTATGAATTCACACTTAGCACGTGAACGTGGACATTAGCCGAGGACCAGAAGGGACACCACACCTCTCTCCTTTTCTTTATGGTGTGTGTCCTTACAACTGGCAGACTGCCCTTTGGTCTCACTCACAGTGTACCCTCCCACGTTCCCTACAGGTGGCCGAACTGGAGGCCAGGGGACTGCCCGTCATTCAGAAGAACAATCTAAAGAATGTGGCATCTTTCGATGCCGGGGTGCCTTGAGCATCTTCAGCTGAGGGGATGAACTTGCTGTGGCCACACAGATCGAACGCACAGCGTGACTTTGCCCTTTCTCTCGACCAGCGTTGACTGAGTCCTTACTCATGCCTAACCCTGCACTGTTTTGTATTCACATTCTCCCCTGTTTTGATTCAGACAACCCTGTGGACTGGGTGCTAATCCCACTGTACATTAAGACTATGGAAGTTTCTGTTTGTTCTCTACAATATGGGTGGGTCTGGTCTGTGCTACCCATGGCTGGAGATGATTTGGTGTATGTTATGAAATCTTAGTTCAGAATGACAGAGCCCCTCATTGTGGCTGAAGATGTTAACATAACTCTTCTGTCCCGATTTCCTTGCAAAGTGTCCCTTCTACCATACTTCATCATCAAGGCTGGAACAGAACAGCTAGCACTCTTCTGCTAACTGGGCCTCAGTTCCACATACAAAGATTGGGGACAAGATGTTTCACACTGTGCCAAGGCAATCCCAACACCAGGGCACAGACAGCACCAAGCCTTTGTACTTCAAGAGCTTCTCTCATGAATATAGGCTTAAGTGGAATATTTTCAATGTTTTCTGAACTGAATAACTGATCTATTTTTTTTTTTTAACAAATGTGCTCAGAGGCTCAGTTTGAAGGAAAAAAAAAACTTAGAAAAATTTTAAAAATGCATAGACATAGCTCAGTTCTACTGAAACCATTAAATACACACACAGTGCAGTGCACACAGAGTACTCTCAGACGGCTGCAGGACACCGCCCCTATCCAGTGAATGATGTGAACAACATAGTATTCACACCATGTACTAATGGAATGCCATGAGCACTAAAGGAATGTTGCTGTGGTCAGTTCAATGGTCACAAAGGACATTAAGTTGTACAAAATGATTTACTGAAGTTTTGTGGGTAGGCGCAACGAAAGTCCACGGTTTTCTTCTTCAAGCATTTGCCACCAAACAGGAAAGGGAAAGCAAATAAATGCAACACTAAATGACTGCTGTCTACATGGAAAAAGAACTAGACACTGTTTGTTTCTGGGAACCAATAAGGAAAATAATGACTTTCTTCTGCCAAAACCTAGACTTGCAACAGCACTGATGCCCACAAACATGAAGAGACCTGGTCTTGGGCAGTCACTTCTAGAAGCCAACCTGAAGAAATTAAAATACTCCAGTCCAGTGAAGCCTACAGGTACGAGGAGAGATGCTTCAAGTACTGTTGACCTCCTCATGCCCAGGCTATCTATCTCTCCCTCAGTTCTGCAGCAAGCCTCGAGCTATTTTTAAACCCCAGGCTCTAGACAGCTGAGTCAAGTCAGAATAAGATATCTGAGTGCAGAGGTAGTGGAGAGGTGCCAAGTGCCCGGACAGAGCTCACGCTGGAGAACCTGCTTGTGCCCAAGCAGCTGGGTTGAGAGCATGCTCTTGAGATCACAGAATTGCCAAAATAGCCCAGGTCTAAGGGTCAGGCAGGGGTCAACTATATAGGAAGCATCTTCCCTGTCTTTGAGCTTAGCCAGCTTCCAGTGCCAAGGGCTATTTCCAGCTTGCACTGAGAGCTACTTCTATCCTCACACCCACTCTAAGGTCCAGGATGGAGGGAGAAACAGAGAGAGAGGAGGCTGACGGATTCACTGAGCTTTACTGCTCGCTCCCTGACTTCCGTGGGTTCCCAGAGAGCTTCTAAGAAAGCAGGATTCAGCCGGCGTCAGTGCTGTGGCTATATTTATACCCACGCAGCTGCCCAGTTGCTGAGCGGTTCACATTTACAAACAGCGGGAGAACAAGGCGCTTTCCAGAGGGGCCGTTTTCTCATGGCATTTATTTTAGATTTCTCTGGGATGATCTCAGCATCCACATCTTTTTGAAGAAGAGGAAAGAAAGGAAAAGGGGGAGGCAAATAAACAGAGTAGGTGGACGAAGTTTCCCGCTGCCCATGCAGGACTGTGCTATTTTCTCCCATGCCATCCTCCCTGCCTGGCTTTATCTGTGGCCAGGCCTGGGGCACAGACAGCACAGTGCTCACAAGGTAACCGGGAAGAGACTCAGTCCTTATCCCTGGTCCTACTTCATAGGCTCTCAGTGGCAAAACAAAGCAAAAGCGGGGTAACTGTGCCTCCTCCACAAACCCAATTCCACATACTCTGATCCCAAATGTCTCCAAATCTACAACTTTTTGATAGTCCATTGTCCACTAGGCATGGTTTAAAAATCACCTATATCTCTCACATATCTCTGAGTGTCTTATGAGGATGTTTCCAGAACAACAGAAGACCAACCCTCAAGGTAGGCAGCATCACATCATATTATAAATAACCATTTCTTAGACTTAAGTATCAGCTTCTCCCAGCCTGTTTTCCATCTTTCTGTCCACCCTTCCCTGCTTCTTTTCTCCTTTTGGACAGTCTGGCCACAAATCTCAGGATGGCCTTAAACTTGCCTCGTGAACCAGCAAGGTAACCTCAAACTCAAGGTCCTACTTCGTCCCCTCAAGGGCTGGGGTAACAGGTGTATGCCACCACACCTGACACAAGCATGAGAATTTGCTCCTGCTTTTTGGAGAAAGGGTTTTGGGTGACCCAGGGTGCCCATCTACTCGCTATGTAACCAAAGGCTGGCCTTCAATTCCTGATCCTTCCCAAGTGTGGGGATTCCGGTATGTACCACCCCACCACCTAGAATTCTTGGTTGGTTTGTTTGGTTTTGTTTTTTGTTTTTTGTTTTTTTTCCCCTGAGACAGGGTTTCTCTGTGTAGCTTTGGAGCCTATCCTGGCACTTCCTCTGGAGACCAGGCTGGCCTTGAACTCACAGAGATCTGTCTGCCTCTGCCTCCCGAGTGCTGGGATTAAAGGCATGCACCACCAACACCCAGCGCTAGAATTCTTAAAATGTAAATTTCACAGGAATTTGGTAATTCTGAAATTTGCGTCTTTCTTATCCTCAGCCCCAGCCATGATTTGTATCAAAATACTTCAACACCGTGTTAAGCAAAAACGGCTATTAATCATGAAATAACTAGCCACTGAGAGCCTTCTAAGTCACTTACATACAAATAAGACTTACTGCTCCACTGCCCCCCACTCCCTTAGCTCAGCAACACAGTTTGGTTTCACAGCAGACAGATGAAAATCGAGCTCCATTAGCAGATGAGACCTGACTCTGAAACAAGGACTGGCTTAAGAGTCATTCATCAGCAAGTGTGTGTGTGTGTGTGTGTGTGTGTGTGTGCGGGGGTCCCCACGAAGTGCTAGTAACAGCTTAGCTGACTCCAGCCAACACTTGACTGCCTGGCTGTGAGAGAGCAGGCAGGAGTGCACACCCACAGAAGGGGCCTCTTCTGCAGTCTCTCCTCTCCTCTGAATAAACACAGGGGAAAACATCTGAAAGAAAGCGGACAGCATACTGCCAACTGCTCTGTGCTGGGCCAGCAGGGCTTTGGTGTCCAGGTTTTACGTACGTGTGTGTGTGTGTGTGTGTGTGTGTGTGTGTGTGTGTGTGTGTGTGTGTTAGATAGATATATACACACATACATATAAAGAGGGATAGATAGATATAAAGTTCATGTTTTATTTACTGGCTGTGTACAGATTTTCTGCTACTAGGCTCGGTTCTCAGGGCTGGCTCCTTTGCTTCATGAATGATGTCACTTTCCCACACAAATTTTAGCCCCTGTTAAATTCTATCAGTGAGGCTCTCATCCCAGTGGTTGTCCTCATGCCTTGCTTAGTTGTTTCCTAAAAAACAAAGCTCTACTTTGCCTTGGTATTAGAGCCAAACTCAAGAAAGTGCTGAAGTAAGGCGGACACGGGATACAGGATGTTTTCTAAAGATCACCAGGTGGGTTTGTCATGTCATAAGTAGGTGTGGTGGCTGGGGGTGGTTAAGTGTAGGGAGTTCACGGTCATCCTCAACTTCATAAGAGAGCATGAGGCTAAGGTCCTACTTTCAGGAATTAGAAACATCATAAACAACAAGATCTAGTATACAATAGCAGCAATAATTCTGAGTACTATGTGTCAGTCACAGCTTTGAAAGCTTTATATATGTTAACTACTTAGTAACTCACATAAGAATGCTTCATTCAAGTACAGGAACTTAGTGCAAGAGTGGACACCTAGTTAGATTTAATTCTGATTTTCCCATTGGTTTCTTTTAACGGAGGACGCCAACAAAGTAACAAGGACTTGCCTCTTAAGCCACACCTTACATGGCTTCTATGTAACTAGTGACAGGAGTTAAAGGCATCTGAGGAAAGCTGCCACCCATGGTATTCATCAATGGTAAGTGACAGTGATTTATGGAGAGAGTCCCCACCTGAGGAGTTCTAGTTTGATATACGTAAGAACACGTGTCTTTTGGACAGTCTCCCTGTGGCAGAGAAAGTGTCAGAATTCATCAAAAGACCACGTTAATTTCAGCACTGTTCTCTTTCCCAAGCTCTTGTAAAGTAACAGACACCCACAAGGACCAAGACAACACAAGAGATAATAACCAGGCTGGTGGAGAAGAGAAACAAATCAGAAACGTGGAAGCAGAATTAATGGCCATCTCCTCGGAACAGACACCAGAAAGTGGATTGCCAATCGCCCAGTAATGAGCACAGTGAGCTCACTGCAGGGTCACATGGCTAGATCTTAGAAGGGTCAGGATCTGGTGGCACTGGTCACATCAGGAGTCTCTGTCCCTTGCCTATCATGGCAGGTTGCAGGGCATGTTCTGGTTCTAGCACAAGCAGACGAAGCTAATAGCAGAATGGCTGGGTGCGATTAACTGGACGTTTACACACAGGGAACCAAAAGAACACATACATGATGGCCTTCCATCTCGGCTCTCTCACTACTCTCCCAGGAAGTTGACAGACTTACACAACCACCTCTGGGGAATCGGCAAAGCCATGCCAAAAGATCTGCTGCTATTTACCTAATGGTGCCCCAATAATACGCGTATGTGGGTCACACCTTCTCCTGGGGAAGCCCAAAGATGACACAGGACTTCCAATTAGTGCCTTAGGCTCTGTTAACTTGAAATGGGGACAGAGGAGCACAGATGACCAGGTATTTGAATAAAAAGAGCAGAGAGGAAAACAAAAACCAAAATGGAGGTGTGTCAGAAATCCCAGCACTTGGGAAGCTGAGGGAGGAGGAACCAAGTTCAAGGTGAGCCTGGGTTAAAATATCAACGAGGAGAGAAGGCTTTATGTGGGGAGAGGCATAGGAAGGTGGGAGAGGGTGGAGGAGGGGATAACTAGCACTAAGGATGCTTGAAAATGACAAATAGGAATCTATTGTCTATTTACACTACTCATATAAAAGAGTTTAATTGGGGTCATCTTGCATGGGGGATAATGCTCTTCCTAGAAGTCACAGGCCCAGTGCCAGCTGTGGGACACCTCCCCACAAATTGTTTGTCAGGGGTATCCTAGAGAGTCTCCAAACAATACAGGCAATTGTCGATGGGGATGGGATGGGGGTTCGGGATTAATTTGTAAAATAAGACTGTTTCTAATTTAAATAATACACACACACACACACACACACACACACACGCACGCACGCACGCACGCACGCACGCACGCGCACACACACACACACACACACACACACACACACACACACAATCTGGACAGTGGCCATGCACACCTTTAATCCCAGCACTCAGGAGGTAGAGGCAGGTGGATCTCCATGAGTTCGAGGCCAGCCTGGTTACAGAGTTAATTCCAGGACAGCCAGGCTTACACAAAGAAAAACAACAACAACAACAACAAAATCAACAAAGGCTGGGGAGGTGGCTCAGCTGGCAAAGTGCTTGCTGCACTAACATAGGGGCCGGAGCTTAGATTCCCAGCACCCACACAAGGACGCATAGTCATGGCAGACTACCAAAATACCAGCACCCCAGGGCAGAGGCAGGGTGTGCGGGGAGTTGTTTTGGTCAACCTGACCGAACTGGGAAGAAAGAACTTCAATTGAGAAAATGCCTCTATCAGGTTAGCCTGTAGACAAGTCCGTGGGTCATTTTCTTGATTAATGATTTATGGGGAGGGCACAGTCCGCTGTGGGCAGGTGGTCCTGGGTTATGATAAAGCAAACATAGGGAGCCACAGGAAGCAAGCCTGTAAGCTGCACTCCTCCATGGTCTCTGCTTCAATTCCTGCCTCCAGGTTCCTGCCTTGAGCTCTTGACTTGATGTCCTTTGAGATGGACTATGATGTGGAACTGTTAGCCAAATAAGCCCGTTCCTCCCCAAGGTCACAGTGTTTTAGCTTTTAGTCACAGTGTTTTAGCACAACAACAAAAACCAAATTATAACACAGGGGATTCCGGGACGAGCTTGTTAGCTAGACAAGGTGAACCTGTCGGCTCTGGGTTCAGTGAGAGGCCTTGCCTCAGCAGATAAAAGTGGAAAGCAAGGAAGACATTGGTGTCTAACTCTGCTCTCCACTCACGTGCGCACACATACACAGGCACCCGTACACCGTGTGCCCACAAACATGACCATAATGCACGTGAGTGTGTACACACAAACATGAAAATAGAAAAAAAAAAATAAATCGACGACAGAGATAAACGAAACCCACCAAAATAAAACTCAGTAGGAGTGTTAGAAGGAACGGTGTGGGAAGTCTCCCAAACAGGAACTGAAAAAGCACAGGTTAAAAAATAAAGAGCAAAGATACGAAAATGACAACACCAACCAACCTTCTAATAACAACCGTTTCTGGAGGGAAAAAAAAAAAAATCCAAAGCCAAACCAAGCAGACCCACATTCACGCAATGGCAGTGTCCTAGAAGGGAAGGAAATGAACCTGCAAGTTCAAGGGGCATTTGAGACAGAGGCACAGGGTTCTGACAATACAGAACCCGAGGACTGCTGTTCCGAGAGGGGAAAAACAAAAACAAAAACAAAAACAAAAAAAAAAAAAAAAAAACAAGAAATGAACTCACACCAAGACTTAAGGCTATAAACATTGTGGTCACACAACGGAGCCATGCCTTCAAGGTCCTGTGGGAAAGTGGTCTGTTCTGAACCCTAAGTGAAATTACCAACCAGGCATGGGTAGACTGTAAAGGTATTTTTCAGACACGTACCTCCTCCCACCTCTCAGGAAGCTATCAGCCGTTTTCCTCCATTGAATCAAGAGGATAAACTAGGAAAGAGGAAGGGGAGACAGTGAAAAAGGGGGTTCAAATGCAAGGGACAGGCAGAGGGCAGGAGGGCCCCAGCGGGCTGCTGTTACTGGCGAGGTGTCACCAGAGGGTGGGCACTTCCAGAAGATCTGGCTTCAAGGTTTGTAACACCGACTCAAGAAGAGCCACTTTTGGTCCCCTGAGGGCACTGCATAACACGTACACAGACATCCATGCAGGCAAAACACTCCTACACATGAAATGAAAAGGAAGACATCTGAAGAAGAATCGGTGAGAAGACTTGAAAGACTTCACCTCTAGCAGAGAACAGACCAAAAGGAAACCAGAGGGGCTGAGGCACGGTGGGACTATTCTTGACTACATTCATAGTAATACTTCTCACAAAATCCACAGAAAGTGTCACCAGAGAAATGACGGAGCAGAGGAGAAGGGACCATGGAACAAGGACACACGATGTACATTTCTCTTTCACTTAGGCAGCCCTGGAAGTGTACCTCACAGCACTGTGCTTCCAAGACCACTTTTCCTACGTGATTTCCTTCCTTAAAGGCAGGATTGCTAAGTTCTGGTTACACACTCTGAAGGCAAAATCAAAGTCCCCGTTAGTGAGCAAAATGTTATGACTGCTATCCACACTCAGGTCTTAGGAGGTCAAGATCTTTCTAAACAATCCATTTTAGAACTCTTTAGTGTAGATTTTGTAGTGTTAGTACAGCCCCACGCTAAGCACAGCCCCAGGTCCTCAGCACCCTGAAAATGATGACAAATGACCTGGGTGAGGACTCGGTAGCAATTTACTTCCAGCCAGCCTTAATATCTTGAGTGTTTATTGAAGAGAGAGGGACTTGTGTATAAAGCAGGCATGTAAATGTTTTCTTACTGCGCTTTTCTCCAGTAATTAAGGCTCCACCCCCAGAATAAGGAGGTGAAAGAAATCCATTCAAGAGCCCAAATGGGAGAACTCACCAGGGCCTCTTCTTTTCACTTCATTATATTTTTGATTGGACTTCGGGGAAAAAAAAATTCCCCTGATGCTGAGAACTGAATCCAGGGCCCTTTGCCCTTTGCACACTGAACACGCACTCTACCACTGAGCTACACGCTCAGCCACGATACAGGTTAAAGTTGACAATGCACTGAACCAAACTGCAACATAAGTTCTGGTTGTCTCATTTGCACCAAAGCAATTGTTTCCTGGACTTCAAGTTAAGTAAAGCAAAGTTTCAAGAAAATGCACAAGGAACTTCTTCTGGATCACTGTGTGGTTCTGACCACGTCAACCAAACTCTCTGATCTCACCTTGCTCTTCTGTTCAAGGAGTGAGTCCCAGCCTCTATGACACCTAGAAATCCTACCTTACAGCATGCATTTGTTGCTGTTACTGTGTTTTTGATGTGGGAAGGCACACACCACAGCACACATGTGGAACCCTGAAGACAAATCAGGGGAGTCAGATCACTTCCATTTTTATGTGGATCCTGAGCCACCTTGAAAACCTGTAATTTTCTGAAGGCTTATTTTTATTTTTTTAATGCATGTGTGCATCCATGTGCGTGTCTGGGGGTATGTGTGCACGTGAGTGCAGGCGCCCCTGGAGGCCAGAAGAGGGCATCTGATTTCCTGGACCTGGAGTTACATGCAGTTGTGAGCAGCTTACTGTGGGAGTAAGTTCATGTTCTTATCCACAGTAACATCTCTCCAGTCCCTAGAAATCTTCCTTTAGATCAGTGATTCCAATAGGAATACAATGTGATCCATATAATATAATTTTAAATGATTTTATCTCCAGAATAAAAAGAAGTGGAGATAAAAAAAGTTGATAGTACTTTTAGTAAAATATCCTGCTTAGCCCTATGTATTGAAATTTGTATCACTTAAACATAAAATCAATATGAAGTTATTCATGATTTTTAAAATTTAATTTTAGTTTTTTTTTCAAGACAGAGTCTCATCATGTTGCCATAGCTGTCCTTGAACCCACTGTGTAGACCAGACTGTCTTCAAACTTAAACCCACTCTGTATACCAGGCTGTCCTTGAACTCACAGAGATCCACTCGTCTCTTCTTCCCAAATGCTGGAATTAAAGGCAAGGATCACTACAAGCAGTTGATATATTTCAATGTCAAGGTTTTGGGGACTTGTGGATAATTTTTCCTCACAGTAGAGCTCAATGGAGATTGTTAGCCCCATGCTAAGTGCTGTCATCAGTGGCCCTGTAATGGAGAACACAGCTCACTTCTGTCTCTGAAAAACAATGCTCATTCTACAGCAGCAAGTAGCAGCCATTTTATTCTGGTATCTGTCACTCCAGCCACAAGCAGAGAAACCTCATGCTTCATCAGCTGGCTTAAACTTACAATATTGTCCTAAAGTCCATAGTTTCCTTGGGACATCTGGGGAAGACAGTTGGCTTCTGGCTCTACCTTCCTTCCTACTCCAGTCCCGTAACGCCTTATGGCTTCATTCGGTTGTATCATTTGGCCACTGTCGCGTGTGATGCCTGGCATCAGTGTCAGTCAAGGCAGGTTCCAAAGGCACCAAAGAAGGAGATGATCAGAATGGGGTCATCTGTACAGCGAGAGTTCTAGAAAGGCTAGCATCTATTCTTTCAACATGAGCCAGTCTCCTCTGAGATTATCTTTCTCCCCAACCCAAAGGTTTGCAGAGAGAAGCTGCTGCAGGCCTGGAAACAAGCAGGGCATCTCTGCAATTGTATTCCAGAAGGGTCTCGAGCAATCATAGGCTCAGGGCTCTCCACTTCTCTTTCAGCTGGCTCTGTGCAGGGGTGAAGCCACTGTCCTAACTCTGGATGCACATACACATTTAAGATCACCAGCAAGACAGGTATGGGGGCACACATCTGAAATTCCGGCACTAGGAGGTTGAGGCAGGAAGGAAACTACAAATTCAAAGCCTGACTGGTCTGCACAGTGAGTGCGAGGGTCAATCAGTCAGGGCTATACAACTAGACTATCTAAAAAGAATAAAATAACAACAAAAATCCAAACAAAATGTCAAGCCCCTCTACACAAGCACAGGTGTGTGTGTGTGTGTGTGTGTGTGTGTGTGTGTGTGTGTGTGTGTGTGTGTGTGTGTGTGTGTGTGAAAGGTATTCTATTAGCATTCTTAAACATAGAAGGGAATGGCTGGAGACACCACCCCAGTGGTGAGTGCTTGTCCAGCATGTACCAACCTTGAGTTCAATTTATAGTCCATATATATATTTCTTCCAATGAGGCTAAATCTGTAAATACCCTGGCTTTTATTTTAGAATTATGGCAACAATCTGTGCTACTTTTCAACTATTTCATTAACAGAAGTTCTGATAAACTTAGTAGTTTATAAGTACTTAATTAGGCAAAAGTGGAAAAACAAATTAAATGCTATTTAATTAATATAGTTTTTTTTCAGGAAGGAAAATACTGCAAAATATGGGATTCAGGCATAGAAACTTTAATAAAAACAGGGATTTGGTATTAAAAAGACCAGAAACGACAGCCTCATATTATCTTCTCTAAGGAAGCCACACTTGGTGCTGACCAAAGCAAACCAGAAACCTAGTCTGTCCTCACATCTCTTGAAGAGCTTCCCTGTTGTGTCTCTGTTCTAGTTTGCTTTCTGTTGTTAGGATTAAACACTGACAAAACCAACTTAGGGGAGGAAAGGGCTTATTTGATTTACAATTCCAGGTCTCAGTCTATCACTGAGGGAGGCCAGGGCAGGCACTGAAGCAGGAACTCGGAGCAGAAACCAAGCAGGAACACTGCTTGCTGGCTCCCTCCATGGCTTACTTAGGCTCATATTCAGATAGCTTTCTTTTTATACACACCAGAACCACTTGCCCAGGGAATGGTTCTGCCCATAGTGGGCTGGGCCCTCCTATAACAATCAACAATGAAGACAAGTCCTTACAGATGTGCCCCCAGATCACATAGATAAAGGAAAGCATTTCATTGCACCTTTTCAAGTGATTCCAGGCTGCTTCAAGGTGACAGTTAATGCTAACTGGGACAGCCTCCAATTCTCCCTTGCAGGCTCTGTGGTCACCTTTTGTAGCCAATGGCTATAATTATACAACGGTGCCTGCTAGAGCAAGTGCCAAACTTAGACGCCAGGCACAGAAGGCATGCTATTGGCAGCCTCATTCATCTCGCTCTCAAGTTCTCAGAAAACTCCAACGTCCAGAGTTACTCAAGAGTTTAAGCTGGAGGACTGTGAAGAGTGAGCGACCTGACTAAAAAAAGAAAGAGCCTAATGCAAACTGAATGCAAGGCTGCGCCACACACTGTGAGCCAAGAAAGTGGCTCAGTGGCTCAGTGACACACTTCTGTTCCACTTGAAGCTTGATGTATCAAGCCTTTCCAAAAAGGGACATATGGTGAAGAAAAAACATTAATCCTGTCACGACTGTTACTCATGACAATGGCAGTAAAACTGGTGACTAGAGACAGATGAACTTCACTCTATAATCGATTAGGCAAATACTTAGTAAGCAACTCCTTTGGGGCGGGGGGCATTCTTGTAGGCACCAGAGGTATAGGTGATTAATAAACAAACAAACAAATAAGCGGGAAAATAAAAATAAAACTATGTCCCACGGTGAGTACATGTGACAGTGGGTGTTATAGTTTGAAAATGCAACGTCCCTCATTCACCTCGCAGGCCATGTATTTGAACACTTGATTGGCCACTGGTGACATTGCTTTGGGGGGCTATGGAGCTTTGGGAGGTGGGCTTGACTGGCAGAAACAGGATGCTGACCTATGAAGGTGACATCTTCTGGTTCCAGCATAAGTTTCTGACTCCATGTGAACAGTGGCCTGCCACAAGCACCGACTACCACAGACTGGCAGCTCGTGCTAGAAGGCTTTTGTCACCACAATGAACTGAGACTTGCTGAAACCGTGAGCCAAAAGAAACCCTTCCTTCCTTAAGCTGCTCGTGTCAGATAGCTGTGTGGGGGAAAAACATCTTGGAAGGGGTACCGGCAGCAATCGTGTGGGCACTAAAGGCCTCACATTTGTGCACATTTCTAAGGGAAGAGAAAGTGGGCCTGGGTGTGTGTGTGTGTGCTGGAAACAATCATCCCATATATACAGGGAAATGTAAAGGCCAGGGTGGAAGTATGGCTGGTAAGGAACTGCTTAGTCCAACATTGCCATCATGTTTTAATGGACTTACTGTTAACTGGGTCCCCCAAATCCTTTATGCTTTGACTGCGCCTCTTCCCTTCTCTCTCTCTCCCTGCTTTACAGGAATTCTCTCAAACCACAATCAGATCACATCAGCCCTCTGCTTAAAATTCACAATGAAAAAGCTAAATAGCCTTTACAATGGCGTTTGCAACCCCTACCTCCCTCACCTTTCAGAGTCAACACTTCCGGTCAGTCACTTGAGGCACACTTGCTTCCTATCTGGCCCTTTAAACCTGGCAACCATGCTCTCACTTTGAGGTTTAATTGTTCCCGGGGCCTGCAGTTCCTTAACTCATCCAGTCTCAGTCACTTTCACTCTCCTTTGTACAGCCTATCTGTATGGAGTATGACATCCTGGGGTGAACGGCACAGACAGATGAACATGTAACAGCACAGGCTCACGGGGAGTGGCCCCACAAGCCAAGCAGTGTGCCTGTGATACCCAGCACTCGCTCACCAGTGCCACTCTCTCTGTCTTGGGCTTGGGAACAGTTGGAGTAGGGGTAGGGTGGGATGAAGGCAATAAAGTGGGGATTCAAAATTATTAAGTTTACCTCATATCAACAAAATCTCACGTGTGTACATACTACCCGTCTAATTATATGCTACAAGTGTCCATCCTGCTATCCAAAATGAAAAATCATTCCATTCTTACCCTTCCTAAATTTTCAGTTCTCTGATCTTACTGGAAATTCTGCACTGGCAGATCTTAAACAAGCAAGCAAGCAAGCAAACAAATAAACTCTTCCTCCATGCATGGTGGACCTCCGGCTCTGGCTCCGGCTGTTAGCTTATAGTCTGCCCACCGGAGAACCTCCAAAATCACTGTGTTCCATGTGTCAACCTGCAGCAATCATTCCTGCTACAGAAATGGTCCCTCGTGGGCTGGGGACATAGTCAATCAGTAGAGTGCTTTTCTACATGCATGAAGTCCTGAGTTCAATTCCCACCACTGCATAGCCCAGGCCCGGTGATAAATACCAACATTTAGGTGGTGGAGGAAGGAGAAACAGAAAATCAAGGTTATCCTCAATTTTATGAGGGCCAGCCTGGCCTATATGACATCATGGGGAAAGGGGTAGAGGGGTGTGGGGGCAAACCAAAAGAAATCATCACCTGGGCTACTTGTGACTTCCTTACTCATGAAAGCTAAAGATACTTTAGGCTCTTGTCTCACTGCTGGGTTAGACAGGACGGTTCAGTGTGTCTTTAAATTGTCCTTCCTTGGTCTTTTCGAGAATGCTCCTGTATGTTCTTTACAGATCTTTCCTTCTCATCCCAGTAGCACCATAGCTTCACTCCACAGGGAGATGTCTTTCCTGCTCGCCATTCTGCACTTCCTCAGCTGAGCGCCAGTTAAGAGTTTAGTGTTTAGTTTAGAATTTGGGTATGAAGCACCCCACATGTCAAAGATTTTGATCTGTCCATTGAAAGGTGCTTGGATGAGGGTGGTGACTTCATCAATGGGCTATGAGGAGGCAGGACTTGGCTAGGTCCATCTCTGAAGGGTATACCTTGCTCTGCCCCTTCTTGTCTCTCTCTGTTCTCACGAGAGGAACAGCTCTGCTCTGCCCACATGCTCCCTGCTATGACGCTCATCACCTTATGCCCAAAGCAGTAGGACCAAGAACACAAGATTGAAGCCACAAGCCAAAATAAACTTTTTCTGTTTTAAATCATTCCTCACAAGACTTTGCCACACTGACAGTCTCACTCACACATCTACCAACACCCCTTGAACAGTTCCATTTCATTCATCCAGTAGGGACGGTCTTACTTGGCAACTGTATTTTCTCTCTCTGCTGAATTACTTACTGAAGAGAGGTTTTTAACTTGGTGTGTTCCCTGTGTTGCCACTCTTGAAAGACTTCTAAACGTACTTCTCGTGGCCACTTAAATTTCTCCTATGGTGTCTTGTAACTTTCCTGAGGAGATCTAAATTCTTTAGTGTGGAATGCCCTAGGGCCTTCAAAACCAAGCTGCTACTATTTCCACAGTCGGGAGGAGAGCATAGTTACTCTACACATGTGTATCTCTTGTCTTTTTCTTACACATGTGATAACTTGGTTACCCTTATTAAATCAATATACTTGAGGTTATCTTAAACATATATCAATCAACACAACAACTTCTTTGGATACTGTGGTTGTCCGTAATTTCTTGATAATTTACAAAGATCTATATGATGGAGATGTAGCCCCCAAGCATACAGGAGACCCTAGGTTCAATCTCTAGCAAGAAGAGATGCCAAGAGGTAGGGGTGGGGAGAGAGGAGGAAGCAGGGAAGGGGGAGAGAAAGAATATGACAGGGATAGAACGAGAGAGGGGATAGTTAGAGAGATTCAAGAAATGCTATCCCGTAAGCCATATGAGTGGTGCACACACCAGAACCCCAGAGTTTAGGAGGTGGACTCCTTGGCTACATAGGGAGTTTGAGGCTAGCCTGTACTATATGAGACCCTGTCTCAAAAAGAAAAGCTGTCTGACTCTGAACCTATAACCTCACATTTCCCAGTGGTCCCCAAGTCCCTGTCTTTCTATGGCACCAGCCAACATTCTACCACACAGAGTTCATTTTAAAGTGAGAAACAAAATGCAAATCCCCTCTATCACAAGTGGGAGAAAAACACAAATCTATACACACCCTGCCTGTCATGAGCAAAAGAACAAGGCATACCCTGCGCAGGAGACAGCAGACATGTTCCAGCTCAATGGTCAGGCTGAAAACTCTTCTTAGACAAAATGATGGGTTTTTTTTTTTTTCTTTTTCTTGAAAGCACTGGAAGTAGATGGGCTGATTAGCCATCTGTTTACACTGACCCAAGAACAACTCTTGTGTAAGACTAACCAGAAGGTTTCAGGTTCACTGCGAACAGATTGGCGAAGCAAAAGAGGGCACTTGGTGTAGATTTCGAGGAGAGCCGAGCAGTGCGTCTAGATTTCAGCAAATAATTTGACAGTTTGTCTTGACAGTTTCCAATAGGTTAAACTGAAATGCAGAACCACTGTCCGATGGTGAAAATGTGTCATTTACAGCATACCCAGCATGTGAGATCTATACGGTATAAAACATAAAAACACCAGTTGTGAAGGGCCAGCCTACGCCTACCTAGAAGGCAGTTTCTACTGGTATGCCTCCGGGCTCCTGCATGGATCCTGCTTACCCTTTTTCTTCCCACGGAATAAACACAGAATTACAGAAGGGAATACCCATCCAATCATAGGAGGAAGAAAGAAGGGTTTTTAAAGGTAATGTGCACACCTGTAGACCTAGCACATGGGAAGTTCTGGGTAGTGTGGTGAGACCCGTCTCCAAACAAAACCACAAACTGAAATGGCAGCCGTAAGGTCAACCCAACAGGCTGAACGCTAACATGACGGGGGCGGAGATGGTGATCAAAGACTGAGGAGGAAGAATTATGACTCATTTGGCGGTGGCCCAAGCAAAAATGATTAGGAGTATACACAGATACTGAAATCTAAAGTGCTAACATAGACTTATGTTCCATTAATAAAATGACTACCTATATTCTGTATCTATATATTCAACAAGTACATCTGTTAGAAGAAAAACTACCAAGACAGGTTATACAGCAGAACCGACACCCACACCCACATCTCTGTCTGATTCCAAGGTCCCATTTGCCTCTAGAATACATGTAGAAAAACCATGTCCCTTCTGGGCAGTGGTGGCGCACGCCTTTAATTCCAGCACTTGGGAGGCAGAGGCAGGAAGATCTCTATGAGTTCGAGGCCAGCCTGGTCTACACAGCGAGGTCCAGGACAGGCTCCAAATCTACAGAGAAACCCTGTCACAAACATTGCCCCCTCCAAAAAAAAAAAAAGAAAAGAAAAGAAAAGAAAAACCATGTCCTATTTGGTTCCATGTGGTAAAACGGAACCAAAGAACAAAGAGACACCAAGCTCGGGTGAAGAGTGATACCCAGCACAGGCCTGTATCAGTTCCCTTTCTATTGCTGTAGTAAAATTTCATGGCCAAAAGCAATTTAACGAAGAAAGAGTTTATTTTGGTTTACTGTTCCAGTGGAATAGAGTCCATCATGGTAGGAAGGGCAGGGCATGTTGGCAAGACCAGGATAGCTGGCTGATCATATTTTTGGGTGCACTCGGGAAGCAGGGGGGGTGGGGTAGGGGTAGGGAGTGGACTGGAAGTGGGATGAGGCTATGCTCTTCAAGCCTGCTTCTAATGACCTACTTCCTCCAGGAGAGCTGAACCCCCTAAAGGCTCCATACCCTCCCTAAACAGTGCCACCAAGTCTGGACCACGCCCCCCAATACATGGACCTATGGGGAGCATTTCTCACTCAAACCAAGGGGGAAAGGTGTGGTGACAGTAAGTTCAATTTGGGAAGCCATAGACATCCATGGCTTGGGCAACAAATTAAAATGAATTATCTATGAGTTCTCTACTATTAGACAAATAGCAGAAGTTACTAAGGTTGCTTGGGGTTTTGTTATTGTTGTTGTTGCTGGTGTGTGTGTGTGTGTGTGTGTGTGTGTGTGTGTGTGTGTGTGTGTGTGTGTTAAACAAATGTACATAAATAATTCCAAAGAGTTGGGCACTACACGTTAAGAAAGCATACTAATCATTTTCTTGAGGTAAGTTTTCCCACTGTTCCATGGTACAGGCTGGCTAGGAGGCTAATGACTCAGGAACCCTGCTGAGACACCATGATTTGCTAGCACCTCTTACCAGTACCTGACAGGCCCTTGTGCATGCTAGGCAACTTGCACATACACCCAAGATGCTCCTCATCCTTCCTCTAAGATGCTGGAAAGTACGGGGCAAAGAGGATTTCAACTTTAAAAAGAAAAAAGAAAAAAAAAAAAAAAGCAGGATCAGGGAGATGGCTCAGCAGGTGCAAGAGCTTGCCTTGGAGTAAGCTTGACAGCCTGAGTTTGTTTCTGGAACTCATGGTAAAGACCAGATACAGTGGCAGACACCTGTAATCCCAGCACTAGTACAGCGAGATGGACCAGCTGGCCTGGAATACACTGCTCAGAGGCAGAAACAAGGTAGCAAGTGAGAACTAATTCCCAAAAGTTGTGTGCATGCCTGTGTGCATGCTCAAGCTCAACACACACACACACACACACACACACACACACACACACACACACACACACACCACTCTGTCTCTCTAATAAATATTTTTAAAAAGCAGTGTATCTGTTAAACTAGGAGATAACAATTGTATATCCACAAATGAATCTTGGAATAAATTACAATTTATAGGCTGATTCATTAACTCAGCAAATACTTATCAAAATGTCCGCCAGGATGAGAGAAAATGAATTATTCCTAATTAAGCCACTCCTTTTGCCTTTGGTGTCAAGAGGGAATCAAATCTGCACCCTGAGCACGCTAGGCAAGCACTATCCCATCTCCTAGCTACAGTCCCAGACCAACGCCTCCCACACCACCATCCATGGAAAATCAGGGGAGGCCAAAGATAGAACATTAGCAATGTTACAGACAGGGAAAAAATATTATGGGCTGCACCATTATAAAAGTTACGCTGGTGGCGCATGCCTTTAATCCCAGCACTCGGAAGGCAGAGGCAGGCGGATCTCTGTGAGTTCGAGGCCAGCTTGGTCAATAGAGCGAGTGCCAGGATAGGATCCAAAACTACACAGAGAAACCAAACCAAACCAACCAAACAAACAAACAAACAAAAAACCTTTATAAAAGTCATATTATTTATTTGCTAGACTGCATGCACTCATTGAGTTATACAGCACACTAGGAGGGTGAGTAAGGTGATAATTGGTCATGTCTCAGTGATTCTCTTCATGCCTTTCACCTCTGAAAAACAACTCTCACAATGCCCTGAATCACCACATTGGGAGCTGTCCACACCAATCAGCTATTGAATGAAAACAGTGACTATCCAGAAACGCCAAGAAATGAATGTTCTAGAAGTCTACGTTGGCCAGGGTGCCCTCCTCAGTTGGCCAGGGTGACCTCCTAAGTACCAAAGGTTACATCATTTGTGATTATTCAACTTAGGGGAATTTTTCTACATGATGTTATGTTTTCCTTCTGGCAGAAAAAAAAAAAAAAAGGAAAAAAGCAGGCAGCCAACTGCTTACATCACTTCAACTATGTCATTTCCATCCTGGAAATGTTTTTGTCCTCATTCCCAGGTAGAAAAGTTAAGTGGCCTTCATACGGAAGCTATTTTTATCATCTGACTTCTTTTTTGAGCAGTCCATTCAACAATCACCCGCTCTAGCATTCAGCGGCAGTCACAGATCACGCAGGAGAACATCACCACAGAAGTCAAAGGAATGTCAACTTTTTAGGACGGGAACTGGGCAAGTTCAGCACTTAGCGTTCTTGGGGAGCACAACCTTGGGCTCAGTGTTCCGTCAAATGTATTTGCTACAGGGATCCATGAACACCCGTCAAAAGCACAAGCTGCAAAACAGCTATCACTTCTAAACTTAGTTGTGTTAAAGGAGGCCTATTCAGGAAGGCACACGTAAATATCCACTGAGACACCCCTGCACTTAACAAGAGGAAAGTGACACGCAATGGTCTTATTTGGTGGAAGCCCTGCTCTATGGAAGGATGGAGCAGGGCATTTAACGAGGCCCTGAAGGACCCAGGGGTTGGATGTAGGAAGGACAAGAGCCATTTTCTCATCTTGCAATGCAAGTCTGGTTGGCTGTTTGGAAGATAAAATAACAACGCGCTTGAGTCTGATGGTTTGATGGTGTTAAGCTATAAACAGGGAAGAGACAAGGGAGGGCTGCCTGGGTGAAGAGTCTGCTGTGTAAGAGAGTGATATTTGAAACTGAAACATTTTATACTGGAATCACTCACACAGTGGGCTTTACTATTGATGAAAAAAGTTTTTATATTATGCAATACATCAACTATACTCAAGTAGCTCAGCTCAGTGTTTGAAATAAAAGTGACTCTGGGGGCTTTGTTTTGCTTTGAGACAGGGTCTCTCATATAGTTCAGGCCAGCCTCAAACTCATTATGCAGCTACAGATTATCTTAGTCTTGATCCTCTTGTTTCTAGCTTTCAAGTACTGGATTACACAGCTGGCCAAAGTGAGCTGTTGTGTGTCCAACAGAAGAGCCATCTATTTTCACCAGGTATCAAGTCAAATAACCACAGGCAGACCCTGATCCACCAGGCCCAAGGAAAAGGTAACAGGATATAAATATCAGGTTTTTTACCCAGTGTTTGAGTCAGATTCCAGGTCAACTACACTACAAGCATGGGACACCTAGTGTCATGGTAGGTCCCAGGAAACCTCAGATGGTTAAGATAAACCCTCCCTTCTGGAAATCCATGACGGGACTAACCGGAACTCAGTTTCTGAGGAAAACACTGCTTCTGGGGAAGTTTTTGGCAGTGACCCATAGCAGATAAGGCTATAGGAGAGCATGAGCGGGGGAAAGAGACTAGTCTGGCACTGTGGCATGCACCAGACCGCCCAGAGTGAAATCACCTCTGACTGGCAACTGCCATGTACCTAATGCCAAGCTGCACAATTCATAAGCACTCACGTAACCTTGTACCAGTGGCAGAAGACAGGCATCCAGGTCTCAGTTGAGGCTCCAAAGCACTAGGCAGCAGAGACAGCTCAGCACTTAAATGTGAACTTGCTCTTCCAGAGGACTCAAGTTAATTCCTAGCATCTATAGTAGGAGGCTCACAAACACTTCTAACCCAGCTCCAGGGGATTCAATCCCTTTGGTTTCTGCTTGCATATGAGTGCACACGTGCATGTACATATGAAGAAAAACAAATACAAATCTTAGGGGGAAAGACTCTGACACACGTGTACACACACACACACACACACACACACACACACACACACACACACACACGAGAAATATAAACACACTACACCCAAGTGGCATATATATATACATATGATGAAAAATAAATCTAAATCTTAGGGTACTCCATAATGCTACTCTCACTGAGTTAGACCGTTGTTTTGTGCTTAGACAGAGTCTCGCATAGTCAAGGCTGGCCTCCAACTTACTACATAGCTGCGTGGCCTGACCTTCTTTGTGATCCTCCTGCATCTAGCTCTATCTAGATGGTGCTGAGATGACAGGCATGGGACACTACATCTGATTTATGCGGTACCAGAGATGGCACCCAGAGCTTCGTGGGCCGCTCGGCAGGTATGCTATCAACTAACTTACATCCCCTAGCCCATTGGTGGGTTAAATTATTAAGCTCAGTCAGTGCTGGTGTCCTCATTTCCATTGTAGGAACTTGTGGAAGTCTGACATGGCCAGCCCATGCCAGGTATAAATGCAAATGCCTATTTCCCTACAGCTCCACTGCTCTTCGTAACCAACATTAAAAGAACTCTGCCAGTTCAAGATTTTATTATTCTCACAGCCTGCTTTTATCATGTCTAGTGCTCTTTATTCTTTGGCGAGTTGTTTAGTTTAAATAAGGCCTAACCTACGGCAGAAATCTGGAACTCATAGTGGACGTAGCTGCTGTGAGGCTAGTGATGACTCTGCTCTGGCATGCTTACGGTCACTCCACTGGGGACGCGTTTTAACATAAGAAGTCAATTTCCATCACCTCAAAGCCTCCATGTCTGAAGCTCCTCTGTCCTTTGACTCCAAACCCTCAGGTGAGCTATGAAAACGTCATCAACTGTGACATAGTTTGCAAACTCAGCACTGTTAATAACCAGCTCTTCCGACAGCTGCAAACATGCTTAGCACTCAGGGCCTGACGCTGCAGCAGACATGGCAGAAAGAGACTAAGCAGGTCCCCGAGTTGGTCTTTTAGAAATGTTAGTCCAAGACAGATAATACTAGCCTGGGCAGACCTGAAGGACTGCATAAAACAAAACAGGTCGGCACAATGAATCAATCAATAAAGCATTGATGTGCACACATCCGTAAGAGTGCAATGTTCAGGGAACAGATACTGTCCCACCGAGTGCTCAGGAACTGCTGCCTGGGTGTTAGACTTGGTGCAGTTTATCTGGTTCCCCTGGTTCTTCAGCAGCTCACACAACAGGGTGAGAAGCCATAAATGTGGATCGAGGAGTGACTCCAGCAAGGAAAAGCCACACATCTAGGGCAGTGAAAGCATCTATGCATCTGATGGGGTGGACAGGCTCTCCCCTAAACTGAAAACCATGAATTAACACAGAAAAGTGTCTGTTCTTACTCATCATGGAATCAAGTATGTTGCAGCTACCTGTCATATGAGGTATTCAATGAATACTACTGAAGATTCAATTTAAAAAAAATGTACGTAAAGGCTTTTTTGTGAATGGGAAAGTCAGCTGCACCTGCATCTGCTTCACATATTAAACCCAGCACTCAGCAAGGCACCTACCGCACTGAGTCTGACAGCATTTGCTGGGAATGGCCATGATTTCTTCTACAGTCTACTTTCCGGGCCTGCAACCTGTGAAGGAGGCTGCATCGTGGTGCCTTACCTCCTGGCTTCTCACGGCAGATCTGTTGTCACCATCCAGGTCCCTTCCTCAGGTCACACTCTTAAGAACATCCCTCTAGATCCCAACTCTTTTTAAAAGCAGTTTTTACTATTTTTAATTACGTGTGGGGGGGGGAGGGCATCACCCAAGAGCAGGTGTCCATGGAGGCCGAAGGTTTTGGATCTCCTGAAGCTACAATTACAGGTAGTTGTGAGCCGACTGACGTGGTGCCGAGAACCAACTTCATTCCCCTGCGACAGCAGGATGCGTGTGCTCTGAACCGCTGAGTCATCTCTCCACTTCTCACAGCCCAACTCTTTCTCTTTTCCTAATCGTTACAAGCAAAAGGCTCAAATCATAGTTGTAACTACAGAACACTGTGCACATTGCTCTCTCATACAAGGCTTCCTCTGGGGCCAGGACCCATCTGAGGCAGAGAATTACAGACCCAGCACACAGGGACGACATCTAGCTATGCCACAATCTGAGCTATTCAGAGGAAGGAGGTCTGAGCCTGTCTTCTTGGATCCCTGGGTCCTGTTTGTAAAGCTGAGGATTCCTGGGGGCTGTCTAAAGTAACACTGCCCTCTTTCTGATACTGTTAACAAGTTACTACTTGTTAATTTTCCCGGGGTTCTTCAATGGTCAGAGTGGCAGCCAGCAGGCAGCCCTCATGCCAAAGTTGGAGTGACTGCTGCATTCACTTTGATATTTCAAATCAGCTTTAGTCCTTGGTTTCTACAAGACTGGTTACAGAGTTTTGGGGACATTAAAATCGGAGGACGCTCAGGTCCCCTGTATCAAACGGCACAATAATTGCACAGGCCCTACACACACTTTCCTGAATCCTTTAAATCATGTCTGCATTACTCACAATACAATAGAAATGCCATGTTAACAGTGGTTAGACTGTATTTCTTAGGGAACGATGACAAGAAACATCTGTACATGTTCACAGCAGATGAAGCTTCTTTCTAAACATTTCAATCTGTAGTTGGTTAAGCCCATGGGTGTGGATGGAATTCATGAGTCGAAAGGGCCCTCTGGGGCCAGTGAGCCGGTTCCCTGGGTAAAGGCACTTGCTGCCAAGCCTGAGGACCTAAGTTCCATCCCCAAAACCCCTTATGGTGGAAGGAAAGACTGATTCCCATGGGCTCTCCTTGGGCGTTGAGATGTGCCACACATACAAATACATTGGTGCAAATAAATAAATAATACAATAAAGTGCTTTCTGTATTTCGCCAGATTAATTATGCTTGAAAAGATAGCTCACTGAAGAGGTCTACCAGTACTATATTTTAGACATCTTGTGAGCATCCCAGGCTTTGGTAGGCGTAATAGACAACTAAGTACCACTCGCTCACATTTATTTCTCTTTTAGGGGCAAAAGGATAGGGCAGGCATACACAAAGTTTGCATCATGTAAGATGTGTGTCATCCATCAGATTCCTGTGGGAAGCAGGGCAAGCAAGAGGAAGAAAACAGTTTATAGTTTCTTTCCCCAATACAGCCCTTGATGTTCTGAGTTCTACCTGTGGAAGCCCTCATGAGCGGTTAAAAAGCAGGGTCTGTTTGTGGTCCCTCAGGACACTGGGCCATTTCTGGTCAAAATGAAATCCAGGCAATTGACTGAGTGATGAAGACACCCTGGGCCTCAAACAGTCCATCACTCCCCAGGCTGCCCTCTTTCTTTCGTTAAAAGCAAAAAGCAGCTAACCAGACAGACACTTCTCCTCCCCCCCCCCTTTTCCAAGATCTGTCAACTTCCTCTTCCACTGGCCTGGCGGTTAGGTTCTGATCCTAAAAATTTTTCTCCACAGCAGCCAGCTGGGCTCCAGGTAGTTTTTAGTATGTGAGGCCAGTCAGTCCTTGCCCTCAGCATATCACCTCTCTCTTTTGTGTGATGGTACCTGGCGGGGGTGGGGGTGGGGAGGTGGGGGGGAGTACAATCACTGGTCCAGGGGATGAAGGGGAGATGTCTTCTAGAGGATGAGGGGCAGACAGCCTTCCAGGAGATGAAGGATAGATGTCTGTTTAGAGATGCAAGACAGATGGCCAGGCAAGAGCAGGCAGCTGAGCACTTGCCACCTTCCAGAGCCAGCACTATGTTCCCCACTGCTGCACACAGACACACAGCTTTTGTTCCTGGGACCTCTGTTTGTTTCTGAAAACCCTTCCACCCAGAGCCTAAGAAAGAGCTTCACACCCCTGCTTAGCTGGACTAAACAAAAGACAGGATCTCCTTTCCACAGGCTCTGAACTACCAAAATGATCTTTTCCTTACACACAGAATAAACACCTTCAACTAGCTTATGGCAATAAAATAATGCATATTTACATCTAAACTGGGCAATGCTGGCATTCTGGGACTAGAACTGTTTAGTAGGGAAATGGCCCTAAAAATCTCTCTCTCCATCTTGGTCATTTAGAATTCATCTCAAGAACTTCCCATTTTCAACTCAAGTCTCAAACAGTTGAGATTTGGAAACACTTAACTACAAAAGGGGGAGGAGAGTGGGGAGAGAGAAAGAGAGTGTGTATTTAGATTTTATTGCAATAAGAATTCTTATAAACTTAAAAGTTATGACAAAGGAAATAATATATATGGTCAAAATTTTTCATGTTTAAATCCTGAATGTGGATCATTCAGAGACAATTCTTGGAGTCAGAATGATTTTTAAAACAAAATGTTTAGGCTTCTGGTTGTTAAAGATAGACCTGAGAATTACATGAGAAACTTAAATGGAGAAGTACCTTTCTTAGCTGTCCCTGTAACTATGCAGCATGGTAGCTAAAGGCTAGGTGGCTGGAAGGAGTTATGGTTTGTTGAAGACAATCTAAGTCCAGCTACCGTTTTACAGGAAATAAGCAATTAGTTACTTTCCCTGAGTCACTGTGGTTTTAACTCCCTGACACCCCTAGAATTCGATGTCTTAGTGAAGAAATTATCATTATAAAAAACAAAAACAAAAACAAAATGATCCCCTTGATTGGACACAAGAGAAACTATCACCCCAAACAGCCGTGGCTCAGGCCTGACCACCAAAGTGTCTTCACCATTCTGACACCTTTGGTTCTTGAGTCATAAGATTCCATAGGGAAGAGGTCCTTTAAATTACCAAATTACATAATAGTTCTTCCTAAATGTTCTTTTGTGGTTTAAGATAAGCTAGTATTTGGCGATTCTTCTTGCAAATGAATTACCTTTTGTAACCAAGGTTCCAGGAAAATTAACTCCTCAGTTGGTTTTCCAACCTCCACATTTGGGTTGCATCATTCGAAGATGATTTATAACAGAGGCAGAGCCCATTTTTTATTTTCTGGATGTTGTTGTTGCCACACAAGCAAACTCCTCCTCCTCCTCCTCCTCCTCCTCCTCCTCCTCCTCCTCCTCATCATCATCATCATCATCATCATCTCTTTGATGGTAGAGGCAGTCTCTATTGTGTCAGTTGCCTTTTTACTACTAATGTACCACACCGAAGGTTTTCGATATAACTGGTCAATTAATTATTGAAGGCATTTTTAGAATCTGAAAAACAAGAACCTGTCAGGTAGTTTCCTCCCATCAGTGTCAGAGCTTCCTGACTCTCAGTTGCCTTCTCAGTTCTACTGCAAAGCTGTTTAAACTTTGCATGAGGTGAGTTAAAATCCAAGAGGATACTATCTGCTCTCTGAAGACTTTTGGTTTACTAAGAGGGACAAAGTGGTTGAACTGGACAAGTGGTGGTTATATGGAATAACACTTCATGGCTAGAATTCTACAAAGCAAGGGAGTGCCCACTGACCTCTCTTGATTGCTTTGAGAATCCCCCTTCTCACGGGAAATTGAAGCTCTGGGCATAAAGCTGTCACTGGAGCCATGTTGATCTGTTACCATGGAGATCACTGTGGTAACATACAAACCTTCCACTCGTCCAGACACACAAGTGCCTCATTCTGACTCCCAGAAGGATTTCTCTGCCCCTACCCTCACCAGTTTAAAGTTCATTTCTGCTGGGATTTTGCTTCAGAATGTTTGGAGTTTACCTTTTTAAATGTCATTAAAAGTCCGAGGACTCAAAGACAAAGGGGGGGTGCTCAAAGGCGTCTCCAGATTGTAAGGCAATGAAGTCCACCAATGACAATTATTCCCTAGGTTTGAGTTATGGACTAGATTATGGAATTACTGGACAAAGAGCCAAAAGTCAAACATGGAGGGGGATGCCATGGTCGTATAGCTTCCTACTTACTGTTCATCTGCAATGTGGTGATTGCGCAGCACCCAGTCCACATCTGTTAGTTATGAAATGCTAACGCATTACTTATGTTAATCCCTACAAAGTCCGTAAGTTTTCAGAAACTAGAATTCCTATATGTGGCAATGTAAAGGAAGCTGGCCTGTAAAGGAAGACACAAATAAAGGTGTTAATGCTGGCCATGACTAAAGCTTGTCAGGACCACACTGGTCTTAGGCAAGCTCACCATGAAGGTGTAACACAGCCCTGACTTATTCTTGATTTGTTAATCTGAATGGGTGTTCTTTTGGGAAATAAAGGCTAGAGGATCACAGGTTTGGAGGCCAGTGTGGGCTGGATGGAGAGTTAGATGACAGGATGGGCAAGACAGCAAGACTCTACCTCAAAACAAACAAATCAAGGGCATCAAATGAGGCTACATTTTACATAGGACCTTGTTGCCTTCCTGGAAGATCTATGTTAATTTCCCTTAAGCCTTGAGGTTGTATAAGTAGAGGAGGAAAGGAAGGAAGGGCTGTTGTCTGGAAGACATCTGTCACTGGGTTGGTGGTAGCTAGAAAGGACCCTCTGTTGGGCATTCTGGGAAGGCTGGAGCTGGCAGAGTCAGGTTCTGAATGCCCAGGCTCCAGGATAGGTGTGCACAACACAAAGCCATAATATTCTCTGGCTTCCATTATAAAAGATAGGTACAGACAACTCTAGCATCCAGGATCCGGAGGTGAAAAAAGGCAGTGAAACTTCCTATGTTAAGCTCCCAACAGGAAACCCAGGTCACTTCCTGCATCTGGGCCACCTGGGGCCAGAAGGTTGCAAAACTACTGGACACAAGGGAAGGCAAGGTAGACTCCAGTTTCCACGGCTTGGTAGTCTACCTGGGGGACCACTAGGTCCAGGTGAGAGGTGACTTGCTCATTAGCACCCGTGTTTGAAGAGCAGGGACTACCAGACATAACTCAGACTTACTGACTGGCAATTTCCCTCCCTCCCTCCCTTCCTTCCTTCCTTCCTTCCTTCCTTCCTTCCTTCCTTCCTTCCTTCCTTCCTTCCTCTTCCCATCCTTCTCTATCAAAGGGAAAGGTTACTGAATTCCATTCACCTGCCTTGTTCCCTTTGGCAACTCTTCTGAGATCCTGAGAATCCTCCTAACATCGCCTCCCCTGCCTCAGAGCACCAGCTAAGTATCCATGCAATGCACTAACTGGGATCCAGGAAAGCACTCCCCATTTCTCTATACTTCACAGGGCCCTGCTACCTCCCTTCTCACCACCAAACAATCAATCAATCTCTCCTAACCCCCCTACTTCCTCACCAGGGGAGCAAAGCAGCATTTTAGTGTGTAGATTGGGTTATAGAATTTCAATGGCATCACCCCCACCCCATTCTTAAGATCAAATGGGGAATATACAGTAATGAGGGAGAGGAATTTTTTATCAGACCCTATTGGCTGCTAAAAGGCCTATAAAAAATTAAAGTGAGAAATTAAATTTCCGAGTAGGAGAAATGGCAGTGTTTCTCCCCATCCTATGAACTCACAATGATACCTACACAGAATCTCACTACACAGGCCAAACACTAACACTGATGTGGAGCTGTAATAGTTAGATGCCACTGAAATTATGTTTTTTTCCCCTCAGATTTTCTCCTGGATGTTACCCGTCTAAGTGACTTAGAAAGAGAAACTGTTCTTCATTGAAAAATAGTTTGGAAAATATGTATCTCCCAAGGGAGAATAGCAATGAGAACAAAGAAGAAAAATTAATTCAGACAGTGTAAGTGGCAAGTTATAAAATATTAGAAAGATACCAACATAGACAAAAAGCTTATTTACACAGAGAACAGTGAATAAAATCAAACACAGCATGGAGAACAAATGTCCAGGGCCAGGGGTAGTGGCTCCTAGGAGGCTGAGGCAGGAGAACCACCGTTGGGTTGGAGGTCAATGAGACACATACACAATGAGACCTTGTTTCAAAAACAACAAACGTACAGCGATAATATTGAAGTATTGCTATTTAATTAGTAAGTCTGATGTTTCATGGGAAAATAAAAACACATATTTACTAAATAAGTCTGATGTTTCATGGGAAAATAAAACACACACTTTCTGTAATTGTCACTCTGCTGCACACGGAGGTGCTCAGTATACATTATGTCCATTTTGGCTTTCTTCGAGTTCTTCTAGCCTTAGCATTCATTGAACATGGTGGTTCAACAGTAACAGGAACTATACCGATGAGATGCCCTCAAGGGGTAAAATCTTGGGAGAGGACAGACACTTTCAGTTTCTGCCTCTACCATCATCAGTTTCTGGCTCCACGTGGGACCACAGTTCCAAGCACTATGTATCTCCAGAAGCTCACTATTAAAGGAGTGTGCCCATGTACTCATGTGGGTTCACAGGTATGCATGTGGAGGCCAAAGGTCAACCTCAAGTATCACTCCACAGGAGCTACCCTGCCCACTTTGTTTTTTTCACATGTAGCTCTCACTGGCCTGGGGTTTGCTGGTTAGGTTAGGGTGGATGGCCACTGAGCCCCAGGAACCTGCTGGTCTCTACATCCCCAGCACTGGGATTACAGGCATCCTCCACCAACTCTGGCTTTTTCAGGTGTGAGTTTCCAACAAATATGAAGTTCTGATGCTTGTGTGGCATGCACACGATCGACTCAAGTAACCGCCCATGTCTGTGTCTGTGAACTGATGACGGACGGATCACCTACCCATCAGGCTTGTTGAGAATAAAACAGAGGCCCCTCATGACAACTCTAGTTAACAAACGATACCTCCTGTGAATCCCACCTTTATCGACAAAACCAAACTCTTGGCATCTCAATTTCCTTATATTAAAACGAGTGCTTACAAGATCTTGAGGCGGTATTAGTTAACATTCCTCCCTAAACCTGACTGGTATGAGAGAAAGGATGGTACAGTAGCCCTAGCATTACACAACATAAACCCAAATGGGACCACCATCAATACTGGATCCCGTCTTTAAAGTTCCTTTAAACAAAGGTATCCATGAAGAACAGGTTTAAATGAACCATTTAGAAATGTCCCAATGTCCTGAGAGAAAAAACCAGGGCCCCAAGACAAGTCCTCTTAAGGAAACTATTAAGTTCCACCACGGTCCCCATTATCTCCATGTCAACACTACCAGAAACCCCCCAGTGACAAATCACTACAGCCAATATGGGAAGCACCATAATTTTCCTGCTTACCTCACACACACTAGCAAAATCTGCCTCGCTTTTTGAGGCAAGTTTCTCCATCTGAGATGCTATTGTTATACAGGGCACATGTCTTTCTAACTCCTCAGAATAGGAATTATAAACAACTGCAAAAGGCAGTCCTGTGGCTAGAGATGGCTGGTGGTTAAGAGCCCTTACTGATCTTACAGAAGATCTGAGTTTAGAACCTACATCAGACAGCTCACACCCATATTAGGCAGTTGCCTTTAACTGTAGCTCTAGGAAGACTGGACATGTTATTCAGCCTCTGCAGAGCATCACACACACACACACACACACACACACACACACACACACACACAGAGAGAGAGAGAGAGAGAGAGAGAGAGAGAGAGAGAGAGAGAGAGAGAGTCTTTGTTAAAAAAGCAGGACCCTTCAGAATTGATTATACTCTGTGAGAGTTACAAACTGATGGCTTAAGCTCAGAGTCTGATTTACTCTAGTATTGTAGATGAGCAACTGAGACTCACACAGATAAATAAAACTGAATGACAGCCAAGACTGGATTTCAGCCTTCTGTCCCCAAGTCCAGTGTTCTTCATGCTATACCACACAGCCATCCAAAATGTCTAACTTGGTTATTTTTCTCCACCAGGCCCAACTGGGCTGTACAGAAAGAAAATCTCTAATAGATATTTGCAAAGTTGACCTGCATATATAATTCTATTATCTCAGCCTACTATCGTGTCTCAGCCCCAAAGATCTCACTGGTGGATTAATGCAAAACTGTGAAGGAGTTAGAGACGTTTACAAAGTATGTTTGAAATCACAGCCTGATTTCTATATAAGAACAGAGAAAATGTATTGCTGTGCTCACTGTAGGGACAAGGAAACTGAGGCCAAGAGGTTAAGTGACTTGGTTATATTGCTAGAACTGACAACTTAGTAACTGATTTCCAAAGCCTGTACCTATTTGATCCTACTGATCCAAGCCTAATTAATAATGGTTCTTCTTACTCACTGCCCAAATGATGCTGTCATTGTTTTTTCTCCTAATTTGTTTTATTAGGAAGGAGAGGAAGGAAGAAAGAAGGAAGGAAGGAAAAGAAGAGAAAAGAAAAGAAAAGAAAAGAAAAGAAAAGAAAAGAAAAGAAAAGAGAGGGAGAATAAACATAGAATGCTGGGTGTATCTTAGGGGAAGCATGTTTGCCCAGGATGCACTGTCTTCAACCCCACCCCTAACAAAAGAGGAAGGAGGGAGGAAACCTTGTTAGTAAGATACCTTATGGTACAGCAGTGCACAACTACCACCCTAGCACTCAGGAGGTAGCAGCAGGAGGATTACAGCAAATAAAAGGCCTGGTCTAGGTCCATGCCAGGACTATACAGCCAGTAAACATAAACAACTGTGACAAAGCACATCTTCATTTCAGTGCACAAAACAAAAACAAAACCCCACTCCTGTGGCTGACTGAACTGCAGAAAATTATACGCTCAGCACAAGACAATCATCTGCCCAGTGCAGAGATAGCTCTATTTTCTTGAACAAAGCCTGCTTCAGCCAGCTCTGAGACAAGAATAGCAGTTCCATGTACTGCCTACAAGATTTTAAGGGCCAGCCAGAGGAAATGGCTGAAGCCATCTTCACTGGTTGCTTTCAGTCAAAAGAAGGACAGAGGCCATTTCAAAGTCTGGGCAGCTTAGGGCTGCACCAAAACCTACAAGGAGGCTCCAAGCACTCCAAGGATTCGGGAAGTCATAAGGAAAGGGGACAGGAGGCAGGAAGGGTGCCCTGGGCCTCGCCGAGGCTGCTCCAAGCCTGTTAAAGCGAGGGATGGTGGTAGCTAGTGGTGGGGGGGTAGGAGGAAGGGAGCATGTGGGAGGCTGTGAAGAAGGTGTGGGGGGACAGATATAACACAGCATATAGAAACCTGTCAGGATGGATTTATTTTTGTTCTGTGAGGGAGTATAATAGGGCTTTGCCTGCACTCTCAATAGCTGTTTTGAAGTGAACCCGGCTGGTATGTCTTTAATTTGTCATTTCATTATGAAACTGTTTCCCTTCCAAGAAGCCTTCAAGTCAGGAAGCTCTGTCTGCCCACACAGGAAATTCCTTTGCTTCAACTTCCCCAAAAAGGAAATTTCCCTCAGAAGTGAGCCCAGCATATGCCTTTGAACAGGGCTGTTTCAAGAAACTTTGGCAGCCGAGTCCCAAAAACACCCCTGGCTTTCTGCTGCTGCCGGGACCCAGGGATAAACAGTTGATCCCCGGGCCAGTGGGTGGGGACCCCACCAAAGCTCCCATTCTCTGGCACCCTTGTCCTGTATCCCTGCCCCACTACATGAAGAGCTTAATCCGCTGGGAGAGACTGCAGAATCTGTCATCTATGTCCATATATATGACAGTCAGACCACACACACACATTCATACTCTCTCTCTCTCTCTCTCTCTCTCTCTCTCTCTCTCTCTCTCTCTCTCTCTCTCTCTCTCTCTCTCTCATCCCAAGGCAGTATGAACACACAGCATTTACGGCTCACACATAAGACTTCAGATTTTCTGCCAGAAACAGAACAGTAGTTCAAATGATTAGGGCATGAAGAAAACAAAATGGCAAGTGACAGACCCTTAACCATGTCTATTTCCCAAGAACCCTCTACTCCAGGTGACGGGATTTTCCATACAACTTTTCCCAGTGAGGATTCTAAGTGAACCATGGGGGGGGGGGGAGAGGTATTTCCAACCACAGCCCTGTAAGAATTAATCTCCCAGACATCTTGAGAATAGCTAAGTGGTGAGAATCCAGAGCAGCTGTGCTACAGTGAATTTTATGAAGCTTCTGAACAGAGAAGATGCCAAACTTGCATTTAAGTTTTTAATTTTCCATTTCAAATCACTTTATTTAAAAAAATAAGAAAGAAAGAAAAGCTGTGCAAAGGACTGATCTATCTAAAACGAGAAAGGCAGAGAGACGGCATCGAACCTCAAACCATGCCTGAGGCAGCGGCCTGAGAGACTCAGAGAGATGAGGAGTTAAGGCAGCCCCGGATTTTCACCCTGCAATTAGAGGGCAGCATCTCGGGGCTGATCTTATTACACTATTTATGTGCCAGGGCTCTGGAGGGATATTATCTACCAGGAAACAGAGCAGTATTTAAGAGACTGATGAGAATCATAAAGCTCACTAAAAATCTCAATATATGAAGCTTGAGGTTTGGGGTTGTGGTAGATGTTTGCCGTGGGGTGGTTTTTAAATGTTTACTTTGGTAAGTTATCCTATTTTTCTAAAATTTATGAAGTCTTAACCACAGTTGCGTCTTAGAGGGGACTGTGACATTGTTTTTCATTCCTTCCATCCGGAGAACAGGGCTTTGGTTTACAATGGGAAGAAAGATATAAAGAGCCTGAGGGGCCCACTGGACTGCCTACCAGCTCTGCCAGTGGCCTGGGCCAAGTTCCTTAACCGGACCTTGCATCAGTAAAGCGAGGATAAGGGGTCAGTTCACAGGGCTGTCTAGGACTCAGTGATAGAATCCACGTTAGACGTCTCTACAGGGTGCGCTCAGTAAGTAGCTGTGATTCCACTTGTAGTGCTATAGCGGATTCTTCTCCCAAATTCCATGACCCAATCCTCATCACACACATCAGTTACCCTGGAAGGGTCAAGATCTTCCTAACCCCTTCGCTGAAATTTGAGTTCACATGTCCCTTACACACTTGGGAGAATTTATACTGGCAAACTCACTACTGCTGTTGAAGAACCACAAAGGGCCTGAGTCCCCAGATGATGTGCCTTCGGGACACTCGGCTTGTCTGGCTAAGATCTAGGTGGCAACATCTACCACCGGTGCCTCAGGGCTTCGGGTTAATCAATCAAGGGACCTGGATTTTCTGTCTTCATGTGTCTGTCTCCTCCATAGGGGGCACAGACAGACGGACGGACGGACCAGCCTAAGCAAAATTACAGAGGTTATTTCAAACTTGATCGATCCAATGCAAGAGAATGGAAAGATTTAATAAACTCATTTTCACAATGAGGACTTCCGTTACTAACCACGTCCATCCAAGGCACTACCTACATTCCTGTTTACTTTTAAAAGTGGGGCTAGGCATCCCATGTGAAGGGATGCTCTCTTGGCCTAGACACATGGGGAAGGGCCTAGGCCTGGCCCAGGATGATGTGGTAGGCTTTGGGGAGTCCCTTTTGAGGGCCTTACCCTGCCTGGGGAGTGGAGGGGGGATGGTTAGGGGCAGGTGGGATGTTGGAGAGGAGGGGAGGGGAAGGGAGAAGGGATTGACATGTGAAACAAGCTTGTTCCTAATTTGAATAAAAGAATAAAAAAAAAAAGTGGGGAAGATTGCTCAGCAATTAGAGCACATTCGGTTCTTACAGTCCTCCCAAAGCACCCCCCCCCCCCCCGCGCCCGTGCAAGTTTAGTTTGCAGCATCCACGTGGTGGCTCACAACTATTCCTAAGCATGTATGTGACGCACACATATACATGCATGCAAGCAAAATACTGACATGCATACATTAAATAAAATCTTACAATGTTTTAAGGGAGCTAGGTGGGAAAGGAACGGTACAAAAGGAATGAATGTCTTTCAAAGGTGGAAAGGCAGGCACTGGGGTAGTTCATCATGGCCAGACATTTACACCCAAGGCACTCTAAATCATTTCAGCTGGGTGACCACATTCCCTGCTGTGGCAGAACACTGGCCCTGTTCACAGATAACTACAAGCCCTCTGTCCTCAGGGCAGCATCAGGCACTTGTGAATCTGAATATTCCTTCAGCAAACAAAGACGCTAATAAGAGAGAGTGTCACAGCTGTAGGTACAATGTCAGTGTCACAATAGTCCACTGTGTCCTTCATGTTCCTTCCTCGTAACACGCAGGTGGCATAAATCATCACGTGAGTTCTGTGAAGTAGATATCTGGAGTAATAGCTGACATGATCCCAAAGACACGAGTGTATTCATGTGTGTGGTGTGCTATTTGTGCGTGGGCGCACACACTCGCTCGAGCATACACACACACACACACACACACACACACACACACACACACACACACACACAAATACACTCGTGCACGCAAGTTTCTGAAGTAAAAATTTTCTCTGCCTAAGAATCAAAAGGAAATCTTCTTTTATAAGGTCCAAAACACTCAGTTGATAAACAACAAATCTGTTTAATTTTTGTTGGTCTAAAGTTCCAGTCAGCACATGAGCCTTCAAGTAGTTTGATGATCTGATCCCTCTGTCTACCTCCTGAGTGCTGGGAGGAGGGCCATGCATTACCATGCTGTTCACCCAGTACTGGGGATTGAACTCGGGGCATCATGCACACTAGCAAGCACTTTACCAAGTGAGCTACACCCCCAGTTCCCAAATACAGTTTGAAAAGAACACTTAAAAGCCCACAGACTCTTTTCTTTTTGCTTTGTTTGTTTGTTTGTTTGTTTGTTTTTCAAGGCAGGGTTTCTCTGTGGCTTTGGAGGCTGTCCTGGAACTCGCTCTCACAGACCAAGCCTGTCTCGAACTCACAGAGATCCACCTGCCTCAGCCTCCTGAGCGCCGGGATTAAAGGCGTGCACCACCAACGCCTGGCAAACCCAAGATCTTAATCCAGGAAAACATCTCAGGGGGATTTCTACTTCTGTGATCTTAACAATCCCTTTAAGTGAAACTCCAGATACTTGGGTGAATGAACATTTATACCACAACCAAGGTTTAAGGTCAGTGAGTGGCTGACTGCTTAAGAGTCACAAATGGGACTGACAACTGTGTATCTTGGGCGTGGATTCTGCATGGTAGCCTCACTATCAGCTTGCATGAAGAGCAAATGGAATTCTATGTGGGGTCTCAGCATTTCCAAATGAAAAAGGATGGGCAGCATCCACATCTAGTAAGAAAACACCCCCAAAGCCAGATGAATCCCCAACCCTCCACAGAAACAGACATGAAAATTCACCAGGTCCCTTTGGAAATAAGAGTCACTGGGAGTAGGGACAGAGTTCTTTTTTTTTTTTTTTTTTTTTTTTTGAGACAGTATTTCTCTGTCTATCTTTGGCTGTCCCAGAACTCACTCTGTAGACCAGGCTGGCCTCAAACTCACAGAGATCCCCTTGCGTCTGCCTCCTGAGTGCTGGGATTAAAGGCGTGCGCCACCAGGCTCAGTTGGGGACAGATTTTATCTCAAGAAGGTCAGCACCAAGTCCAGTGCTCATCTGTGTTTTTCTTCCCAGCGTCTCTGATGTTGGTAACTCTCTAGCTACAAAGGAAGGCAGAACAAGATCCTCTAGCAGTTTTGTTCACAAATGACTGTGCTCCGGGCAATCCCTTTCTTCCTAATCTTATATCCCCTTTGGACAGCCTGTGACAACTCATGGATGATTCAAGGAGCTGGTTCGGATCCTGTTTAGAAATAGTTTCTTGGGTGTGAGTTTTCATGCCCAGGGGACGGTCTGAGTGTTGCAGATTCTCTGCTCCTGATGCAAATGGAAATGTATTTTAAAGCTCGCATCAAAGCCTTCCCTTTAGAAGCTGAAAATTCAACCCTTTGCCAGCTTGGCCTCTCCCCGCCCCCACCCCGCCATAATTAATTAATGGGGGATTAATTGTGCATGTGCAATGAGGCTGGCTGAAGGAGAATCACTTGGGCTCTCTGTGCGGGTCACTTGCTCTGTAAAGCCCAAACCCTAGTGGACAGCATCCAGAGGGAAGAAGATGCAGACTACAACAAAAATGAACATGCCCTGAGTCACTCGGGGATTCCCACAAATCACACAGTCGCGGATCAAGCAGTTACCAGAAGCTACACCTGTATGTAATACACTGGGCAAAGAGCCAGCTCACAGGCAATTCTCAGGTCAAAGGTGGGGGAACGAGAGAACACAGGAGCAGGCCTGAGACTGGGCTGCATCGTCCTGGGACCCGCGTAAGGGAAGCACAGCAGAGACAGCGGAAAGAAGAGTCCCTGCAAGGCTCTGGAGTGGACACCAGTTTCCATGCCATAAAACACGACCTTGCCTCAATCACAGGCATCCCAGGAAACATCCAGCAGAGGCAGACTGGATCTCCATATTTCCTTGCAGGAGGGCATCCTCACACAGCAGTCACGGCACTAGCAGAGGACAATCTCCTGCATCATCGAAATACTACCATCTGCACCAAATTGGAAGCTGAGCACTGGAAATCAAATGAATGAGCACCATCCGTCGTGCCTGCAGACAACGCAGGGCAGCTGAGAAGCAGCTCCGTGCTTCTCTGGAGTCAGAATGATAGAAGTCGAGAAGAAATTCGGGAACCATGGACTCAACCTTCCCATTTTACAGATAAACTAGCTTCCCGGAGAAGGCACACACTGTGGCGGGGATGGCCCTGTGTCACAGCCAAATGAGGCCAGAAGCCCAGAGAACTGACTGGGAGGACAGCAGCCCTAGGAGTCGTCGTAAGACATCCCAGCACAAATGCCACATGGAGAAAGCGAGGCACCAGCACGTCAGGTGATATTCTGTAGTACGTCAGCCGAACACGGACTATGAGAACGTTTGGCGTTGTCGTTTTAAATTCGGTGTTACAATCAGCATTCACAAGCATCTCCTCTCCAGGGGCTCAGCACTGACGTGAAGTGCTTTCTTTTTAAAAGACGGAAAACTCCGTAAAAGGGGAACCTCTGTTGGCTTCATTAAAAAATTTTGTTTCTAACATTCTAAAATTTACACTTGAAAGAAAAAAGTGTGACAGATAATAGTATACCCAGAGGATTTGATCTGCAAATTTATCATCTTCTGAGCTCAAAAGTTTATTTGGTTTTGTATCTCTGATTTTATCCCCCTGGGTTTTCTTGTCAGTTGTTTACACCAATTTTGCTTGATTTTTTTTTCTTTCAAAGAGAGAAACAAACGAGCGGCTTTGACTTTTTTTTTCTCCTTCTAGCCAACAGCTAGAATCAAATAACCAATTGGTTCCTAACACATTTGAGATGGGGTATGATGAAGTGAGGGAAGCCAGGTCTCGGGACAAGATGTGGAGTCAGGTCATGAATCCTCTATCTGCTGTGTCCCAGGGGAAACAAGGTGCCATGGCCCAGCTTCAAACAAGTTTGTGATTATTCAGACCAACTGAGAGGTCCCTGGCAAGTACAAAGTGCGCTCCGTGCAGTAATGGCTGTCAGTCCTTACTGCACACGGCACTGCCACGTGCCTCCGGACTAGGGTTAGGAGCTTAAACACAAGTGACCTTGGGAGGGCTCCTGGCATGAAGCACTGCTTATATATGCTGGCATTTGGGTCACCAGGTCAAAACAACAATGAAACAAAACGAAACAAACAAACAACAACAAAAAATTGATAATGGTACTTAAGATCTAGGCATGATGGCTTTTGCCTGTAATCCCAGTACTTGGTGGGTAGAGAGGGGAAGATCCTAAGATCAAAGTCATGCTCGGCTACATGAGTTCAAGGTCAGCCTGGGCTACAGAAGACTGTTCCAAAGAGCAAAGTATTGTTTAATACCCTCCAATACTTGCTCTGCAAGCATTTAAAAATGAGAACAAAGTGACTGTTAAATTTCCCCTTATAAACACCCTCCTCAGCAAACAGCATTAGTATTCCAACTTCAAAAGTTGAGAATTAGGTTCTGGTAAGGCCAAGAATTCCCAGCATGCATTTTCCTTCCTGGGATCCATCCTCTCTGCATCTCCCTTGCATTCAGTACACCCATGATCGGCATCGGCAATCTATAGTTCTATTACTGGAATCACAGAAATGCCGTCTAACAGCTATCAGCATCCGAGAGCTGGAGGAAACAGAACACAGACCAATTTCAAAAGAATGGAACTTATTCTACCCACCCAGGCTGGAAGCAGGGATGTGAGGTAATGATGGCTGACAACACCCGGGAGTCTACACTGGTCATGTGGTCAGAATCAGGGTCTGTTTAAAACCCTGATCTTGCTCTACCTTGCTTCAGACGAGATTGGTCAAATAACATGCAAAACACCCACACTAGGCACAAGCAACTGAGATCCCAGATTCAGCCAGGACAGCAGTGACAGCAGTAACACCTGGAGGTTTCGGCTAAGATTAACTTCTCGATGGACGCAGCTGTCCCAATCATATCCTGCCAGAAACCTCAAGAGCGAGCTACAGAAGACTGCACTTCAAGCACATAGCAAAATGGGAGATGTATGCTATTTGAGAGTGGGGATTTTCTCGTATTTGTATAAAGTCAGTTCACTAATGTTTTTTTTTGTTTGTTTGTTTGTTTGTTTGTTTGTTTGTTTTTGAGGATGAAGAAGTGGAGAGGAGGCTTCGGGGTGCACAGGACAAGCAGATGTAAGGTCATTATTGCACCTGCCAGGAGGGATGATGGACATGTATATGAGCCTGCCTACAGTTACGTGGGTAGGACTCTTCAATCCTCGGGACTTTAAGCCTGTCAAGAGAAGGCCACAGAATTTCTCAGGGTTTAGAAAAACCAAAGGGAGATGACGGAGAGAGACAAAGTGGAAATGAGGTCATTTTCTGTTGACTGAATCTCTTCATTAAACTGACTCTCAGTGTCGCTTACATCTTTCAGTGCTTCTGTCTGTCGTTAAACCTTCTATGTGGAGTCCAGAGTAAGCCAGCTTCTCTGGGTTCACATATTAGGATGGTTAACTATGACTATTTGACTGTATTAAGAAATGTTTCAAGGAGGGAGATGTGATGAGGTCATCCCGGTAGGAGTGTCGGAGGGGAGGCAGTAGGGATGTATTTGATCAAAGCGTTGTATTTGATCACGTTGTATGAAATTCTCAAGGAATAAATTAAAATATAGTTGAAAATAGAAAAAAGTCTTAGGGGATTCATGAGGCACACCTCTGCGTGTGTCTGGGGGGACATTTCTAGAGACAATTGCATCATTGTGGTTTTGATCTGATGGCTGGATGAATCCCTTGACAGACTCTTAATATGATGGCATTATTGGAAGATGGGGAGGAATAGAAAGAAAGACGCAGGTTACTGGGGACAATCCCTTGGGGCTGCCTCTTGCTGTGGCCTCTCCTTGCCCCTTTTCCTCTGCTTTAGGAGGAAATTCCTCCCTCCCAGGCTCTCACTGCTATAATGTTCCACTTTATAATGGGCCCCGAGACCATGGACTGGACGCTCTGAAACCGTGAACCAAAGCTCATACTTCCTTCCTTAAACTGTTGACATCAAGAAGTTGGTGACAGCAGCACAAAACCCTGAGGAATATGCACATTTACCTCCCGAGCTCCAGGCAGGCACAACCAACTGCCAGTCTAGCTCAGAACTCCGAGCAAACCCAAGAGCCCTTGATACACAAGAGGTGGCGGTGCGTCCCCTTTGGATCCCACCCCCAGGAGTCGGGGCAACTCTGTCAAAGCTCAGGCTGGAGGAACTGCCTTAAATGTACACAGGGACCACTGCATGAAATGTGAAGTGAAAGAAAAGGTCAATAAACCTCTGGTTATATGTTTAAAAAGGGAGAGAGAGGCATCTATAAATAGCTGCATTTATTGAAGCTACTTCCTTATCAGGAAGCACGGAGCTAGGAATTAACGTCTGCCTGCATCGGAAATTCTTTCAGACAGCACACCCAAAAAGGAAATTTCCCTTCCAAAGCATCCTGGCTGTTCTGCTGTGAACTGTTTTATTTATTTATTTAGTTTTTCTCTTTGAGTTATCTGAGGCAGCTAGCCTGGACCTTTGTACTGTCCATGTGATGCAAGGAAAATTCAGTGTTTAGGCATTTGGATGCAAAACGTGGAAGTGCCAAAGGAAGGTTTAAGGAGAAATAAAGATAAAATAAAAATGTCAGTAGTTTGACCAACTTTGCCAGAAGTCAGACTGCTGGGAATTGGCTCTTCCCCATGTCCTTGCCTCAACTCTGGTGGTGATGTCACCTAATGTCACAATGTAAGGAGAGGTCACCTCTGAAACACTGATGATGGCCAAGGACCTAGCAAGGCCTGACAAATCTAAGACGACGAGAGAGGAAGTCCAGTAAAAGATATTACATAGTTCCAGACAGAGGGACCTTGTCAATCACGGGGCTGTCAGACAAGAAATCCTGCTTCCACCGTGAGTCAAGAAAATCATGCTCAATACTACATCAGCAAGCTCCGGGTCCTTTCTCTAATGAGGTCAACAACTACCAACATGTGTGCTTCCCACCAAGTTTGAAAGTGGGGAGGCTGCCTATCAAGCTACAGAGACCACAGCAGACCCCTCTCGAGTTACTTCCCCTCCCCATTACTAGACATTATGTCAGTGCTCCCCACAAGCTCTGTCGCTTTCAGGAGCCTCTCATCAGCACACAGTATCAGAAAGTTAGTCTTGGAGAAGTTGAATTCTCTACTTAGAAGACACTGCCCCGAGACTGAAGCCCATTCAGTCTAGCTATGACACTAATCCAAAAACCTTGAGTTTTTTTTCCTCCAAACTGGAAACTCTAAGAAGCAGTGGTGGCCCCAGCAGTCAGGCCACCCTGGTAAAACACTGTTCCCTATGAGTCACTGGTTGTGTCCCACTCTTAATTAAGAGATGGTCCCCTAAGACCTTTACAGCCAACCCTGCCATCTCAACCTGCTATCAAAAGAAAATAAAGCAGAAAAGACAGTGTAGCAGTTGGACAACCAGAAAGACTCCTTATAATGGGCTCTAAAGTTGCTTGACATGCCCCCCTCATCCTTCTGAAAGGGAGATGCTAGCCTGATGGAGGCTCAGCACCTAGTAATGGCCACATGGCATCTTTAGAGCCATCATCGCACTGGACCCTCCATCCATCACTGTCCATCCACTTTCATTGGCAGATTAATTTTCCAGTCCATGAGACACAGTCTATATGCTTCCTCCTAAGAAGGTTACAAGGCAGCTTATGAAACACAAGTCATGCTACACACTTTCTATGCTGTGTGATCCTGGACAAGTCCATTGACCTGAGGCCCTATCAAGAACACCTGCTTACTGTCATATGATTAAGTAATATGTACGGATGCATCTTGTTATTTCACAACATGATAAATTATTAACTATGGTTATTTTTAGCTCTCGTCGCTGTCTCTGCTTTTGAGAACAAGTATGACTTCAAAGCGTACAGAACTGTGGTTCCAGCCAATTAAAACAGAGGCCCTACATCCTTCCCCATGTGTGGGTTCTGATGGAGTTCGTTTACCATGCAACTGTCTGAAACCCAGTCACTCTGCTGCAGATGCCAAGCAGCAGAGTGGGTGAGCATCGGGGCTCCCACAGGAAGGCATACAATTAAATTATTAAACGCACACGATGCGCAGGAGTAGCAATGTAAGAATTCTGAAAGATTCACAAGGAAAGGAAGGAGAGCCAGGGGACTATTTCTGGTGTCCTGACTCTAGAAAAAAACTCAGGGAAGTTATTATGGCTATTTATTAACCCGCCACATTGTAAACCAAAGCCCTATTAAATATGATGAACGAGTCCTGGGTCCCCATGTTTTAATATCAACTCACAGGGACTCATCAAGGCCAAAGAGACAGAGTGAGATGCAAAGTCTTCAGGCAAATGGCATTAACGTCAGTCTACAATTAAATGTGATTGAATCAACTAAACGTGAGCCGATTGTGTTTAATACAGACTTAAAAGAAGGTACTTGACTTTAAATCCTGCCCTATTTGTCTGAAACACATTCATCTTGCTACTGTACAGCCCAGCCTGGGCTTCATGTTTGAGGCCTGGTACTTAAAGGGCTCCTAAGTCACACTGTGACTCTGTTAAGTTTGGATCTTTGGATCTCTAAAGAGCCATATGCTAAAGGCTTGGACACCAGCCTACGGTATTATTAGAATATGGTGGGACCCTTAGAAGGTGGGGCTTAACAGAAAGAAGCTAAATGACTGAAGGTGTCCTTGAAGAGTCTGTGGGAACACGGATCCTTCCCTTGCCATCTCCCTGTCTCTATCTTTGCTTCCTTAAAGCTATTGCTCTTGCCAGGAGCCCAGAACAAAGGAGCCAGTGGCCACAGATTGCAGAATACAAGAAGCCTGAACCAAAATAACACTTGCAACCTTTTAGGCCTATTTGCTCAGGCATCTGGTCAATGGGATGCAGATCCTGCAGAGCAGCCTCTGCAGGAAGCACAGTGGTAGCACCTTGCTGTGCCTCACTTCCTAGTAAGTTGACAAAAGGTAGCTTCCCAGCAGACTAAGTCCCTCCTTCTCAGGGCAAGCCCTGCCCCCCATGAGAACAGGGAAAGACTTCCCCTTTCCAATGATGAGGACCAACTGTGAACCCTACCCAGCAACACCTGGGGTCCTTCATGGGTTCACACATCTAGAAGGACGGTGCTTAGTACAAGGAAGGTAACTTTTGGTTTTCATGGCCTGCTATGACTATACTTCAGCCCTTCCTCTCTCAGGCTTATAAACAATTCAGCATGCTTTATGGAAGGAGAGGAGGAGGAGGAGGAGGAGGAGGAGGAAGAGGAGGAAGAGGAGGTCCTGTTTTTCTATCCTCTCTGAAAACGTTATCTGTCCTCCAACGAACAGGAAGTCAGCAGAAGGACCACTAAGCAGCAGCATCTGCAGTTCTGGGCACTGAGGACCAAGGTGACAGGGACTCTTCCACCAAGGCTTGTATGGGCACACATGTCCTTTCAGCACCTCCTGATCATCACTTAACACTGGCTTTATTTACCACTTCCCTTTTATCACAGCTGCAAACATAGGGCAAGGCCTTTTTTTTTTTTTTTAACCTCTCCATAGTTTGTTAATTTGCCAGGTTGGGGCTTCACTTTAGACTTGTGTTTGTGAACACAGTGGTTGAGGCTCTGTGAGAATCCCAGCTATTAGATTCCTGCCCCCACCCCCCAAACACACACTTTCCAAACCTTATTTTCATCTAAGAACAAGAGAAGAAAAGAAAATTAAGCTGGAGATCAAGATAAATGGCAAGACAAAGCTACTGGGAGCGGTACTAGCCTGGTACTTCTTTTAAAACAGCCTCTGAGAAATGTTCCCAACCTCGCAATACCATAAATGTCCTGATGCTGCCCTGGCTCTCAGAGTCTTCCCCGTACTTTCCACGAACATTCTACTGGGAATTGTCTGGAATCCCAGCTTAAAACAGCAGTAACCTAATCCCCTTGCTATTTTTTTTTTTTTTTTTTAAGGTTTGGAAACCCAGCTGGGCTATATCTTCAAGCATATGGCCCAACTCCACAGAGTCAGTGACCACTGAGTTCCTCAAATACAGTAAGGAGCAGGCAGTCCTGGACTAGAAGAGGGAGGAGGGAAGCTGGCTGGCTTGCCTGGAAAGCCCCGGCAGAGGGCAGGCAGCAAGAGCCTGGGAACCTCTACTTCTAGAGGATTCATTCCAGATGTTGAAACCAACCATGTCACAACAGGGCTTCTGCAGACTACCACAGGAGAGCTATCACTTAAGTTGGACTGCCACAGCTGAGACAGTCTAGCAAAACCACTGCCCTGACATAAATCCATAATTTAGCAATTAACCCCAAGGCCAGCAGCAATGTACTACAACTCCACAGTGGGCAAGTGTCTTGGTGAGCATCCACCCATCAGTCCATCCATCCATCCATCCACCCACCCATCCATGCATCCATTCACCTATCTATCCAAGTATTCTTCATCTATCTTATCTTATCCATCCATCTGTCTGTCCGTCTGTCCGTCCATCCATCCATCCATCCATCCACCCACCCACCCACTCACCCACCTACCCAGGGGTGACACTTGAGTTCTTCAGCAAAAGAGCAATAGTTCAGAGAATGGGTTCCTGCCACTAATATATTCTGGGGCCACATCAATGCAACTGGCCAAGCAGCAGCCCTAAATTCATTTGTCCACATAAAAAAAAGTGCATTAAACACATGGCTGCACAGTGGCATACACAGTAAGAAACTAAGCTGTAGGATTAGACAAGACTGAATTTGAATCTTGAACCTGCCATTTTACTAGTTCTGTGACCAACTTTGAAAAACTACTTAAATTCTTGAAGCCTTGGGCTAGGGAAAAAGCTCTATGGCAGAGTGCTTGCCTAACATGTACAAGGTCCTGGCTTTGATCCCTAGCATTGCCAAAATTAAAAAATAAAATAAAAATCTGTAAGCCTTTACATGTAACGTGGAGATAACCTTTATGTACACTATGGAAACAAAGAGAAAAATCTATGTTTACAGATATTAAAGTGAGATGGAAATAAAATAATATTATATATGCAATACTTTATATAGTGCCATCATAATTACTAGGCATTATTAATTTTGTTTGTTTTGAGACAGGGTCTCTCTATGAGCTCTGTCTATCCAAGAACTCAATTTATAGACTAGGCTGGCCTTGAAGTAACAGAGACTGCCTTGCCTCTGTCTCTCAGTGCTGGAATTAAAGGCCTGTGCCACCATGCCCATCTTACTAGTAGCTATTATGATAGTGTGATACACTTGACCATATGCTGGGAAGCAGGAGAGAGGTGGCTCAGTGAGGAAGCTGCCTTCTCAAGGAGACTAAGTGTTGCTAAGGAAAGATAGTTCCAGGTCTGGATGATGATGGCGGAGATGAGACTTGCCATCTTTCAAATAAGAAGGGCTGTTAAGCATCCTCTTTTTCCAAATGCAAACATGAAGGGAAGAAAGACTAAAATAAATGACACACAGCTCACAACTAAATGGCAAAATGAGCTCAGGACGAAGATCCAATTGCCAGTTCAGTCTGCTTGTTAGCTTGCTAGGTTGTTTGTTTTTCTTTGACAATTTCTCATGTATGTCAAAGGTGCCCTGAGGCTTAGCAGGAGTTAGGGTCCCTCAAGGAGTGTTGCAAAATATAGCAACAAAAATAGGCTCTCTGGGATAATTATAATTTTTAAGCTCTGTAGAAGCAGGGAATTCTACTTTGGGGATCTCCGTACCTGGTGTACCTAGGACAGTACCTGGCAGTACACAGGCTACCAGTCAGTGACTGGCAAAATAAGTAAGTGAAGTTTGGTAGTTCACTCCTGAAGTAAATACACTGGTCACAGGACCATGTCTGAAGGCAAATTTGCTGTTTCCTTTCCATTTCTGGTACTGCAATAATTTCATGGAGGATAACCCTGCCTGCAGCTCTACAGACACAACCTCTGCTTTGCAAGACCACTGTGGAGAAGGCAAAGGAAAAGGGAGCTGTGCCTTTTACCTCCCTGCGTAAGGTAGGAAGCAGAGCTGTCTGCTTCCACAGGAGGCAACACTTTCCAAACACCAGCAGCACAAGGAAGGATTCCAGTGCCCTCGATGAATCCCAGGGTCATCCTTACCATGAACAGAAGGGAAGACCCACAGGACTGCTCCAGGTCTCCCCCCGACACAAATCATGCATCCCCTGTCCCCCACTGTTCCCTACTCTCGACAAGTCATCTCCCGAGGAGGGACGGATAAAGCAGTACAATCTGGGGACCACCATCATGCCAAGGGACAGTGAGCACCACTATTTGCCATTCAAGTCACTGGGAATCGCTTTGGAAAGGCCTAATCCGACCCCAGTGCCCTTTAGAACCTGGACATGCGCCCTTGAAACAACACTCAAGCCAGAGGCACTGGCATTTTCTTGCACACCAGTCACATTTTATCCCCTGGGCTGGGTACCAATAGACAAAGAGGAAAGGACAAAAAAAGACACAGCAGGGGTCGATGCTTTGGAGACTAACACTGGTCACATAGGCATGCTGGTCTCAATGCTCTGCCTAGATGCAGATGAAGACTCAGATGGAAGGTGATGGAAGGAAGAAAAAACAGGTGTGACCTGGGAGACAAGGGTGAAGCCACTGTGGCAAAGTATGGCCACGGAAAGGAAGGGAGAGAGGGAGAGGAGTAGATGGGTGAACACAGTGACGGCATAAAAATGAAGGAAAGAAAAGTAGCCAGTATATGGAGAAAGGGAGCGGGACCTTAGAGAAGGGGAGGCTGTGGCTTTAGAAACAGAATGGGGACGCCTTTAATCCCAGCACTCAGGAGGCAGAGGCAGGCGGATCTCTGTGAGTTCGAGGCCAGCCTGGTCTACAGAGCGAGTGCCAGGATAGGCTCCAAAGCTACACAGAGAAACCCTGTCTCGAAAAACCAAAAAAAAAAAAAAAAAAAGAAAAAAAAAAAAGAAAGAAAGAAAGAAAGAAAGAACGAAAGAAAGAAAAGAAAAGAAAAAAAAAGAAAAGAAACGGGTGGGGGTGTGTGTGGCAAGTAAAGGCGTTTTTGCCAGGCATGCTTAGCCCGTGTTCACACCTCCTCAGACCCAATGGTGGAAGGAGAGAGCCATCTCCCCAAAGATCCCCTCCGACCTCCACATATGTACCTTGGCACACACCCCAGCATGACCTGTCCCCCACCCCCCCCGCACACACACACACACACACACACACACACACACACACACACACACACACACACACGTCACTTTTAAAAAGCAGTGAGTCTGAATCCACAACTGGGTAAAAGAAAATATGAAGCTGGAGTAAGAACTTAGGGAGTTTAAAAACTTTGAGGGGGAAAAAAAACAAACCTCATTTGGCCTCCTAGATGACATTAACTCTGTCATGCGTTAGGTATTTCTAGCTTTTTGTCCCCTGCCACGTCCTTATCAGATATGAATGAAAATACTGAGAAATAAGGGACAAGAATGTCAAACTTTTCAAAGCCATTATGAGGTGAAGGCCAAAGATTCCAGGACGGCTGGCCATGTCCCATGGACACCATCTCAGCCCCAGAGCTTCTCCTTGGGATCCACCCTGCTGGGCTCGGCATTCTGTGGGTTCCTCCCCTCCCCAGCCTCCGTCAGCCTGGAGGCAAACACTCACGCAGGTGCGCTGGCAGGTGAATCGAGTCTTCCTCCATCCTGAGCGCGTGAGGCACAGGAACATGAAGTGGAGTTGAGGAACCGTAGCTCGCCACTGGACTCTCCGGAGGTGTATATGAAACCCGTTCCTGCTGTTAGGAAAAGGGGAGGGAGAAAAGAGAATGAAATGTTGCAATGGAGGTGTGAGACTCTCAGCGAAAGGTGGGAGGGGCACGTGGGACATCGGCCTGCCCACAGGTTGTCCAACCTTTGGATGCCACAACATGGCCCTGTCACCCACAACCTATAGTTACCCTGGGATACACGCAGCCCACTGGCGTCATCAGATTAGACACGCCTTCTATTTTGATTTAAGAACAAAAATAAGCAAACAAAAACATGGGAAAGGTCCACTCCAGTGGTTTGTTCCCAGAATAAGGAGGGACAGGTGAGCCGGTGAAAAACAGGAGGCCTAAGAGTAGTTTTCCAAAGGATCTTCCCAACACTATTTTTCCAAGCCACATACTGAATGTCACCAATGCATTCAAACCGTGCTTCCTCTTCTCTGGCAACGTCCCCAGCTTCTAATCAGAGTATGATTGGAAACTCAAATCCGGCAAGAATGAGCTATACCAGTAAGTGGGAAAGTGATGATTTCTAAATCCAAAGACTATAATGTGTAGGGATTTTGTTTGTTTTTTTGTTTGTTTGTTTGCCTTCTTTTCTTTGAAATGTTCTCCTATAGCCCAGGCTGGCCTCCAACTCACTATGTATGTAGCCCAGGCTGGCCTCCAACTGGTCTCATACTTTCTTTTCTATCTACCCTCTGAGTGCTAAGATTGCACACCCCAAAAGTGTGACCATGCCTGGTTATTCAGTGCAAGGGACTGGACTGACAGCTTCACACATGCTCAGCAAGCCCTTCCCCAGCTGAGCTATAGCCCCAGATAATTTAATTAATTTTTCCATCACTATCTCACTGTACCAAAACCACAACCCCAAACAGACAATATTTAAAAGTCTGCCTGCCTCTGCCTCCCGAGTGTTGGGATTAAAGGCGTGTGCCACCAACGCCCGGCCTCAAATGAGTTTTAATTTGAGGATTTCAAGCACACTATCATGACATCATCTAATAAATACTCTACACTCCTCAAATAAGCCCCCAGTCTAATCACATCTAGACATCAATAGTTAACTTCATTCCTGGAAATAGCTTTGCTTTGTTATATTTTTTACATAGGTGAAAATGTTGGTAGAGAAGCTTGGCACAGTCAAGGGGTCTTCAAATGGAATGGCACCAGGGTGAGAGAAAAAAAAAAGAGAGATGCTGTTTCATAATATAATGACTTCTGTCTCAAAGACAGAAGGACTCACTAAGGACTCACAAGAATCTTGTGCTTGTCTGTACGAAAAGAGGGTACTTCATTCCAGTCTCCTACCTCAGAACTTTCGACTTTGCATTGCGGGGGATTTACCACCAGCCCAGCAACCGGGGTCTGGTGGGGGGTCACCTTCACAGTGCATATATTCCCGACTGCCATTTTATCTTTGTGCTGTGCCTTTGGAGTACTGTGGCTTCTCTGTAGTGGTCACTTCTACAAAGTTCCTGGCCTCACAGCTACACTGATGGGGCGTCTTCACTGCTGGCCCTGGGACCATGTGCGATGCTCCCTGTCCAGTGGGGTCAGAAGGAGGCATCCTCTTGCCTGATGAGATCTCCTGGCAGTAGGCCAGAGCCTGAGTGCTTGTGGAACCTGACCCGGAAGCTGTAAGTTGAGGTCAGGAGCCCTTTGTGAAAGGTTCCGTAAAGACACCCATCCACAACAGAGGACCACAAGGGGAAAAGGCCCGATGTGCTTCTCAGGCCCTGAGTAACCTGTGGGCAGCAATGATTACCTACTGGACCCCTGGACTTAGCGGCCATCAGAGACCCCAGGAGATTGTTAACCTGGTATGTGGGCTCTTTTCTGAGAACAACAGAGCAAACAGCTGAGAACCCCACACTAAAGACTTAATGTACTTGGTCTAACTTCTAGGCTGACTTCCACGCACTCATTTTTTTTTACTTTCGCTACAGTCATGCACTTAGTATCTATACTGGCTCAGCAGCACCTACCAGCCACCAGAAAAACGAGACATGGCTATCTCAGAGACAGCTAGACACAGGGGCTTGAAGGGGACTAACATCCAACGCTCTAAATCCAGGGGCTCCTTTATTCTCTCCACAGCTATTCCTCTCGTTTGACTATCAGAAGAAAAAGTAACTGTTGGCTTATTCACCTCTAAAGGAAATTGTCAGCCAGATGAAAACCAAAGGCACTTTATTTTAATACTGGGAGCACAAAGAATTTTTCCCAAGAGGATTATAAACATGGCTCTAATTAAATGAAATTGTATAGACAGAAATATTAATGCATTCAGGTACTGTAGAGCCACAAATGGAAATCAGTGCTGTGATTACACATGCTACGCTGCAGGTGCATTATTGCATAGATCCAGGGGGTGGGCGGGATGCTCTCAGATTTGCAAACACAACCTACCACACCAAGTTGCTGGACAAAGGGGAAGTGCTGTAACTTCTGATGCCAACTGTACTATCCATGAGGAGTGAAGAAGGTACAAAAGGACTTCAGTAAGGCAAAGGAAAGCCGAAATGGTTGAAGGCAAGGGCTGAAATGGGAATTTTACTGAGCACTACAGAAAGCTTTTTAAAATGTATGTTCCTGTAAGAACAACTTACTGAATTTGAAATTATTGACATTTCCCTTTAATGCTGTCTGAAGCATGAATGGCTAACGAAGGGTACCAATTTTATTCTTCTTATTTTTAACCCATGAACTTGAAACTTCCATGTAATAGAGGCCCACTCATGTTGTACAGACACTCACTCCCACTCCCGTCCCTCAGGCCACACGTTCTAGAAGGGTCAAAAGCACGGAATGTTGACCACCATAAGCAAGCATCTCCCTCTTCTGAATGATTCAATATAGAGCTTTGGTAAAAGATGAGGACCCCTCTGGCCCATTCACATAGCTGCTCTCACACTGTTGTCTAAAAAGGCTGAGGAGTTGGGTTAGAGCCTACTGTCAATCAACTAGCTTCTAGAAATACAGACAAAGCATTTTGTGAATCAAGGAGAACAGAAATAAAGCCGGTGTTCTGATGCAAAGATGATTAAGGTTTCAAAACCTTAGATGTCCTTGATTGAGGAATTCTTTCTAGAGATTGCTTCAACAACATTGCAAATGCCAAGATTGTATCTCCAATTCAGTTTCTGAAGCCTGAGGAGTGTCATGGGACGGAACGGTGTCTGTTTCCTAGAGTTATGGTAAGAATTCTACCACAAGCGCCTCTCATCTGATGCACGTTACTGTCCCAACACAACATCGAACATGCAACCCAGATAAGATGTATAAACAGCAGAGAGACCGGACAGCCAGGTCTCTACAAGTCACGGGGAAAGCTAACACTTGTCCTGTAACCAACACCACCAGACTGCACACAAGAAATCCCTCCTCTGACATTCTGTGCTGCGTTGTGTGATTGCTACACAAGCAGAACACTCAAATGTGATGGTTAGTGACATCTCAAGAGCCAACTCAATGAGCTCTAGAGTCAACTGGGAGATGAGCCCGCAGGCATGCCTGTGATTTGGATAACTGAGGTGGGAAGACCAGCCTACTGTGGGTGGCACCATTCCCTGGGTTGTGGTTCTGGACTATACAAAAAGGAGAAAGTAGGCTGAGCACCAGGACACTCCCTGCTCTGTGGGTGCAATGTAAGCAGCTGTCTCAACCGCCTGCTGCCACAATCACCCTGTCATGGTGGACTATCAGTGGACCTGTGAACCAAAATAACCCTTTGCTAAGTTTATTTTTGTAAGGATATTTTATCAAAGCATCAGGACAATCAAAGCACACACTTACTTACATGTATCCTGGCTGCAAAATGACTCAAGGTTGGTGATATTGGTTTTCACTAAATACACTTTTTATATGCATGCTTTTACTAACACGCCAATATCTATACATTTTTTTTAAAGAAACAAATAAATAAAAATCTACCTGCACCATTTTCTAAGTCTTTGGCACTACAGATGCAAATAAAAACCTAAACTAACACACTCACAAACATCTATTTCTTCACTTATTAAAAAAAAAAAGTGCATTATTTTGCCCAACCTAAAATTCAGTGTAATAGACTTAAAGAACTTGAGAAAATATGGACATGCTGCCATGGGTACTATTTTTGGCCTATCCCTAGAGAGAAAATATGCACCCCAGAGTTTGGGCTGAGGGAAGACCATCACAGGTATCCAGACACACATGAAGAGTCAAGCAGAAAAGCACATACAGGGTGAAGTTATGGTCACTTCTTCCCTGCCGGGAAGGCTTCAGGAGACTTCTAAAACCAAGAGCTCAAGTGCTTCTTGGTATCCAGGCGTTCCCAAGAGAAACATCCATCTGGACGGTCATTTGATAACCCAAATGGTGTCTGGTTTTTAAAACTCGCTTGCAGGATACATATCAGTATCTGGGGAAGACAAACAGGAGTTCCCTGTGGAAAGTAACATGGGTGGGAACCACATTCCTGGTCTCTGAAGCTTCCTCCCCACATTACCCTGATGGCCCAGGCTGCCCTAGGAAGAAGGTGCGCCGGACAACCACACACTCAGCTGGCGGGGCTCTTCCCAGGCTAGGCTCTGCTGATCCAAAGGAGCGCCGTTTTCTCTGGAAGTCTATGAAAATGGGCAAAACAGGTGGTTCCTTGCCCCCACCACCAGTTTCATCCTAAAATCTGAAGACAATGCGCCATATCTGTCAAGTGGATAGAGCTCAATCATATGGCCTTCAACCTTCCCTTTACCCACGCTCATCGCCTATGCACAGTGGGGTGTGAAGCAAAGCGGAAAGCACATTAGCAATAAGCCCGTAACCAAGCCTTGCACCACAGCATCGCGAAGAAGCCTCCCTTCCTAACATTAACAAGTATTCCAGTGTTCACTGAGTCTAGGCCTGAACGTGTCATTATGAATTAATTCACTCTTAAGTCCTTGGGTTTCTAGAATTTAAATTCTATGGTGGGGCTAGGAATGTAGCTCAGTGGGAGAGTTTACCCAACATACACAAGGTCCTGGGTTCTAGTCCCAGCACTGCAAACCATCAACAACAAAAGTAAACAACAATAAAAAGAAAATCAATGTCATGTCATTCTACCCATAAACACACATGAACACTTATGCACGTACACCTCAGAACACAAATACAGATGGAAAATACAGTCCGTTCAAAAATCTAGTGACCATTAAGGAAGATGTGTGTTTCTCTTCAGCCCCACAAGAAGGCTGCCAGGGAGGCATCCTTATCTCCAATTCACAGTAGAGAATCGGATCTGACCTGTTCAGTCACCACCTTGGGAGATGGCAGAGCTGGGAATGTGTGTGCAGGCTGGTCTAACCTCACTGCACTGACCTGCCTCTAATACAGAGGAAAAACCAAAAACTGCATTTCACTACCATCAGCCAATGAATAATGGCTTTGCAGCTTATGAGGAACTCTGAGAGGTAAGCTGTAGCTGTAGGAGATGCATAGCTCCTAGCTTTGCACCTGTCCTCGGTCCTCAGGGGACACCAGTGGCTCATCCAACAGAACTGTGGAAGCCTAGGTACCCACTTTCCTAACGCTGCAACGTTATCTTATGAGCAGGCTAAGAAAGAGCGAATATAATGTCTGTGAAGTTTGTCCCCATATGGCCTCTGCACAGGAGCAGCCATTAGAATTCATACAGGGGTGTGTGTTTACTTTGAGACAATCAGTAGGACCAGCGAAGCATTTACAGACTGCTTGCATGTTTAATTGCTTTACGTTGTACAGAAATCTCATCTTGTCTACTGCCAGGCAAAAATATCTTACTCTTTATCTCTAATGTTTTCTTTAACAACAAGAAACCATGTCTCTTAATCAACCCCTTCCAATTAATTCTTCAAGAAGAGCAAATCTAAATACATAGATGAAATTTTTTAAAAAGTGGGGAGGAAAGAACCCTGTCAACACTGACTTGATACAACAGGGAAATCTTATGCCATAAAGAGGTATCGCAGTGGACACTGTCCAGGAAAGGCTACTTCAAGGGCCTGGGGATGGACACTCCTAAATGAGAAAGGGTAAAGTTAGCAAGCACATATGTGGTCAGTGGCCTTCCGACTCTTTATATCTTGCGTGATCCTCAATGACATCTTTCAGTGTCAGAGGAGTGAGTACCGGAAGGAACGGAGGATTCTTGTGTATCAGTCAGCACCCATCACAAACAAGAACCTGAGACAGAGAAGTATGAAGAAGGAAGGGGAAAGGCTTGTCTTGGCTCTCAGTTTTAGAGGTTCCAGCCTGCGATCAACAGGCTTTGTGGCTCTGGGTCTGTGGCAAGGCAGCACATGCTGTCAGGAGAGTTTACATTACTTAACTCAAGACAGAGAAGCAAAGAGAGAAAAGGAGGGACTGGTCTATCCCACTACCCCTTTCAGGGGCATGTCCCCAATGGTCTAAAGATCTCACACTAGTTCCAAACTCTCTCTCTCTCTCTCTCTCTCTCTCTCTCTCTCTCTCTCTCTCTCTCTCTCTCTCCCTCCCTCCCTCCCTTCCTCCCTCTTTGAAAAAAGATTTACTAGTTTTTATTTTCTGTGAGAGTGTTCTGTCTCGTTCTGCAATGCCTGGTGCCCTCAGAGGCCAGCGGAGGCCATCAGATCCCATGGAACTGGAGCCAGGTTCTTTAGAAGAACAGTCAGTGCTCTTAACCATGGAGGCATTTCTCCAGTCCCTAAGTCCACAGCCTAAAAGGGTATTTTACCTCCCAGTAGTGCCACTCTGAGGCCAAGCCTTTGAAGGATACTTATTCCGACTGAAACAACAGCACCTGTATACTGAGGAGGCTGAGCCCACAACACAGACCCGAGGACTAGGGGAAAGGACCTGCCGACAGCTCCAGCATCTTCATGTGTGAGATTGCTTCCTCTAAAGCTGACTAAGGCTGAGACTGGGAGGTTTTCTAAAGGAGGCTTCCGCATGCACTGGGGGCTCACATAAATGCTTTATAATTCCAAGATGCTGCTTTGATGCAATCTGAGTCTCTGGCACTTCAAAGCTTGTTAACAATAGTGTAGGTAGCTGGGCATTGGTGGCGCACGCCTTTAATCCCAGCACTTGGGAGGCAGAGGCAGGCGGATCTCTGTGAGTTCGAGGCCAGCCTGGTCTTCAGAGTGAGTGTTCTGTCTCGGAAAAAAAACAAAAAACAAAAAAAAAACAATAGTGTAGGTAAAAGCAGCCCCCAGTACAACCTGAATTATATCCACTTGTCTACAGACTCTTAAGGTTACACAGGATGCAATGCTTAAAAGCAGGAGTTTCTAGAACTAGGGTACCAAAGTTAAAAAAATAAAAAAAAAAAACAATTCAAATACATTTCTTTATTGTTCCAATTTTAAAATGTTTTAATTAAGATACTTTCCACTCCTGAGATGGCATGATTTTTTTTCTTTTTCTTTCTTTTTTTTTTTTTTTTCTTTTCTGAATTTCTTAGATATTTCTGACATGAATAGCAAGCATCAGCTAAAGCTGGCATTCCTTTTAATGCCAGGTTGTGGTTTCCAGGGAGGACTATGGAGTCTGCCCAGCTCTTTGGATGCATGGATAGTTAGCTCATTTGGCTGGGCCCCAGCATCACACACATGCAAGCAAGGTTACAAGCTTTAGACCTGGAGAGGAAAATCAAATCCACACCATTCCCAGTCCTTGACTGCACCCTAGCCCTGGCTATGATGCCACAATTGCTTGAGGCTGAGAACAGATAAGCTTGGCAGTTCACACCAAGGCTCCTGGAAATGCCATAAAAGTGTGTGTGCTCTCAGAGCGTGCCTGCAGGATGGTTCGCCGTAAGAAAGGTGAGCATTTTTAGTTATATAGAACCACTGGGTGTTACCTCTGGGAAAAATTAAGGTTCCCTGTTACTCAGAGATGCCCCGGAGCTTTGGATCCACAGTTTGAAAGAGGGTCACTAAATCCTTTCTTCCCAGCAATTTCCAGATGCAGAACGAACAGGTACTTCAATTAGCAGCAGCCTGTACCCTGGGCACAACACGGTGGCCAAGTTCAGCTGCCGTGTTAGCTGCTTCTTCCTCCATTAATGCTATTCCGTTTAATGGTCTGACTATTACAATTAGCCAATCTGCGCAGTCCCTGCCTGGGGCTAACAAGTAATGAACTGAGTGAGTTGCTATTTACTTGTATCGGGGGCGCCATTAGAGAGGCTTCTCAATTTCATCCCACAAATGAGAAAAGACCTTCCAGGCATGTGCCATGGCTACACGATAGCCCGTGAATCACTCACTGTGCCCCTGGTGTGGGAGTTATCCTGGGATTCATGACATTGAAAACCTGGGCTGAGGTGAAGTCCAAGGTCAGACTCTGGCAGACTGTTGGGCACCAGTGCAGGAACTATGAACCCCACTACCTGCTTTGTGTAGCTTCCTAAATTCTCACCTCCTCCTCCTGTATCTCTCTTCTCTGCTACACAGCTCCATGTGCAGCCCTGCTCTTTCGCCTCTCTTTGACGGCTATATCCTGGAAGTCAAGCTCACAATGCCAGCAAGTTGGTAGCAAAGGCTGGGGAGGAGGGTTGGGTAGGGAGGCAGCAGCTTAGACCTCTTTTAAAACCCAAAAAGACTTTCAGCACTGTGATATCTCTTTGTAACATACCCATAGCTTAAGTGGGCCACTTATGGCCAATAAGAAACTTAAATCAGACCGCAGAGCAAGGGCAGGTTTACATTCTAACTCCAACTAAGTATCAGCCTGCATTTTGTACAGCTATGCTGCTGGCCCAGACTAGGCAGACCCAGGAAAGCTGGGGTCTTAACTAACTCCCTAACCCCAGCAGGCCACAGGTACTATCAAGGTCAAAATGAAAAATTTTCTTATTTCTTATGGACCTATCAGGTGATTCCTAGGTTGTCTTGGGCTGGGAATTAAAATTAAATGGGGGGTGGTGGTTGAAAACCATATCTAGAGTTAACACTGTGTTCAGAAGCAATAAAAAAAGAAATACTGTGTCCGTATCCCAGTGTTCTTGAGATACCAGGCTAAGAGCATCCAGCCTCTACAGCTACACCATGCTACTGGAAAAAAAAAATGGCATGAGCCTTGTAAAGTATTTATTTCAGGGCTTTGTGAATCAAAGGATCTCAGCACACACAGGTCTAGGTATGGCAAGTGATCGAAAGTTCCCCTTACTGCAGACTTTAAGAATTAAAACCATCCTGGTGTTGCAAATGGGAAATTAATGGTATTTGTCGTGAAGGCACCAACTGAGGCAAAATCCTGTGACACCCAGCTACTGCAAGGATCTAGATACCGCCCCCCCAAGGTAACATAAACTGCCTTATTACCAATCATGAGTATGACATGCTTGTGTTTCTACTTTCAGAAAGAAAAATTCTCCATCTGTACATGTCAGAAACAAAATCTGTAGAATTTTCCCACTCTTAGACGCAAAGATTGGCAATTAGAAGAGGCAGCCAGCTCATGCTTAATTGTGGTCATGGTTTAATGGCATCTTGTTGTGCCAGTGGACTTGGGGTGGTGTCCACACACCTGAAGCCACACCACTAGGATTCGGCCACCACCCCAAGTCCACTATTGGGACAAGACACCACTACAATGGTTAGAGAGATCTGGGAGTTTGGGGTTTTGGTGATTTATTATTGAAACAAGTCTTGCTGATAAGCAATCATTACTACAGAGATGACACTGGCATTAATATCATTCTGAACAATAAGCAATGAAATAAAAGGAAATATAAAAGTACACGTGTGTCATGGTAACACCAATTAGCAGAATACTAATCAGCTAAAAAAAATAAGGAAACTCAAGTACTACACTCTTACAGCTTGTTAAAGACCAATTATCCATCTATTTTACATAAGGTCCCATGCCTTCCTTAAAACTGTTATTATTCAATGGCGTATGAAAAACAAGCTTAGATTCACATGTACCTTGGGGATTCACGATCCGTTAACAATTTAGGAAACACACATTTTCCATCAGGTATTCTCAATCTTGGCTACACATCAGAATTACCCAGAGGAACTTCAATAAAATAAACCCCTGTATCCAAGCAAATCAGAGTCTGTGGGGACGTGAGCCAGATATTAATATTAACCCTCCCAGATTCTAATGTGTGCAGTCAAGGCTGAGAGTTGCCATCGGAAGCCAAGACAGAAAAAGTAAAATTCATGAAGACATATGGTGAATGATTTTGTTTCACAACAGACTTTAGAAGCCTTATTAATCTGTGTGCCAACTGTCCTCTCCTGGGTAAAATGACCACTGCCCTGTCTTTCACCATCAAACAGGTGACCAGTGTAACACAGGGACATACTGCCCCATCCATACATGACAACTGCTCTACACAGGGTCCTCACTGTCTCTCTTCACTGTCCCTGGTTTCCCCAGTGGCCACCCAAGGAACCTGTCCAGCCTCAGCTTCTAAGTTTGGTACAGAATCTTGCAGGGAGAGACCCTGATTATCTGTACTGCTGACCACACCTGGGTGGGCATGGTCACAGTTATGTAAATGTAAAGGTTAAGATAAAGTTTGAAGAGGGGCTAGGTGCGTTCTCGTTCTCTCTCTCTCTCTCTCTCTCTCTCTCTCTCTCTCTCTCTCTCTCTCTCTCTCTCTCTCTCTCTCTCTCTCTCCTTCTCCCTCCCTCTATCTCTCCCTCCCTCCCCCCCTCTGTGCAGCCAGCTTTGGGAAGCATTTGAGACCGGACTTCTCGGAGTGCCAAATCTGGTCACTGATCCCTGATTCCTAGTGTGAGTATATATTTCCCAATAAATTACCAGTTAATAACCTATCTTGGGTTCCATTCATGTACCTCTTTAGAACCTTGTTCTCCACCCTGTGTATGTGGAAGGAGCATGGCAAGGCTAACAGAGAAAAAGGGAAATGGAGTTTACTCCCTTTCTGGTCTCTCCTGCTTTCTTCTCTTCCACCCACTCAGGCCTCAGACCCTTCTCCTGGAAGAAGTTCTCAACCTGTGGTCATGAGCCCTCTTTGGGGATCACCTAAGACCATCGGAAAACAGATGCTTACCATTCTTAACAGTAGCAAAATTACAGTTACGAAGTAGCAGCAAACGAGGAACTGTATTAAATATGGTAGCAGCAAACGAGGAACTGTATTAAATATGGTAGGGGGGGTCACCACAACATGAGGAACTGTGTAATAGGGTCACAGGTTTAGGAAGGTTGAGAACCACTGTACCAGTGACTAGACATGTAGCTTAGAGTCTAGAAAGCCACTGTTTAGTCTTCAGAGGGAATGGTCCCCAAGATGGCCATCGGGGCTTAGACAGTTGTGCCTATGTGCTTGCTGTGTGGCTGTTTCCTCTGATTCAAACATGGCCTCCTCTAGGAAGGAAGGAGACTCTTAGGACTTGCAGGGCTCCAGCAGCTCCTAAAACTTAGCAAGATGCACAAGCCACCTCTCGAAAGTTAAATTATCATTAGCGATTGCTGTACTACAGCTGACGGATCCCAGTTATAGAGTTCCAGAAAAGCCGTTTTTGTGAGTTGTCACCCACGTTGGGGTGCGTTTTTCACTGATATAGCTACACTTTAGTCACCCACAATTCCTATAAGTCACCTCTCACTCATCTGTAACACCAGCAGACTCAGATGATGGCCAAGCTAGACTTTGGCAGAAAAATGTCCTTAGTCTGCTGTTGGTACTATCTAGGGTGATACATTTCTCACCAAAGTAACCTTGGAACTGGTGATTAGGCCCATATTTCTGCCCACTGAACCATCAGCTGATGATAATAAATCTGAGGAAACACCCTTTGTTTTTTCTTCAAGATTTTTGTTTGGTTTTCTGTTGTTTGGTTGGTTTTTTATTTGCTTTTTGGTGTGTGTGAATCTGTCTTTGTCTGTGATGGGTATATATGTGACTGGTGCCTGTGGATGTCAGAGGAAAACACTGGAAACCCTGGAGTTTGAATTACAGGTGCCTTGGAACAGTCCAATGTTCCAAGGGGGCTGAGGTGAGGACCTCTGGAACACTCTGGAACACCAATGTGCTCTTAAGCACTGAAGCATTGTCTCCAGCTCCAGGGCTGACTTTAATACTCTTAGATCCCAGAGACTGGAGACACAGCTGATCCACAGAGCACTTAACCAGCCTGTGCAAAGCAAAGCCCTGCGTCCCATCCTAGCACAAGACAAAATCTTTAAACTACTAGGACCCTTGAACCTGCTTTGGTTCAGAAACCCCTTCCATCACATGCCATCATGTCTTCCATGCACCTCAGGTGGCAGGTCACCAAAACCAGCACAGAGCCAACCTGACACAGGTCCAACCTGATGAGAACTGTCAATCACCCCCCACCCCCGATGGCACACACAACTGTTCTGGATAAGATTAACATTCCTTACATCTGGAGTACACCTTCCGACAACCATGTTTAAGCTCTTGGTAAATAACAATCTGTACAAAGTAGTCCTAAGGAGCAAGAGTAGTTTACTCAAGAATTTTGGACTTATTTGCTCACTGTTAAAGTGAAAACTCTATCAAGGAAAAGGCCACTGAACACTTAAGTTCTTCCTGGAAGTTAAATTTTTTCGATAGCACCTAAGAATCCTGGTATTAGGAGCATTTTTCTCTTTTTGTTTCAAGCAACATGCTGTTCCAAACCTGACAGGACTGTGGCAGGACCTAGCTCAAACATCTGCATGTCACCTGGTGTTGCAATTAGGGAATATAAAATGAAATTCTCTCTGAATTTTTCAGAAGCCAACCTGCAAATCACCCGGGCTACAGAGCACTGGTCAAGCTTTACTGCCATTCCCAACTGTGGGCTCCAATTACTGCCAGCTACACAAGAGGGAGATCTGGAACGTTCAACAAAAAGCATTGGAGGGGCTCTTAAAGCCGCTTGGAGCCGGTGGTTGAAGTGGGACCTGTAAAAGGGCTCATACTTCCTTCTAAGCAATGGAATTCCCCCGGTAAGATTATAGTCTTTCTATCATCAAGCCAAATCCACGCCGACAGTCACCAAGGTTCTGCTGGGAGAAATGCCGAACAAACTCAAAGGACAGAAGCGCTGATGAGGCTGCTTCTTTGTTCCAGGGGAATCGGTGGTTTGTGAGTGGGTAAAAACGTACTTGAAAACCATTGTGCTTACACACAAGCAAAGCTAGCTCCTCAATTAACTTGCTGTTATTAAAACCTCTTTGCCAACCCTCAGTTGCCACAAACCCATCCACATAAAAGTGTATGTTAACAGAACGGGGGAAATGAGCTCTTGGCATTTGAAGTCTAATAAACTTCCCTAGAAAGTTTTACTGTTCTTTGACAAGACCCCACATGGGACTGACTCCCCTAGCACTGTCCAAGACACACACGGTACTCCCATCACCGGTGTAATCTAAGATTCCCTGGTTGCTACAGTAAGAAAAATAGGCAAGCAAAAAATTGGCTTAAATAACTTTATATATATATATATATATATATATATAATATATATATATATGATATACAACATTTAATTCAATGCAGCCAAAAGATTCTTTCAACATATAATTAATACATAATTAATTATACCTATATCTTACCTTTTTTAAAATACTGTCTTTGAAATCTGGTCTCTAGCTTCCAATAACGCACATCACCAACCAGACACTAAATTTTCACTGGAAAGTTTTTTTATCTGTATTTAAATATCATAAAATTTACAGTTGCAGAACCAGGGGTGGTGGCATATGCCTGTAATCCCAGCACTTAAGAAGCAAATGCAGGAGGACTGTTGAGAGTTCAAGGTCTGCCTGTGCTATATAGTTCCAGGTCAGTCTGGACCACAGACAGCGAGCCTGTCTCCAAAAACAAAATAAAGCTTCCAGCTGGGAAGTGTTTCTATATCCAAGTAGTTTCAATATTCTTGAAACACCTTCTACCACCTGAGTCGAGTGTTTTTAAATTACATTTATTTAAAATGAAATAAAGACTCAGTTTCACAACTGTGTGACCCAGTTCCAGTGACAACAGACACCATATTGTATGCTGAAGGCTCTTTATTCAGGGACAGCGCCCTGCCAAGGGTATATGGAGGTCCAAGCTGCAGTGTTGTGCCCATTCTTTCAGAAATATTAGGCATTGCACATAACCATACACCTCCTCCTCCTTTCTCCAAAGCTCATTATAGTCCTCCAAACCGGAAACTGTTCACGAGGATGATGGGAATGCTTCTGCCCTCTGTACTGAGAGACCAGGAAGCCCCTACTACCCCCAACCCACCTCCAGGCTACTCAAGCAGCCTCCCTGGGAGCCCAGGCCCAGGGCTGTCAGTCTTGCAAAGCTTCAGAATTCCTCCCCAACACAAATTACCACTGTGACCTGCACTGTCTCCCGTGGACCATTCTTGACCTTGCCTACAGTATTCCTATTACAGTATTCCCCAGAAACACCAGAGCCTAGCACATGGTACCACTCAGGGCTCAGGCACCCTGCCCAATACTGTTTGTATTCTGCTATCTAAAATTGGGGCCATAAAACAGGTTTAAACTTTTCTGAGTGATAACTTTCATGGCTCCACGGAAAGGTGTGGGTCTAATTGGGAGAAAAGAGAATTCAAATGTAAGCTCCATGCAGAGTTAAGACACACGACTCTAACTTCCTAAGAGCATGCCGGGGTCTGACAGGCCGTCACCCCTGCCTGGAGATCCATCTGAGGACCCCTTCTTAAAGGGAAAAATGACTAAAAAAATTCTGGACGAGCCACCCTCTCAACTGTTTACTAAGATTAACCTTACAGCTTAAAAATATTTTATTAAGCTGTATGTATTTACCTATAGTGTGTAAGTATGGAGGCTCAGAGGAAGACCTTTGGGAGCCGGTTCTCTCCTTCTACTGTGTGGCTCCCAAAGGCTGAACTCAGGCCCTCAGGCTCGGTCAGCAGCAAGCACCTCTACCCAAGGGGTGATCATTGCACCAAACCTTAAAAATTTAGTGTGCCTTACAGTTTCTCTCCCCGCCCCTCCCCCAGACTGGGTCTTACTATGTAGCCCAGGCTAGCCTCAGATTCATGTTCTTTCCACCTCGGCTTCCCAAGAGCTGAGATTACAGGTGCACAGCACCACACCCATCCTTGCACTGACCCTGCCAATTCTGGACTCCGGTCTCTGCTTTCCTTCCTCTACTTGCAACGCTACAAACAACTAAAAAGAACTGCGTCTCAGTTTCTTGGCCTACTGTGAGACTCAAGCAACTATGCTGACGGATGGTGGGTTTTTGATTAAATCGAGTTAAAACGGTGAAAATGTCGATGTCAACCAAGACCTGTTATTCTTATGCAGACTTGGGTTCGAAGACAAAAAAAAAAAAAAAAAAAAAAAAAAAGATGCTCCTTTTGTCCCCTCTTTTGCCAAATGCTTACAAAAAATTAATGTGCCATCTCTGTAAGGATTCAGGCATTATGCTGGCCTGCCCCTGTCACCTGGCCCAGGGTTCCATGGTTGTATAGTCTGCAAGCAGATACAAAGGACCCCTTTAAAAGAGACCCCTGCCCACTTATGCTCCCTTTCTGATCTCCTCTCTTTCCTGCTGTGCCCCTGGGGCAGACAGGACTTTTCCTGTCTCCCTCTTCTCTTCTGTCCTCTCTCTGTCCCTTTACCTCTTTTCTTACCCCCCCTTCCCTTTCTAATAAAACTTCTCACTTAAGCTCTGTCTACCTGGCCTGTCTGTGTGTGTCCCCCCCCCCCCGCGCCTTGGTCAATCCCCCAAGGTTCCCCTCAAGTCTTTATCCTAACAGTCTCACTACATTACATTTTACATACTAGTTGGCAAGATGGAGAATGGGGACTTCTTTTCTCTCTTCAGACTGAAGAGGAAAAAAATCAATCAACCAAATTTCAGAGACTGGCCTTGAGTGACATATCTAGATGACAGGCCGATGCTGAGACTGGAAATCCCTGGGTGTGACCCTGAGTGTTCTATGACCTAAACAAAAATCCCACTGATTTGAACCACTATTAGTAAACATTTTTGAGTTCAATAAGGGTGTTTAGAAACATCTTCGAGCTGACTGTGGAGTTTTAACCCTATGGACACCAGGCTGTTCTCAGCAAGGTCTCTCTCCACCTCTGACTCAGCCCAAGTGTCCCCATTTCTAATTCTCTACAGTGCCCTGAACCCAACATCCCATCCCATGCTTGCCAGGCCTCAAGTAGACTCTGCCCTCGAGTCTGGACCTAAGTCTTATTCCGTAACTCCTTGGTTATGGGTCGATGGCTTGCTGGAGTTTGGAATTTGATTTTCCTGGGCCCGCATCCACAGCTGTGGGCCAACCTTACCTCTAGCTGCCACTAGAACCCCAGACCACATAGATGGCCCAGGCTCTCCCACCCATGGGGGTGGGGTTCATCGGGAAATGAAAACTCCACACGAGCAGGGGCCTTGCCTATTCTGATCAACACCAACCCCCTTACACCTAGGACCAGGGCTCATTATTTATCAAATGTCAGTCAAAATGTTTCTCCAAGCCAACACAAGCTCATGCTTTGTCCTATGTCCATCTAGGGCCACTAGTGACTTATTAATAAAATTTGCAGTCCAATTGCCAACCTTAAAATCTTGCTACAGACTATCCCTAGTGTCTGTCTACTCTTTTTCTCCCCTCCGGGAGCTGCGTTCTCTGTTTTACAACCAGATTCTTCCATTCTGAAGGCCCACTGGAGTCTGTTTCAAGTCCCTGGGACATCCTACCACCCAAGCACATCTGTCTCTTCTCATGCTAGACTTCCGCTACTACTCCCCTGCCTCACCACAACGTCAGGACTAAGACCTCTGAAACTTTGAAAAACACTTATGTGTGTCAATGGAGTTGTGACCAGTGTCTCACAATGGAGTTGTGAGACAGCTACATACACACACACACACACACACACACACACACACACACACACACACACACTCACACACACACACACACTCACACACACACACTCACACACACACACACACTCACACACACACACACACACTCACACACACTCACACACACACACACACACACACACACACACACACACACACTCACACACACTCACACTAGTATATCGTCATGGAAGAGCCAGAGGGCAAGAAGGACCAGAGCAAAACAGTGTCTTCAGGACATGACAGGATGAGATAGTGGCACTTACACACTCACAGTGGCTGTGGTCACAAGCACAAGACCTGCACATCATCAATCCAGTCATATCCCAACAGAGAAGAGAAAGGGGTTTCTCAGGCCCCACCCATCCCGTAACTGAGGAGCTATGGACAGCTGATGACTTCTGGAGAAGGAAAAAAACATGGGTTTTTTGGGGGGAAGGGGTTAAACAGATGTGACCTCTGCTAGGTTGCTGTGCATCAGTGTGTGGCCTCAAACCCAGGAGTGTATGGGCAGCACAAATAGAAGTCAAAGGAGGATACCAAGCTGAGGGACCAAAGTGGTTGGTGGCATATCTGAGAGGAGCTGAGAAAGGAATGAGAGTGGGTATGATAAAAACACACCAATGAAATTCACAAAGAACAAAACTATTTTTAAGCTTATAGATGCGCACATGCTCACTAATGCATGCACATATTTGTGTGTGCATATGTGATTGCATAAAGAAATGGAGGCCAGAAGCCGACACTGGGTACCTGCCTCAACTGTTCACCTTTTTTGGAGCGGGCACCAATTTGGCTAGACTGGCTAGCTAGCAAATTCCAGGGTTCTCCTTCCTCCACCTCCCCAGCACTGGGCTTACGGGTACTGCTGCCAAGTTTGGTTTTTACATTGGCCTCTGGGATCGAATTCAGACCCTCCTACTTGCACAGCAAGTATTCTACCAACTGAGCTTCTCCCAGTGCCCCAGCAGTATGAACAATGGTTTACTGCCATATTCCTGCCTGACCTGAACCAGTACCAAGTCTGGCTGGTCAGATTTGACATTAGACGACAGCAAGCATTTCTAAAATTTAAAAATCACACCTCAAGGGTCAAAATTGATCATGATTCTACTTTCTGGGTCATCTTCCTCTGATTCTACTTTCTAGGTCATCTTCCTCTACCAGATCAGCTAACAAACAATGTGGAGGCACTGGGCATGCCTATATTGACTACCGTCCCCAAGCACGGTGCCTGCAGGGCTGCAAATAATTCATAATTATTGGGCCAATTGAGTGAGAAAATGAATGGAAGACCTTGATAAATGATGTTTCTTTGATTCAGTGACTATGCACCTGGCCCAAGTATGTGCTGAGACTATGAAACTGGAGAAGAAGAAAATTCTCAGTCTTGTTTAAGGATATAGTAAAGAATTCTTTAAACGATAAAGAAACTATTATCAACAATCAACTTTTTTACGTGACAAGTACAAATATTTCATTTAAACTTCCCAGCTATCAGTTAAGTATGATTGGTGGAGGACCAAAGGAGTTTGGTTTTTGGAGACACAATTTCCTGTAGTCCAGGCTGGCCTCTAACTTGCTAAGAAGCCAAAGCTGGTCTTGAACTCTTGATTCTCCTGTCTCCACCTCCCAAGTAGTCAGGTTTCAGGCATGTGCCACTTTACTCAGATACGTGTGATATTTTCATTACCACTTTAGAGACTTACAATTCATCAATGATATGTAAGTTTGTATGGTGTTAACAGGTGACAAGCCAGCTTTGGAACCTAGAGCATAGCAACAGTAAAGTCTGGGGCCTTTGGTTACACCGAGCAATAGCTGTACAGGAATTAGATGCTGAGATGGCTGCTTACACCTTTTGAAACTCTGAAGGAGATATTTTGGCCTCATCTCACACTACTCACAAAGCCACTGTAGGTGATTGATCTTATTCCCCAAAACACCAAGAAAGTTCTCCCAATACCAACTCCCAGAGTCCTAGCTCCTGGGGACCTCAGGAAGCAAAAGATTCAGTCAGAGGTCCACGATCAACTGTGAGGATGCTGGGGAGACTGGATTAAAGCAGAGGCTGCTGCTGGATGCTGGTAGCCTGCAGACACCCACGAGGGCTAGAAGTTCAAGCAATAGAAAACCCTGGTACACACAAGCATGGAAGACAGGAGAAGACTTGGAGGCAGAAGTGGTGTCACTTCACCACTTTGGGGACAGGCATCAGAAGTTAGCAAGACATTTTGCTCATTAATTCTTTCTTTTTTCCCCATTAATTCTTACACAGAAGAAGAATGGCACCTTTCAAGTTTTATTTCAGTACCTTGGAAACCCCTAGGCATTATAATAAAGTCTTACCCTGGAGCTCACTGTAGGATTCTGAGGTGGGCATTTCTAAGATGTCTCAGTGGCTCAAGATACTGCATAATTGAACGGGGGAGAGGGGGGTGTTGGGGGTGGGGACCCGCCCGGGGCGGGGGTGACGGGGACAGACGCATACGTGATTATGAAGAACAGTGTTCACATGAGATTATTATCTGTTGCAGAGCTCAAGTCACTTTTAAGCCCTCAGAAAAACCATCGTTTCGAAGCATTGGTGTGTGTGGGGGGGGGGAGATTAAAAAAAATGGCAGTTGCAAGATCCAGTTCCTATAGAGACACAGCAATAAGGGAAGCAGCTGCTGCCGGGTCTGAGTGCCCCGGTGTGATGAGCTAGCCATCTATCTGAACTGGGTAGGTACTCAGAAGGGATAATTCCAGGTAATTTCTGAAACACCATTACCCATGTTCTGCACAAATGCATTTTGCCTCGTTTGATTAACATGATAGTGGCTACAGACAAAACATCAGGTGGTCTGCAAGACAGGGGGTTTCCTGGTATCTGCTACAACCATCAGTATAGCAGCCATCTGTCAGGGCCAGTTTCACCTGCATAGATTAACTATGCAGTTGATAAAGAGCATATAGATCAATTCTTCAGTGTCGGGAAGCATGGAGTGAGTGTGTGTGAGTGAGTGTGTGTGTGTGTGTGTGTGTGTGTGTGTGTGTGTGTGTGTGTGTGTGTGTTAGGGAAGGGGCCCATACTATAGCAATAATAAACATAATTTCATTGTCTACATTGAAGTCGATGGATCTCTGCTAAAGATATCTACTTCCTAGTTGATTCCAGAATCACCTAACATGGCTTAGTAGGAGACGTCAGTAGAGAAACCTGGTGCAATTCTCCAAGCGCACCCCACCCCCCTTACTGTGCTCTCTTCTATCCTTTTTCTGCAACCTGTGAAGGTAAAGGGGACAAAGAACAGAAACAAGATGGCACACTGAATAGCGGGTTAGGACAAAGTGAAGAGGTAAGCACACAATGCACCTTCCATGGGCATTTAAGATGCCTGCCCTGTCTGTTTTACTAAGGGAGAAGTGAGGCATGATGAGAATAAAGAACTTGTCTTCCTAGGTGCAGCACCGGTTGCTCTTCCAGAGGACCCAGCTTCAATTCCCAGCACCTACAAGGCAGCTCACAACCGTCTGTAACACTAGTCCATGGGCACCAGGCATGCAGGTGTTACAAAAGCAATACATGCAGACAAAATACCCATACACATAAAATTCTGTAAAAACTTTAAAGAGTTTGCCTTCCAGTGTCGTACAAGTAATGCTAGGATTTGAAGCAAAGTCGGCCGGATTCCAAAGCTGTGCAAAGAAGGCTAGCTGGCCGAGTAAAAGTTGGTCCCATTGGCTTGATGAAGATGGAAGAAAATTTATTAAGAAGGGTCTGGTGATTAACGTGGTTACAGAACTGAAACTGGGTAGTTTGGACAGAAGAGAGTATATTCTGACATCTAAGGTCACATTAAACCAAGTGACACGTCGTCTAAACAGCACAGTGCATCCTAGCCTAGGTCTCTCTAAGCAGACCAGAGAGAAGGGGCGTCTGTCCAGCACAGCCAGGCCAAAACACCATGGAGACCCCACGACTGACGCAGGCTAACAACATATGATGGTGGGGAAATCTGGGGTGGAGAAGAAAGAATGCACATGCCCTAAGGATGCTGAAAAGGATTGTACTTGAAGAAAAATGTCTCCCCCCAGGCAGAGCTTAATGAAGGACAGAGCCCATATCATTCCCTATACCCTTCTTCCTTTCCTCCCCCGTCACTCTGTCTTCTCCTTTTCTCTCCTCTTCCTTCCTTCCTTCCTTCCTTCCTTCCTTCCTTCCTTCCTTCCTTCCTTCCTTCCTTCCTTCCTTCCTTTTTGAGAAGAGATCTTATTATGTAGCTCAGACTGGCCTTCAACTCACGATCTTCCCCCCTCAATCTCCTGGATGCCGGGTGTACACTGCTTTGCCCAGCACCCATTTTCCTATGACCTCCCTGCTTTCTACTTCCTGCTTCTTTCCCCATGCTGAGTTTGGACAGGAAGAGGGCTTAGAAATCAAGACCAGCATCCTCATTCTCCAGATTTAAAAAAGGAAAAAACCAGAGCAACAAAAGAATCTCAAAAAGCACTTCTTCTTTTGGGTCCCAGGTAGTTATCAGTTCTTCTTTTTCAGCATTTACCATATACTGTACTAAAAAGAGAAACAGTAGGCAAGCATGAAACCAGAAATTCTGCTATGCAGTGCCCCACTTATCTCAAATTTCCCTCATCCCATGACTGCGCTTTCGGTCTCCTACAAAGAGGCATTAAAGGTAGACAATGGACCACTCCTACCAATAACTAGGTCAACTGTAAGGCAGCCAGTTTATGGTGGAATTGGATTTATTTTATGAAGAGTTCACCTGAATCTAAAAAGATGACCAACCATCTTGGTTTGCCTGGGACTAGGAGCATTCCAAGGATGTGGGGTGTGGGTGCTAAAACCATGAAAGTCTCAGGGCATGAAGACAAATTGGCTACCTTACTGCCTTCAGTGTGGCCATGCTCTCCGCCGAGCTAAAGGTCCCAGACAGATGGAATATCGTCAACTGGAAGTTTTAGCTTGTGACACCAGTTAAGTGGTAGTTAACATTTTCTGATTACAGGCAAAATAAAGATTGAAACTATAAAGCGTCTTAGACCCTTAGGGAGGAAGGTGTTCTCAAAGAAGGGAGTGTTAAGTCCATAAACAAAACAGTATGAGAAGGCAGTGGGACTTTTAAGTGTGACTAAAGCTTCCTGTTCCATCCCATGCTTTTCTGAAATCTGCTTTTCCTTATAGGCCAGGCAAGGGGGAGGATTTTTTTTTTCCTCTTAAGAGTAACAGTGAGAAATCCAAAATTCCCCCAAGACTAATAGCTTGATACACTCTTGCTTTTGTTTAGAATGGCACAGAGAGGCAAGCAACACTCGGTTTTCACCACAAGCACCCTCATTCCTGTTCTCTCTCCCGCTCCCAGACAGGCTCTCACAGGGCTCAGCTGGCCTGGAAATTGCTACATAGCAGAGGATGACCTTGAGCATCTGATCCTACTGTGTGCACATCCAGAGTGCCGGGATTCCAGGCACGTGTCACCATG